>NW_017804498.1:589851-629048 GCF_001625305.1 Branchiostoma belcheri
GTGTACATGTACTGGGTTCCAGGTCCCATCCTGATGGGGTCCCATTTGGTGACCGTCTGGCTGTGGTTCTGCCTGTCTCTCACCGCCACGTCCATCTCACACAGCGGCTACCACTTCCCCCTGCTGCCCTCCCCAGAGGCACACAATTTCCACCATGTGAAGTAGGCTTGGTTATTTCCAGTACTGTCAAACTTGTGTAAAAGCAAACACAGTGCTAAGGTGTGATGTTGTTCCACAGGATTAACTAGTGCTACGGTGTGATGTTGTTCCTCAGGTTTAACTAGTGCTACGGTGTGATGTTGTTGATCCACAGGTTTAACCAGTGATACGATGTGATGTTGTTCCACAGGTTTAACCAGTGCTACGGTGTGATGTTGTTCCACAGGTTTAACTAGTGCTACGGTGTGATGCTGTTGATCCACAGGTTTAACCAGTGATACGATGTGATGTTGTTCCACAGGTTTAACCAGTGCTACGGTGTGATGGGGGTTCTGGACCGTCTCCATGGGACAGACGAGCAGTTCCGCCACAACAAGGCGTACGATCGCCACGTCACGCTGCTGGGTCTGACTCCGCTATCCTGGTCCATCCCAGACAACCCAAGGCGAGCAAGGAGACCCTGGCCTGTCACAAGACGTCTTGCCAAATGTCTAGCCATGGCCCCATGTCATGTGGTCAGACTCAAGACAATAACCAAGTGCCAATGGGGAAGACAGAGTAATTCACTAAGGAGTCTTTAAGTCACAACAAGATACACTTGTTTATTATTTGTTTTGTTTTTGTTTATTGTCCTTTCGCACATAAAAAAAGTAATGGTATAAAAAGAAATTATGTACAATCAAATACATGCAGGAGAGCCCAAGAAACCAGGAGGTTTATCTAGTGGGCTCTCCCAAATCCTGTTGTTGATCTCATATTTACAACATTATTTACGTTAACAATTAACATGCATGTCTTAAGGGACAAACAAGAGAAAATTAACTCAAACAAGATAATATAAAGTTAACACGGCAAACTAAATATCTAAACAATAAAGTAAGACAATCAAAAACATATCGTATTCAACAAAAAATACATTTCCATTAGTCAAATCATAAGTTAATATGGTAAGAACAACATAAGAAACCAATATTAACGCAAGGAAAATATCGTAGCATAAGAAAACAAGGAAAACAAAAGCAAATCAGGAAGTGGTAGATGGCTTCTCTATTAGGTCAGTTTTTAAATGTCGTTTGAAAGTTGGAAGGGATTGGCAAGTGCAGAGAAGAAACTGCAGAACCGGCCAATGGCACAGCCTTACAGAGACAATCCAGCTGCTACCCAAGTCCACTATTGCAGAGTGTTGATACACAGGTAATATTCTAGCACTCTGAGAATATTGCATTCCTAGCTGTATTTTATAGGTGTTCTGTCATGTCATAAACATTCCACTAATCTCAGCTTACTTTCAGAAGAGGCTACATTATTAGGATTGGAAGAGGGACACCATGTTGGTCAGGGAGGGCCCCGGCTACATTGAAGAATAACAATCATTGTGGATTATCCATCACCAGGACAGTGAGGTAGGGGGTTTGGTCCAGGGAAAAGCATTTAACCTCAGTTGCCTGACCATTGCTCATGATGGTAAGCTGAGGTGGTAAGTTGACTATCAGTAGATGTGGTATCACAAACTGTTTGGTTTTATTCCAATGCTATTCTCCTTTTGATAATAGATTTTGAAGCTCATAGTAAAAAAAAGATAGTAGTTTTACAAATGTATGTATATAATTGTACAGTGCCTGCCTTTTTGTGAAAGTTTCCTGCATGTAGCTTGTCTCTGATTGATGACACTGCTTGTCATGAATACTTTTATTCTAGACTTTTGTATCATTGTGAAATATCTACATTTTTCCAGGCTCTGATGGGAATGATCATCCATGAGATGCTACAGTACCTGTTCTACTTGATCTTGTCCCATGTCAAGTTGGTAACAAGGGGTCTACCTGAAGGTAAGGGTCAATATAAACAATATGGATTATAGTGCCAACTGCCAAGTAGTAAATTTATTTGTGAATAGTTTAATCAGGTTCAACTTGGTAGACCCTTTTTACACAACCAGGAGGTTTATTCTTTAAATAAATTTGTTGTAAAATGAATGTGGTAGGAATAAAGAGTTGGAATTTGCTGTGCTGATTATGATATGATTTGCTGTAATAAGCTCTTAAGAATATCAAGCACATTACACATCATGACACAATACTGTAACAATTAACTTCAGTAATGACAAAAATCTTTTCCACCTTGTAGGAAGATGTAGAACTTGTAATGGCCGGGGGTGGTTGCGCAATGGCTCCCAAAGTGTGATGTCTTTCCTGCAGTCTGCATGCGTGTATCTACAAGCAATATGTAAGTCTGCAATGGCACCTCTACACCTGGCATGGAAACAGGTGTTTCGCCAGTTTGAAGATCCCAGTCTTATGACTTACATAGGGGTCCTACTGTACAATAGTACAAATGTTTTAGTTCTCATACTTCTCTTCAACCTTGTATGGTACAATGACTATGTCCAGTGTGATAGCTCTTCACTTAGTTTGCAATGTACCTTTCTCATTGTTCCTTTTGTGAAGGGCCACTTCTGTGGCCAGCATACATCAGCCTATCGGCAAAAACTCAAAGAAATGTATGAATGTTGCAAGACACTCAGAAAGAAAAAGACAAGGGCAGAGTTGAAGAGATGCATCTCCTTTGCAAATGTCAGGTACACCGATGTACGGAACTGCATCATAGTATCTTTGGGTTTTGAACTGTTACAGTGGGCAATCATTTTCTATTGTACTGCTACAGGAGTCCTTAATGTTACCACACTCCCCACATTATTCACTTTTCAGCTGATCATTTTGTTTCTCCACAGTTGTTACCTTGTAGCTCATTTATGGCTTTACTACCATGACTCTACTATGTACACTCTCATACAAATGAACAGATTCCACTATCCAGAATTGATGGAAGACAGTAATTTTCACACTTATCATAAGGAGTTGATAAACTTTGTGGGTTGGTACTATAAGACAGGACAGTTCAAGTAGATGATTTTTGTTTCTCATACACTTCGAGTTTTTTAGTTGATTGTACCTTAAAAGGTGCATGAAATTTACTGAAAAGTATTTCCTGTTTTCATGTTAAGGAAATCCTTTGTAGTAAATTTCCAAGTTCCGTAATGTTATCTCTAATCCTCAATCAACTGTTATACCCCAAACAATAACAGCCCACTTCAGTGCCAAGCATTGGCATGCGGCAAAGATCATGATGGTCATGATAATACTCAGCAAATCTGCCAAGTAGCAATACATTTCTAAGGAGGTAAACAGTTTTCCCTTAATAAGGGATGTTTCTTTAGTTAGGCTTATCACTATCAGGACATGTCATACATGTTATGAGCTATACTTTGTGGACTAAGAAAAAGTCTTCATCTTTAAAATGCAGCCTTATCTCAATAAGAGATGTTTTGATCTCATGAATGGCTCGTGTGTACAGTTATCAACATTTTGATGCATGTATAAAAGGTATTTACCGCAAGCCAAAAAAGTAATATAAATTTTATAAATCGTAATGTGTTTCTTAAGATGCAGAGCACTATGTAAATAATACTTTTATATACTGTTAGTAAGTTGTACATATAACGTTACATGTATATATCATGTACTGCAAATATATACAGTGCATAGCATTGTCAGTTGCAGCTTTCAAAAAAATATTGTAATGGTCTTTAAGACCAGACTATATCTCATGTAACGTACAGAATGTGTGGCTACTTTGAATCTTTTACAATGACTGTGTCATTTTGTATTCATGTATAATATATGATATGTATATGATAATCATAATATACGTAATTATACAAAATTGATGACAAGAAAAGCAAGTTTTTGAACAAGTTTGAGGAATAAGCCTTTGGTTCTGTAGATGCAGGCTAAGTTAACATACTATACAAAAGACATCGTACGGTTGTATGATGGTAAGTTTTGTGCTTTTGGACAAACTTGAATAAAATATGATGCTCCAATGCAGACTGTTGCTTTTTCTTCTTTATCTCACACGGCGTGTTCCCAGTAGTGAGAGCCCATACTTAGCAGTGTTATAAAAAAACTGCTCAAGGAAACGTGAGATGAACACATTCAATATTAATTATTCCCATTATGTCCATCTTATTAAAATGTCCTTTATCTTGAATACGCACAGACAAAGACAAATGTTAAAGCCACTGGAAGAGAGATTAGCTCGTCTCAAAAGAACAGCACAGTGCGGACTGTAACTTTTTCTCCGCCAGTTTAATGCCATAGGAGCATGTCGTCCACACAAATCTTTCTCCGACAACTTCCCCCACAAAAGCGGCCAACGTGGACAGCAAAAACAAACGCGGTTATATTTTATATACATGAGTATTACATAGTTATTTACATATTGTCTAGAACACCATGATCGCACGTAGCAGTGAATTTGTACGTATACACAAGACCAAGATCGCGCTGCCAAAATTCGTCTCAATAGAGCGTCACTGCGAATTCGAATTTGAGGCAAATTTTGGAACAAGGAAAGAAGCATCGATAGTCACTGAGAAATACAAGCATGGCCTCTGCAAAATAGCATTGAAATATTAAAAAACGAGGGCCGATTCGTCTGTTACGGTATTTCCCGGATGATCCTATTTGGCACACCGCCAGCTTTTGATATTTTGGTTGATCACAATAGTCAATATACAATAGAATCGCGCTGTGCTCGTAACTGTCATTACTCACCTTCAAACTTTGTCGACTTTCCCCCAACAGCACTGAAGCGCCATCTGGTGAAGATTGGTAGAACTTCAGCTAGCTAGGAACGTAAACTATCCAATCACTTGGCTGGAGAAGACATGTGGAACTTCACTGAGGAGCAGGCTTTTCACCAACGCTCGGGTGCTCACAAGTAAATACCGAAATGCAGGCGGGTTTGTTTTCACAAGTTTCCCCACTGTTTCCTTCCTACAACGGCACTGTCCGGTCCCTCTCCTCTTGAGTCTTGTCCTTGCTTCCATCGCTTCGTCTTCGTGCGCTACGCATTTACACGTGGCAGGCCCACCTGTTTTCTCCAATCTTTCTCACCTGTTCATGATGAGATGATTTGTGTGCGCGAGATTAATTGTTTAGAATAGCATGACATCATCAGTAAGGAATGTAGAGAGCAACCGCCAATAGGCATGGAGCTTTTGAGATCGCAGGGCAGTTGTAATCTTCTTGCTGATTGGGTACTGGGTTTAATTGGATTAACTTTTTTGGGCCAGGAGCTCATTGCCCAAATATGGGCAGCAGGTGCATCCCAGGTTGCAGATGTGTTTGCTGATTGGTTGTTCCCTTAATTACTTTACTGCTAAATGAACACCTGCGTATGGTTCCACATACTTATAATAGGAATAATTATGGGTTCACCACACCACGAAGTGGTGTGGTGAAACCATATTGCTTTTTCTGATGTTTCTTCTCCTCCTCCTTCTCCTCCTCCTGCCATATCTTTAAATGGATTCAGCTTCTTCATTTTAGGGCCTAAGGTCCTGAAATTTGGTATGGAGGTACAGTGGGCAAATACCCCTAGGCGTTTTTTAAATTATTGTGATACAGGCTTTTAGAATGGTTTTATTTGAGTTTTTTGGCTGTGTTATAGCAAATGTATTACTGTGTTAGTCTGCCTTGTTTACCACGTTTGGGCATGAGTCATCACAATGGAATGCAGGGCATCAACCAATAGGCATGCAGCTTTCCTCTATACTTCTTGCTGATTGGCTGTTGGGATTTAACTTGATTAACACCTGCACAGAAGCATTTCCATACTGACAGTATGTCTGTATTCAAGTGTTTTGGTAGGTATTTCAAGCTTTCCTGCTCCAGCATTGGAATGCCGGGCATGGACGTTTTTTATTTATTTTGAAAATCAACAGTTTGCATTATGCAATTAAAAATCCTAACCAATAAAGTAGGGAATAGCTATCCAACTGTTGTTTTAGTTGTATTTTACTTCATATTATAGTTATATCAATGTAAATCATTGTTTTCCCTTGTGTTTCCCATTCTTTCCCTGCCATGTCGTAAAATGTGGTGAACCCATCGCTGTATTTGCTCCAAAGCAAATATTGGCCTTTCTAGTTACTTTGCCTTTTTACAAGTATTGGCCAGGGAAAGGAGTCTCTTGGGTTGTAAATCGGTGGAAACATGTCGTAAAATGTGGTGAAGCCATGCTGTATTTTCTCCAAAGCAAATGTCGGCCTTTCTAGTCTTTAAAGTTTCCTCATATATATGAAAGCACATCTCAAGTGAGTTAAACTGAAAGCAAAGAGACAAAGTAGAATGGTTATGCGTTCATTCTCCCAAGTAGCAGATATTGACAGGCACTTCAACATCAATGTGTATCCCACAGTTTGGGTAACAAGACCTTCTAAGAAAGACGCAGCCTGATGGATTTTCTTTTGCCCCCAGTGATGATTCAATTCGAGAATCAACCATAAGGGAATTCTAGAGAAGATAAAACTGCTGGACCCAAAAGAGGACAACAGTTTGTGTCATTACATCGGCTTCATCCTTAGGCACCCATCAAGTTGTAAATGGTTTATCCATTTGTCTTGTCGATATTCTAACCATGATGTGCAATCAATGGGACTCCAGAACCTGCAGACAGAGCAGAAAAAAGACAATCCAGAGTGCCTGTAGTTTTATTGTTTAAGTTTTCAGACAAATTATCGGTAACAGTTATGTGTCAAAGAAAGATATGCCTTCAGTGCATACCAGGTCTCTGATTAGCTTCATCAGTTGGTAACTGACGGTTTAAGAAAGGACAAAAAGACATAAAAGATCAGTCTGCAGAACACAATGGATCGCAGGATGACAATACTTCGGAATATCATCAAGGCCTTGATGAGCGTAATATCAAGTCGATGCTTCAATCTAATAAAGCGAATTTCAAGGAAAAATCAATAATACTTACAAACTTTCCCTTTCAGCCCCTCTGGCTGATACAACACTTTTGAAAATGACAACAATCAGCTCTCTGCCATCTCAGACAAATGAATGGCGACTCGCTACTCAATGAATAGCTGCTTTTCTCTTTATCGCTCTTGCTGCAGATTTGGCTGATAATTACACATTGATTTGTCAATTGGGGTCAAGTTTAGATCGATGCTTGTCGCAGGCACATGGAATAGATGGATTGTAGTCACCAGAGACTGTGGCCCTAGGCTGACAAGACTTCAATACCTCAGTGACCAGTGGATGATTTACATTATCCTGCTACAGATCATTACCTCATCTCCTGGGGTGAGCTTTATTGTATCCCTGTAGACGTTTGTCAGCGTTACATCAGAAATATGCTGCCAAACGTCTTGTGTCAAGTTTACATGAGTTAAGTTCACTTTGGACAACCTAGAATGTACATGTTACGTTTTTCAACTGTTTTTGCCAACACACACTAAAGGAAACTGTAGATTGGTATGAATGAGTGGAAGAGAAAGGTTAAAAAAATGCTTGCAGCAGTTGGATTACGCATTGTCTGGAGATTAGTGATCCTCAAACTTTGGCGATCCTCAAATAAAGTTTGGGGCTGGTGGCAAAGGTAGGTTCACTCCAGGGGTGAATGTTATCATCATGATAGCTGCCGTTGGGGCACTGATATGTTATGAGGTGTTTCTTTGATAAGTAAAAAGACAATTCGTGCTGTAAAAGTATACAGTTCATAAAGACGGCTACAGATACTCCTATTTTCCTCGACCAGTCAGAGACTGGAACGCGCTTCCCCTGGACATAACTGAAATCACCGAACCTAATAAGTTCAAGGAAGCCGTACTCCTGCACCTGGGTGTTACCCAGCATTTCATCAAGGAATGTTAAGTCAAATAGGAACTTCCCAGGGCAATTGATTCCCGTTTTTCCATGGACAAAGACAAATTCAACAGGGCTTTATCAAGTATTGAGAGCCATTGCACGGAGTTTTCAAACGATGCTGACAATTTGGTCTAACATAAGGGAAGCCTTCAACCAACTAACTAACGCCTGTCTTGCGAGGGTGATGGCTCACACCAGAACAAGTGAAGTTTGGGATGAGCGATGCCCATATCAGGCAATTCTAAAAGTTTCAGCTTGACGACAACTTTCCTGTGAGTGTTTGTGTGAGATGTTGCAATCAACGCATCTCGGGTTGAGGCAAATTTAATAACATTGGCAACATCAGCATCTACTCCGTGAAGCACAGCCAACTCGGAGGTATCAAAGCCATTAATCTTGGGGTCTACAAGCCAGGAGGATTGACCATTGACAGTGTGCTGTGAAGTGTCTTCAATCAACAGTTACTAATGGATCACGTGACTGCGCGGTAATGTAATGAATCCTATTACCCAGCCTGCCCGCGGGTATTAACCATCAGTGGTTGACATTACAGATGTGTGTTAAAGGATTGATAAATGATGCGTCCTCGTGCAGATAAGGGAAGGCTGAAACTTTTTATCAAGTTATATATAGGGCTAAAACCAGGTTTTAGATAAGAGGCTACCAAGCAGTGAGGAAACATTAAGAGTCTTCCACACCAGTATCTCCTCGGAGATGTTAGTCCCTATTATATAATGTGTATCATCTGTTCTATTCTGTCTCTTCATGTGCCGGTTGGCCTTGATCATAGAACTTGTAGCCATATTTGGTGAAAGTGACTTGATCTCCAAGCAGTTCTTTTAGCAGCCAAGATGGTCTCCAAGAGGCAAGATAGTATCCAATAGTCAGTAGATATTACCTTATTTACCAAAAAATCTGCTTGAAGATTATGCCACTATCCCCAAATGTTGAAAGGTGACTTGCTAAGTTCAAAGAGTTATTTATTTCTGTCTTGTTACACATCTACAAAGTTCGAATTCTACTTATTGATTGCTCGCTGCAAAGTACAAGACATTTGTATCGCTTATTAGTTATAACAACACTTTTCATGACTCACATTCAACCAACTTATTCCATCGAAGGTTGCCATCTACCTATTATGTCACGTACGGATGATCGTAATGATACTGCCATTTTGCACTTATGTAATCTTCTGTAGTCAGGCGTAGGTCATCATTAGTCACTATCTCATTCTGGAGATACTTAAGTACCAAGTCTGAATACTTTATTAGAGGTCTTCACTATCCAAGTTGAACTGATGCATCACAGTGTGACATACAAAGTCCTTTCATTGTTCTTGATACATGGTGCACTGGTGATCTACAATGATTTCGTTCTATTGCTGCCTGAACAGAAAGACAGCACGTCTGAAGCAGGTCATTTTTCCTCATGCACTCACGATAATGTTGACGTGTTTTCTATGCTATTTTGTTGAGTGAATCATTGCAGTGAAAACTAGTTTTCACGTCAACAGTGATGCAAGATACATCACCCCCCACCCCTGGCTCCAGAGGTGGTGAGATAGATCGGCCATTCTATTTGTAAAGACCAGATACACGAGAGTTTAATGACTTGGGCTTTTCTCAACACTGACAGGTGAAAATTGTGTGTAATCCTCTCACATTAAGATTAATGATCACTTTCAAGGATTGATAAGAATTAAATGTCAGTTATTTATGTGTTGGGGGAGAAATGTGCAACCGTGGGTACAGGAAAGGCTGTACAAGTAATAACTTGTTCTATAGATGTTATCGTTTCAGTGATTGAATAGGGACAGTGATGAAAAAAGAATGACAAAAGATCAAGGAATCACGAAATGAACCTGCCTGACGTGTCAAGTGTAATTACCAGATAAAAATTCTTCCAATCATCCATATATGAGGGTTAGACATCCAGGTTGAACATTATGTAATACAAAATAAATCAAGCAACTGCATGAACTCTCCGAAGAGTCAGAATGTGAATTATCCCATTCACTTCAGTATGAAATGCATGTAACGTTACACTGACATGATGTAATTTAGGGTTTCCAGTCAAAAATCTAATTCTTTAATGAAAAGTATGAATTCGTTTAGAATTTTTAACTCTAAATCCCACTGATTAGAAATAAAAAAAAACAGTTTGTTGCTGTGGATTTTATGAATTCAACACAACAAATTTACAGAAACTTATTTATTTGTTTACCAAAGGAAAACAGTGTTTTTGCTGTTTCCTCTTCTTCTTCCTCTCCAAACCAATAAGGTCAATGACCAGAGCCAGAGTCTGTCACCATGGTAACTAGTGTTGGGTTACATCATGTTGCAATTTCATAGTAGGGGGGATTTAGACTGCTGTCTGACCATAAATATGTTTGAGTAAGAATTAACAGA
Organism: Branchiostoma belcheri; assembly: GCF_001625305.1. Lineage (NCBI taxonomy): Eukaryota > Metazoa > Chordata > Leptocardii > Amphioxiformes > Branchiostomatidae > Branchiostoma > Branchiostoma belcheri. Next base: position 600,140 of record NW_017804498.1, read on the forward strand.
GCAGACCATATCTATGAAAAACATTATGCAATTGCTTTTGAAATGTTACCTTTCTAGTATTATTCATAAGTTCTCAACTGTGCTGGGAGCAACTTGGGGCAGAGCACACAGCGGATTGGTTAATCCATTATTTTGTAACAAAATCCATATCAAGTAATGAGTTAATCAATTGATTGCCCGAGGCTTCCCAGCTATGACCTACATACTAACAATTAACACTTAATGGGGATCAGTACTAACAAAGGCATCAATGCTTGGCTTCAAGAAGAATCAATTATTTCCCATAATTAAAAGGATGCCCTGGCAACCTCATTATGAAGCAATCAATACATATAAAAGAATATTCCACAAAATGCTTTGTTCATGAAAAATATGATAGAGCACAATGTAAGGCCTAGGAAAATAAATGTTGTGTTTCCTGTTTCCCGACCGACCCTAAAAAAAACCGCCGACCCTAGCCTTATTTTTGTGTGGACCCCTCCATATTGCTGAACCAAAACATTTTGCACGACGCTACCGAGAGAATCGCTGTCATTGGTGGAACATCGGGCGCCCCGCTAGCGTTTTGAAGTCGCGTAAACAACGCTAATAATTTGTCTGATTTGTTTGTAAAACAAAGCCATCGACTCCGAAAATAAGTTTAAAAGCCGATACATTTACGAACTAATCCCCTACCGTACTGCACCATCAGCATGCGGCGGCCGCAAAAATTCTGAAAATTCAGTCAGACGGCAACGCGAAAGAAAAATGTCTGGTCCATGATAGCAGTATTTCTCATAAAAATAATTTATATGATTTATTTTTCCCCCTTTGTCGGTCTTTTAGTCCCAAAACGTCTAAAAAAGCGGAAATTTGCCCATAAAACCGGACGAGGAAAGGTAGCTATCGACGTAAACAAATTATAAGCACATGGCGAAAATCAGCAAAATCGGCAACGGGACAGAAAAATGCCTGGTCCATTTATCGATATTTACCATGAAAATGTCGTCTGTGGTGTATTTTTCCTCTGATGTGAGTTTTTAGGTCGCAAAACCTCTAAAAAAGCAGAAATTTGCCCACGAAAACGGACTGGCAAGGCATGGGGGAGGGCGCTGTTGACGCCTGCATGACCCCCAAAGGTTGAAGGTCATAGGGCACGTCCATTGCGCAATAACCTTAAATCGCCGATTTAGCTAATTTTTTGGGGTTTCAAATTGATACAATCACACTATCGATTTTTAGGCAAACAAAGGGATAGAAACCAATTAAAATTTTGTGCAGATTAATTTTTTTTTTTTTAGAATTCTTTTTTGTTTCTTTTTTTTCTCCCAAATCCCTGGGAGAACCCTGAAAACCTGTAGACTTGAATCAGGACCTGCTGAATCTGAATTTAGCCCTGCAAGGGCTAGGGACATCTGTTAAGTTCTTCGAGCTGATCGACCATTTTTCATCATGTTCTGCTTATATAAACACAGCAATCAGCAAAGTCTAAAAAAAATAAAAATAAAATAAAATAAGATAATCCCTACCTACCGACCCTAATTTTTTCTGTACTGAAACAGGAAACACAACATTTTTTTTCCTTGGCCTAATTGACGCAGATGAGAATGTTGTTGAGGGAGCAGATATTGGGGAAAAATCACTTGGGAAATTGTCTCTCGAAAAGATGAGAATCTTTTAACTCTCAATCATCAGAGGAACCAGATCACTATTAATCTGGTAAACACAGCTTCAGCAGAGTTCACCAGCTCACACTCAGCCAGATAAGCAGCTCCCCCACTCATTCTTACAGGGTACTGCAAGGAATATAGCTTCAAAGCTTAGAAGATCTGCACTGGACTTTCTTTATTGGTAAGAAAAAAATCATGTGATGTGCTTTTCTCCACTTTGAACCATGAGTATTGTAACATGAAATAAAACACTACAGTGCGGGTATTGTCAAACTGCACCATTGCCAATTTTATTGTCTTGTACATGTAACGGTCCTTTACATACAGTGTACATGTATCAATAGGGCTGAAACCACAGCAATGTATCTTACAGTTTGCAACAAGTAGATAAGTTTTACCAGTCACGAGAACAGAAGTAGTATCTGGGGATATGGGGTTTTACGTCCAGTCCTTGGTAAAGGCTTCTGATTGGAGTAAAGCATCCAATTGGGTGCTTTGTTCTGTAACATCCTCTTTCCTTTCAGGACTACTACTGGTAGTAGTATTTTCAAACATGTTGCCCCTCTGAAAAATGTACACAAATAAGGAGATCCAACTACATGTAACAGCTAGCACTGGCAACAGGAAATACATAAAATAGTAAATACACTGAAAGTACTGTATTGCTGTATATGACAACTTGCACAGAGTTGCTGACAGGGTTACATTATCAGCAATTTGGAATGGAAAGTAAATGGTAGGGGCTTTGTTTTAGCAGAGCACATTTTTCCACACCTACTGCCTAATGTGTATCTGTGATGTTATTTCTCATGGAATGAATTTTAGTGATATTCATATCAAAATGACCAATAAACCCCTTACCAAAGTAATACCCCTCCAAGGGAGCTCAAAGCATATATTATGATTCATTAGCGAAAGTCACAACCATCACTTATAATTTATTACATGTATGTTTTCAGAAATGATGAGTAAAACAACAAACAAGTTCTAAGAAATGTGCACATCTGACGTCAGCATGATATTTGCTACTGTAACATTTTTTTTTTAAAATGGAAATACTAAGAGGTACATGTACATCAGATACTTTGTTGAGAACATGGACCCCCAAAAAATGTAGTCTTTCCTGTTACCATCAGAGTCTCAAAGGCAAAGTTCCTATAACAACTATGCAATTCACTAATGGGGAAAATTCACTGTAATTTACTTGTTCAGGAACATGATACTATAATACTTCATTTAAATTTTGCACAGCTCCATATAGATGTATCTGTGTTGAATTGATCAAATTATTCAACACAATCACCACCAATACAACAAGCAATCATATGCCTGTTGTTATCTTAAAGAATATTATCCCTACATGACTTTATTGTGAATGATAGCCCAATGGTCTTTTTGTTTACCCAAGCTGTGGCAAACATATTACTCATAGTTAAAACATAGCAGGCTTGTATTGCTGTACATTTCATATAATTATAAACAGCAGCATTTTGTCAGTAATACATGACTGTATGTCTTGTGTTTTCATACCTTGCATTCCAAGAACCCACTAGTGACTGGTTGGGAAGAACTTAACAACAAAATGTATTTATCACGAATTTAAGTTATTGCCAATGCACACCTCTGTATGCAGGTGTACTACGTATGGTTGTGCAATGAGTCATGATCACATTAAATAATGCTTGATGCCAACTTTACCACAAGTTGACAAGAAACGAAATACATTGCCTTTGATGATGTATATTACACAATTCAATTACAAACTTCAAGTAATATATGATATATTTTGTAACTGTTGCAAAGTATTGCAGATAGAACATCCAGCAAAAAAGCCAGAATCATTTTGCTGAGTGACACAAAACAAAAAACTGCATACTGGCAGCTAGACAAAGTAACAGAGAATGACTATTGAAGCAAATCTCTAATAGTAAGACATGAACCTGTCAGTACTTGGCAACACACAACTACATGTACAATGTATAATCATCTAAAACACAGAAAACATAGCTAAATGTAATATGTTCCCAGATAAATTAACCATCTTACAGGTAATAACCAACTACTTTCAAATAAAGACAAATTCATTGCAGCATACATGTACCTTTACCACAGATAGATAAACAATATTTAGCAAAGTCATGTTGTCATTTATCATTCTTATATTCTTGGAGCAATATTTAGCAGAATATTTGGAGAATATTTACCAGAGAGCAATGCACCATATATACAACAAGATCATCCCTGGTATTTTCCTATTCTTTGCAGTATACCCCTGTAGAAAAGCCTTGTCCAAAATAAATTATGCAGTATATGAATAGGTAAAGATGTGCAAACATTTTGAATGTTTTGCTTTTTATCTGCAACTCCCACTTTGCCTACATGTATATGAACCAAGTTACCATATCCAGAACTTACGTCTAAAATAAACATTAACATTAAGTTTGCTGACTTGGCCAGCTCAACTGCTACTGCACTGGAGTTCTTTTTACAACATTAACACTACTTGTAAACCTCTATCCCTTTTCAAAACAGTTAAAAGTAGTGAGATTATAATAAAACAATACAAGCTGATATAGTCAAAAACATATCACGCTACGTCCCTACACGTCTCTTAAGTTACGACTACTACTAGTAAAGCCAGCTCCTTCCACAAAGTTAAAAAAAAAGTAATTTCCTGTGGTGAAAGAGCAGGAAACTAGAAAGGCCGACATTTGCTTGGGAGCAAATACAGCATATTTCAGTCCATCTCCCTCCCACGCAAAAGTGGACTATTCCAAACTTACCCCAGTGCAAAACTGGCAAAGGTTCTCAAATAAATGAATTAAATAGTAGCTATATGAGAACAAATATGCAACAACAAGTACTTTGAATCTCGAAAGCTTTACTAATCTTATTACAGGTATGCAAATACTAACAATGATGAGATTTGATACATTTTGAAGGTCTTAGGCACATAAAATTGAATGTGTGGGTCATTACGCACCACTTAGGTGCAATGTGACCTCAGGTAACCCGCAATGGATCACGTGTTCCATGGATGGAACCGGCCATTCTTTAGATAGAACATGGAACGGGTATAGCACTTTTGGCCCTTTTTTGCTGAAAATAGCCATTAAAGTCCCCCAAATGAGTCATTTGGAAGTGGTGTATGCCAAATATGTGACTGATATTCTGTAGACACATGTTCAAGGTACCCTTATACCGAATTTCAGATCATTTGGTTGTAAAACCACGGCTCAGGATCCAAAAATCCATTTTTTGCCGAAAAATGCCCCAAAAAACCTTCATAAAAATTTTTCAAAGGCATGTATCAAAAAAATGAAAAAAACGCCTGGGGGTATTGGCCCACTCTACCTCCATGCCAAATTTCAGGTCATTTGGCTGAATGATGGCGGAGTTGAATCCCTTTGACTGTTTGGCAGGAGGAGGAGAAGAAGAAACATGAGAGAACACAATATATTTCATCCATACCATGGTATGGACTGAAATATAATTACAATCATTTTGAAGTGAACTGCAAGATAAAGACAACAAAGATCCTCTTACATCAGCATCAGGGCTTTCAACTGCATCTAATGGCCTCCATTCAGTGGCTGTATCTGGCTAAATAAAGACCATGAAATGTAGTTGACAGCTCTGGTGTGTGCATTCGGACCTTTGGGCCTTCACTGTCTCATTGGCAGGCAAAACATAGCCTCACTGTGGTGATCAAATTTTAATATTCATAGTCTTTATCAAGGACCATCGTGCACGTACTTCACGACTGATATATTCAATACATCTCCAAGAACAGACAGCACTAGTCGACGTCTGCCAGGAAGGGGGTGACTTGGAACATGAAGCAGCGGTTGCAGACGCGGACTGGTTTCATCATGCCATAGCGTGGGATGGGCACGGAGTTGGCAGAGCAGCGGGAACAGAAGATCTGCAAAGAGACGACACAATGACGTTACTTACCACCTTTGTGCCAGCATCTTCAATCTCAAGGCTACAATTTGCATTGGTCAGTTTCTCCCAGGACAAAAATTGCCTAGAAAAAAAGGTGTAGTTTGGAAGAGCAAAATACAATACAGCAAAAACAGCACCTTTGGCAAAATTGCATCCTTCATGAAATTACCAGGCAGCTTTAAGTACTAAAGGATGGACTAAGAGTAGCCTGACTACATCATGCTTACAGCAGGCTGGGAGGAGGCATAATCAGCATCTGACAGCGAGAGACTGTGTAACACAGGCCACACCAAGAGGAATTGTGGGCAAGGGCACCAGATGCATATTGATCGGGAAACTTTTCTCTGCAAGTAGCAATCAGCATACGTGTACATGTATGTTGCATAACCTCCCTCTATGTGACCATAGCACTTCTTATGCACCACAGGCTATTACAAAACATGTACTACCTGTAGTTATTACATGTGCTATTACAAATAAAGACAAATAGCTGTAACCATTATACCAGGGAGAAAACAGCATGCTACAAGGGCAAAAATAAGTGAAATTACGCCAAACATGCTACTTTGTGGGGTATTGGCTTGCTATTGCTGACAATTGTCCTACAGCGCATTCAAATCAATGTACATGTAAGCTTTAATGAAAAATATAAACAGAAATTACATAGGTGTTATTAAGGCAAAAATGAATGATTTTTCACAACAGTGGCAGCTGTCAGACCTAGGTACAGAATCAATAAGAAAACTGGCCATGCCTTCCTGATAACAACAGGAAGATAAGTCGGACATTTATCAAACTATAAATAGTGTGATATATCTCCTTTTTATTGTTTCCTTTGCAGGGCATGACCATCACAGATGAATGAAGTATGGCTACTGCTGAATATCTTATCCTAACCATAGTTTATATTGGAAAATTAGACATTTATGTGTATCATTTATCAGATGAACATTTTTGATGATTGAAAAATGGTACAGGGGCAAGACAATATTTCTGGGGTTCCATTGTCTTTCTTTTAGAATTGCACGCAATTCAGCATGAAACATCTCTGTCTACACATAAACAGCCTTTGACACCTATATGTTCTTTGCTATATTAACTTCCCTGTCTTGTCTGTTAAAGCAATATGGCTCGTTGATAATAAAGGTCATATGGTAGATGGTTCTCCATAAAATGTAGTCAGGCCTCCGTTAAATCCTCAATTGCTATGCATGGCAAATAAAGCATAACCCAATTCCCTACTATTGCAAATATTGATTTTTTTCTTGACTTTCATCAGACGTATTGCAAAAGAGTGACAGCATCATCATAATTTTATCCAAAAATGATAAAGCCAAACTGAATACATTACATGTAACACAGTCAACCAAACAATACTAACACTCTAAAATGCCTGAAATGGAAATAAGGCAAAGACAAAATATTCAGTATGCAATATATTAACCCTTCAATCCTACTTAGTTTCTAGATACCACTATCGCAATTACAGACAACCCCACGAAAAGGAAATAAAAGAACATCTTATCCTACCAAGAATATCTCTTTGCTGATCTAACTTCTTGCATGAGTATACCATTCCTATCAGAGACTTAGACCAGGTATTGGCATTTATCACTTAAGGAATTAGGATAAATAGGATTAACCCCAAACCTTCTCTCTTCAAAAGATAGACTTGGTCTGCCTTTAAACATAGACTGAGTTTGACCTAGAGAACAAAGAATTGCATTCTGAATTGAATGTGAAAAGATCAGGAGGTCTGCACCAAGTCCCGAATGGCTGGTTCAACAATGATTGAGAGGCGGGGAGGGGGGTGGGTGTTGTGACATGTGGCTAATGATGGCGCTCTCTCAGCTTATATTATTGATTCCTTTAAAGTTGGAGCAAGCCATGGGGAGCTGGTAGTGCTGATGTGAGGCTGTTTGTCATAATCAGAGAGATGATTTCTCATGTGGCTTCATAAAAGCAGTCATTATGGCTGCAATCAAAGACCTTTGATCTTCAGAGACACAAGTCAAGAGACATTTGTACAGAGGAATATATGGCCTTATTCATCTGACAATCTTACACATTTTTGAGTATCAAAGCAAGCTTTATGACAATTATTAGTAAACAGAGCAAAGTTTCTACCAATAGTTAGAAATGGGTTAGAGTTAGGTCAAGACAGATTGTGAGAAGAGTACTACTGGACCAGGTATAGAAATGCTTTTTGTATACCTACCACAGCTTCTGCAGTCACTGTGGTGTTAACTGACCTTGCACTACAATGTCATGTAGTTCTTAGAGTGGTAAATAAATGTGTACTGACCTTGCCACAGTTCCTACAGTGGTGTTTTCTGCGGATCACAGTGAAGGGAGCTCCACAGGCCATACAGCCAGACACGGCCTGGTCAGGCAGCCAGGCAGGGGGTTCTGCAGGGGGTAAAGAGGTACAGTACATGTACATCACACATTTAACTGGGTCTGACTCAGTGCTATAATAATCATTTTGGCAACTTCTATATGATAAAGAAAATAAAGGACTTAATAGAAAATTCATGTTCAAGAATTGTCAGAGCTGAAGATTTCTACTATTTGTCAAAGTTGTATAGATCTATTATTTTGATTAATGTTAAATCTGACATTGTATACCAGTAACAATATTATCAGATGTTTTCCCTCTCCCAGTTCATTTTAAAAAGTAAAGGGAAGGGCACACTTTGTTTGTGTGACCTAAATACACTCAGGTCTGGTGATTCCCCACCATTTAACAATCTCTAACATTTTTTTTTGCATTTCTAACATTATCAATTGCAAGATAGAGCAAGCAACACCTGTCTAACTGTCCAATCTTGGTTATGCTTTTTACCCTCAGGCTGGTTCCCCTCTAGTTGGAGGTGCCATTGATGCAAAGTTTTGTACTGTACTGTGTGCCTCATAACCTACCCAATGAAAGACTAGTTATACAGCTAAGCTGGCACCCTACCAAATCATCGAATATAAAGCTTCAGACTACACATTAAGTTTTGTACTGTTCGTCAATCTTTTAGAAATTTATTTGCAAGTTGTTTTGAAACTTTAAGACCTTTTCTTTGACACAGCTGTTCTCTACAGACTTTGACTAAATCCCAATGGTTTGTACTTGTACAATAAATTTGAACTTTACAAAATAATCAATGGTGCCAACTTGATGCTGAATATTATTAGAAACTTGTGTTCAAGAATCAATAACATATTTCCGTTGGTGTAAAGAAAAAGTTAAACCTACTACAGTAGGGAGCCATCTATTTCACTTCAATTAAACATAAATTTTGTTTTTGTGCAGGGAGCGACATTCTTGCTTTCAAGTATCATAGGTGGACATTAATGTCCAGAAGACTTAGTATGGGATTGGCTAACAACCATGCATTACCAACTGAGGGCACAAATGAGGAAATAGAAACATAAATGTGTACAAAAGAGACAGAATCTGATGGTATGATTGTATAGTTTGTCTAAAAGACCATTTTTGCCAGACTCTCCAACCTTTCCATTTTTACACAGGTCTCACCTTCCACAGCACCTCTCTCTCTTCTTCTTAAGCTGAATACATTTGTGTCCATATCTGTGCGTGGAGGAGGAGGAGGGGGCACCATGAAGTCCAGTCCAGTAGAAAACAGGGGCATGTCTATCCTGTCAGGCCGGCGTGGCAGTGCAGGTGGATCGCTGGTGGATGAGGCTGGGTCATCATGATCAGGTGGTGTCAGGGTGGCATCAGAGACATCACCGGTGTGGACAGTTTCTTTGGCATCCTGGGGCAGTGGGGGAAGTTCTCGGGTGATTCCGTACACCGTGTACTCTGTGAAGTCACGTTCTTGTGTGTCGTGATCTTCACTGGGGGAAACAGTTTCCTCACCTGTGTCCTGTGTGGTGTCGATTACGTCTTGTGTGGGTGTGGACGTGTCAGAAATATCACACGGTATACTTGGCAGTGTGGCTGGATTAAAGGGGATGTCCTGGGCTTCGCTCGGCCCCCATGTCTCCATCTCATGTTCTGACCAATCGGCTTGATTTCGAGCAAGCAGTGCGGCTATCCCATTGCCAGAGGGTGTGGTGGCCTCACCCCCCTCCCACCCTCGTCTCATGTCCATGGAACTCTCTCGTAGTGACCAAGCTGCAGTGTCACCAGTGTTTTCCCCTGTGTACTCCGAGGGAGGCACTGGTTCGGCCACGGCATTGCTGGGTAGGGGAGGCAGGGGCCGGTTGGACTGCAAATTTCCTACACCTCCAAGTATCACAAACTCTTCATCATCATAGTCTTCAAGTTCATCAATGGCTTCCTCTCCAAGGGCATCCACTGCTGTCTCTATCTCAATATCTAATTATAGGAAAAGGACAAAAGTGTGAATGAAAATCAGTCTTTTGGTCATGGTATACTGTAAGTGTCAGTGATCTTGGTAATAGTATTGTTGAGCCATTTCAAGGATTTTGCAACTCCTTATTTCTCTCTTACTTGATTTCATTGACTTCTGATATTCACATTTACTGGCACGTTTTACTGTCAACACACTAAAACTGTGCATTTCAATGCACTCAACCTGCAACAAGTGAGAAAGAGCATTCAATTTGTCAGTTTATGTTGTATTATCAATGGCCTTGGCTGTAAGGGCTTTTCCATAAAGATGACAGAATTTAGCATATAGAAACACGGCTCGGGGGAGGGATAACTGTATTTGCATTGATTTTCAACCACATCAATGATGGTCTCTATTTTCAGATTGCTGCCTCAGGACCTAATTTGTCTTTTTAATCCAGCAAGATGACCTTATGTTTCATACCCGTGCCTGATGGACTAGAACCCATGACTTCAGGCACATTACCTTCATCATCATCAACAGCTGCTGGGGAGGATTGGTCCTGTGTTCCCTCAATAATGCCGTTCTCCTGAGCTTCTGCTGAGGGACTGTGAATTGGACTGGTGTCTTCCACCACCTCCTCCAGCATGGTACAGTGCATCAGAAACACTGCCTTTAGAATGTGCCTCAGATCACTTGCGTAGTTGGTTTGTAGTTGGTCTGCAACACCTGAAAAAGGTGAACACATTTGTCTTTAATCTAACAAATATCACTGCTTCCTGGTACAGATTGGGAGTATTGTTTTGGGTGTCTGAGCCGTGGGTTTGGGTTTGTTCATCCAGACAGAGTAGGTTGACAGCATGTGGGTGGGGGAAGATAGACAGGCATAACAACATGCAGGGGGTCAAAGGGTCACAGGAAATGTGGAGAATGGGAAGGTCACATTTGTGCTTGCAAGGGGTTTGCCAACTGTCAAATTTTAAATGTATACTGGGTAATACACGTATGTTCGATTTACTATAATTGGAAGTTTCTCTCTTACAAGTTTCATGATTGAAACTAGACCCTGCAATATTTTTGCACATTTTGTCCTTCATACAACTCTTAACATTTATAGCTGTGTATAAAACAAACGGCTACAATGGTCATCAATGACCCTTACAAGCACGACACAAAATTGGATATTGAACTATCATATATTATCCCAACTTATAATCATTAATGTGTAAGCAAAGCCACTGAAGTCCAAAGTTAGAACTTTGAAGTTGTGAAAATGATTTATCATGTATATCTGATCTTTCACCTTGATACTAACAATTTAAGCCTTGGCTTAGGATATGCAATATTAAGATCAATATCTGCACAGTTGTATTCAGATTTGACGATCCCCCTAAGAAAAACTGAATGGGTTTCCAATATCAGAGAGAGAAAAGCATCCCCTAACATTAAATAATTCATCTCCGGCTCAATACTAATAAATCTAGAAACAAAAGGTCCCATCACTGCTGACTGCAGAGTCTTGATAGCAAAATCATCACATTTTCTAGAGCGCAACATGTACCAAGTTGTTTTTGTATGTTGTGAAAACAAGCCATATTTCTGTATGTGTGTAACTTATACCAATGAAAATTAATTTATAGAAAACCCTGAGAAGACCAGGATGCATAAACTTTTACACTCGTGGAATTCTTCCCTCCAGGAAAAAAAGTGGGAAAATTACCTACTACAGTGCTTTTTCTAACACCTGTGCAACAGAGCTTTGTATGCACCACAATCTAATGGCAATGTAATAAATGGGTTCTTCTTTGATAGCTCTTGGCATTATGAGGCAGTACTTTAAAGTTTGTAAACTATCATTAAGGTTCCTCCATTATGGCATGCTATGTAATTGCGTTCTTTTAAATTGCATATTACAAGACTGTACATTATATAACTTCTCTCTATCATAGCATATTGGAACCTAAGAACATATGCTGGCAAGGTTGAGGTACATGTACATGTACAGTCTGCGTATGTGCCTCTTGATCTCTGAGTGCTATCACTGTCTGGCTATCTAGTTCAAAATGAGATAGACTTTAGTAGCCTTTCAAATGATAGGTACACTATCAGTATCAGGATAGCTGGCCGGCAGCGCACACATCACAGTAGTAAAGATACTGGAGAACCCATAGGAATGAAGGTTTGCCAGTGGGAAGTTAATAGAAAATAATTATGCAGTCCACTGATTAGTGACTTCCACCCTCTGTAGTCATTGATAGAGCATACTGCACTAGTCAGCAGTCATGATGTGCTTCTTAACTGCTGAGTACATTGGGAAAAACTGACCAACTGCAGTTCTGATCTACCTGATAAACTGAAACTGCCTGAAATGAACACGCGGTAAATGAATGAAATGCTTCAAGAGTTGAGGCTTAATTTCAGATAAGATCATTTCCACGGTAGACTCTCTACTGGCAATGATGATTATACTGCTTGGCACTGGTTATCTGGATTGGTTACTTTGAAGCCTGATGCCATTTCAAGTTAAATCCTTGGTCCCAATCTTTTCACGACTTAATTACAACTAAATTTGAGATAAGTGGACAAAAACAGAAAGGTGAGCAAGCTTTCTGATCTTCCAAGAAACTGTAGACTCATGTTAATGTTGATTGCTACATGTAGGGTACAAAAACTGTCTTTAATGAGTAATCATAATGCAAAGAATCTGAAACTATCACGATGAGAAGGTTAGTCTACTTTGTGTACCAAGTCATTACAGATCTGATATCAATTTTATACAAAAGTTTTGCATAATGTTTGTCTTATTCTGTTTGAAATCAAGCGTCATCATGGTTATAATTTGAATGAAGAAGTCGTGATTTACCAGATATACAGACAAACAGGCGATGGATGAGGTCACTGCTGCTCTTGAACCTAGCCCTGAGCTCTTGTCGAGCTGCCAGCTCCGCCGCCTGTACAGCCAACGCTATCTCGTGCTCATCGTGCATCTCTGAGGTGTAGGAGCTGGTCTCACTGCTGCAGCCACTATAAAGGCAGAGGGATAGAGGTACTAGGTAAGGACTGGTAGAAACAAACCCTAGTCACTTTGATTAAGACAAATGTGACACTTGATGTGTAGGTATGCTTGATGTAAGATTTGGAAGGATGCAGTACAGTAACTGGAAATTGTGAAACTTTCAAGATGATGTTATTTTGCAGTAGGAGGAGAGGCTTTCATGCTGTTTTACAATCACAGTTGGAACAACTCTGTACCACAGTAGTCATACAAGGGAGGGATATTTGCAGTAGTGTGAATTTGTGATGGAGGGGTCCCCATGAAAAATGCAAAAATGAAACCATGGCAAAAGGTTCATGATTTACAATACTTTCTCATCAGTATTAGTCTCCATCAGTCTACTGAACTTTAGCTGACACTACTGAAGAAGCAGAGGGATTGTCAGTTTCTATATGTATAACCCAATGGCCTGACAGGAGATGATGGTGATGATTCTGTGACTCTTACCTTTCCTCCTCCCACTGCTGTGAGCTGAAGGAGTCCATACTGCTGGTCACACTGCCCAGAGAACTACTATAGGATCCGTTCCCGCTGCCGGAGTCCATGTACTTCAGCCTCTGGATCCTCCCAGGGCTGGGCTTGGGGCTTTGTCGTGGGCTCTCAACATCATCAAACCTACAAAAGACCACAAATACAACCAAGTTTACATTTGAACACTTGATCCTGTGACAGTTCATGACCAAAATATGAACTGTCATTTTTAGTTGCTGTTCTGGATTAGTACATCTGGGTTTGAATGTTTTACCACTGGACAAATTAAAACACACCCAAATCTTGGACCTAGAACACCAGATGATCATGAAAGCTAAGTGGTGAATTTAGGGGTCCACATCACCGATTAACCCTTTGTTTTACCATAATTGTACCAGATCGTGTCCCAGCTGCAAAAACAAATGTTGGGCTGTTTCACTGCTGAAACATCAATGCACCACTCAAAAACTGTGCTTTACTGATGTTCAAATGTTGTGGACAATGAATGAAAAAACAACCTTGTCCATATCCTTCTAGTAACCCGAATCAAAATAAAAAATGTATGTAACAGCAACAAGGGGCAGGAAGAAGTAAGAAGGATTGAACTAGGGTATGGCTAACCAGAGAGACAACAGTTTTGGGCTGTATCTGGAACTTTCCACATCCTCAAATCTGTAATGGAGACAGAAAGGACAATGTGTGAAGCGTCATCAAATTAAACTTGTAATGTGAACAACCAGTCTTTGGGAACTTATCAATCAAACCTACCCTTGTGAGATTTTCTAAATATGACCAATGTGCTGATGCCAAATTATGGATATAAAGTAAGAGTCAATGTCAAGTAATACTGCCAATATCAAATGTATGACATTAATTTGTATTTCAAAGATGCTCTTTTCTAATGAACAGTTGGTTGTATGACCACAATTGCACAAGATGTCACTGACTATAAAAGACTGGCAGTGCCAAACTGAGGTTTATGTCCAAAAAGATAAAAAAACATACATCATTTGATTTGTGTACTAAGAAATTAAAATAATGCTATACATTCAAATGTTTTCTGTATCACTTCTGGACTACAAAACTTTCTCTTGTGTAGAAACAGGCTTCCCACAAAAAATTTACATGTAGTTCAATTCTTACCTAAAGTTTCTTCTCATTGGGCTGTACTGTGCAGCAGCACTGGCAGGGATTCCCACAGCATCCAGCAGGGGTGACCTACGACCTCGTGCCTCCTCCCCACTGAGATGTCTTTCCTTCAACACCTTGAGCTGACCAACGGCACTTGTGATTGGTTCCACAGAGCAATTTGTTTCTCCCCCAGCTTTCCTGTGCTCACTCAATGACGCAGAAGAGACGTTTATTTCCACGTTCTGACCTTCACCTCTCCGGTAAGCTGACCTTGAGGAATCATCCTCGGAACTGCCTGGCTCAAATGAATCTTCCATATAGAACATTGGCTCGTCTGAACTTTTACTGGTATGTCTGTTCCTCGGAGAACCAACTGACCTGTGACTGCTACTCAGACCCTCAGCCTGACCTTCAGGATTAAAAATCACGGTGCTAGAGGTCTTCATACCGAATATCTCGGAAGTGTCACTGTCACTGGTAGACAGGCAGCTAGTGGTGTCAGAGATGGCAGTGTCAATCATCACACTGTCCTCATCATCATTGTCTAATCCACTGATGTCACTTAAACTGATATCACTATCCCTTCTTGTTTCTTGGTACATTCCACTAACCAAGGAACAATCAACAGGTAGCTCAGGAGGCAAACTTGCTTGGTCTGTAACAGTTGTTTCTCTGTCATGGTTGGTGATTTCTCCTTGACTTCTGGAAGTGCATTCAACTTCTTCTGCTGGCCCTTCTTCATCTGACTTACACTTGCTAGCATGCTCCTCTGCTGTCCTTACCTCCTTCTCTTCTTCACCTCTAGAACCTGGATGTGGTCTCGGTTCAACTTCCAATAGTTCTGACAGCTCCTGGATTTCTTTGTGAAGGCTCTCATCATCCCTGGGCGTATCTCTTTCATGTAGATCAGCAGCATCTTCTATTTCTTCTGGCCTAACAACAGTCATACCAATGTTTATACTTTCATACCCTGTCGTGAGCTCTGAGGAATAGTTGCTTGGGCTGGAGGAGTAAGGCTCCTCAGTTGACACTTCCCTTTGTCTCATCACTTCTTGGCATTGGCAGGGTTTCCCTTCTTCCCCACTGCATTTCTGTAGTGCCTCTTTTTGATCTGATTCAGATTCTGCACCAAGAAAAACCTCTGTATCTTTCTTTGGGCTGCATCCAGATATTGCATCAACATTCTGCTCTTCTTTGGTTTGATTTGAAGCTTTGCTTGCACCAAAGGATATCTCAGTCCACTTGACTGGACTGCTGCCACCAGACTCTATTGCTGCAGCTGCCTGTGGCTCTTCAGGAATGGGTTCAACAGTTGGCTCGCTGGCAATGTGGTAGACATCTATTTCTCTGCCATGTCCATTGGTACCAGCTGCCCGAGTATCTTTCTTTATTGCACAATGTACTGACAGTGAGTGTTGGATGTCCTTTAATATCAAATCCTCGATTACTTCAGGATTGCTCTGTAGCTCGTTTGATTCTGTCCTTGCCAACAACTCTTTCTGATTTTCTGACATGGACCCCGTGCTTGTGACAATCATTTTGGACTCTGCACTCTGGTAAATTTGCATGTCTGCAAACTGCACTCCTGTATTGTCTACAGGAGTGCTGTTCTGTGTACTGCCTGCTCGTGGTGAGCCACCTGTACTGAGAGTTCTCTCTTCATCGTCACTTCCCCTGATGTCAATTGCAACAGATTCCACCACATCTGGCAAATTTGCTCTGAGCCTCTCGATGTCCGGTGGTTTGTCATCTGAAGGCCTTATGTCAGGAGGTTTGTCCTTTGGTGGCTCACCTTCCTCCACCTTACTGTTCATCTGTATTTCCTTTTGGTGCTGCTCCAGCATGGCGTTCATCCCATCTCCCGGGGAGTCTGACATGATGGACACATCTGTCTCCTCTGTTTCATTCCCGGACTGGTCGCTGTTCTCCTCCCTACTGGACAGCCTGACCCTGACCTCCTCCCCGTACATGGGCATGCTGGTTCTGTGGGGCTCGCTGCCACTCTGGTCCAGGTAGTTGGCCATCTCACTGCGGATGTTCTGGAACATGCTGTGTAACTGCTGCAACTCTGCAATATTTACGCAAAAAGGAAAAAAAAACTAGTAAGACTATTGTCTTTAGGGTCTGGTCACAACAGTTGTATGATCGTCACATGGTTGCAAACTAAGAGCATTCTTTAGATAGTTGTGCAAGTGTTGTACAAAATTCAGTTGTCTTGTTACTGAAAAGGTGGTGTTTGATCATTGTTAGTCCTTGGTTCAGCAACAGCCTACTTGAAAATCAATGCACCATCAAACTTGTAGGACAACCTACAATGTTACCATGCACAAACCCCTTCCTATCTCTTTCTCTTATCTTTACTAGGCAGATAAACACAATGAAATTGAATTAGTTTTATCGTGAAGTCTTCTTTGTCATCATTACAAACATTTTCCCATTCCAGTAATTGTTGTAATGGCTGGTGATTAATTCAACATTGATACAAAATTTATTGCCCTTACATGGCTGGCTATTCATCATGCTTGTGTACTTATTAATGTCTGTAACCATGATGATTATTAGTGTCAACAGGATGCCAACATTGGTGCAGTATTGCTGTCATTATCACACAGAGCACAGCAACATTTCATTACTGGGAGTGCCCTGAGGATTACCTGAAATCATTGCTGTCATGATTGTCAGGTGGTGGTGTGTGTGCGTGTGTGTGTGTGTGTGTGTGTTTGTGTGTGTGTGTGTGTGTGTGTGTGTGTTTGTGACATGTGATATGCATGGACATTGATGGGACATTTTGTACCATTGGTACAACATTTTCTGGCATTGGTAAACTCGTTTCTACCTATTGGACACATGTTTCTAGCCAGTGGTACATGACTTTCGATATATTGATTGAATTTGTGTATCCTCTTTCTGTTGTATGTGTACATGTCTATGAGTGTCTGTACATGCTATAGTGTGTTTTCTGACCTGTAGTATGTGTGTCCTGAGCTTCAGGAGAATACAGGTCTGATTCTGTAGGTGGGAATGCCTCTAATTTCAGCTCCTTCCTCTCTGATTGGTCCAGGTCCTGCAGATTGACAGGTTCCACGTCCCTGTACATCCCAGGCTCCTCCGAGCTGCACAGGGCCCTCTCCAGTGCCGACAGCTCCTGGGGACTCAAGGTCTGCAGCAGCTCTCTGTACGTAAGAACAAGAAGTCAGAGATTTCATACCTCCTGGAAATGCTTTTTGGAAATGTGAATGGGACTAAATGATGTACAGTAATTTAATTAGGTATTACACAAATTTCCTTAATTCCTCCACATACAACCCACTTACTACAAATGGTTGTCTAAAACAGTAAAACAGGTCTTAGAATTAGAAATACTATAGTGTTAGAAGACAAATTGATAACAGTTCAGTAGAAGTAAAGTGAATGATTAAAAACACAATAGTTAAGTATAGCGTGTAATCAAGGATATATTGTGTTTATGTGAATTGTTTCCTAGGCTTAAGATGAGAATGGAAAATAACTGCATTCTTTCCTACTCTACTATACTCTCCAAACAGAAGCATCTGAAAACGTGACCCTTTCATGTACAGACTACATTGTACAGAGACATGAATAACACCTGCAGGTCTTCACAGCTCATCAACAAATAACAGGCTTACTAACACCTGCCCTGCAGCAATGCAACATCCACTGGCCATATCCATTCCCAGATGACTTATCCCTTTGTTTATCATTACCCCAGGCTGTAAAACAGGACCCTATAGTATCAGACAACCACCAATTGTGCCAGATACCTTCCGGCCTTTGACTGATCTCACAAATTACACCTCACAGAAGGTGATACATCCAGACACGCATATGGATTTAGCAATGCAGATTCCCTCTGGCTTTTCTTAATACACGTGAGCTTGTCCTACGGGGCTAATGCATATGCTGGTGGCTATGAAAGATTTTTGAATTAGTGATGAAGATGTTGCAGCCATCTACTCCTCTACTTTTTGAATCTTGTTTGCTCTTGGGTTATGTACTGGATAATGTACTGATATACAGTTGGCTAGAGCATATATTTCCCTTGCAGGTTCTATCAAGTTTAGAGGATATGGCTGTTAGGCTTATAAAAACTGTTGAATGTGCCGTTAAGGTGAATGAGAAGACTGTAAACACTGCAAAACAGGAAACCTGTCCCTTAATGACCGCTTTCCTTACAGCATATCAGTGACCCTTCTATAGATGGTTAAAATTCATTTGCCTTACAGACCTGGGTGCTGTTGATTGAATAGAGTTTAGCACAAGACCAGGTCTTGTTCTTATGTGTGGACAGCATTCAGTAACAAGAAAAGCCCTGCTTAGATGTGTGGATGGTGTCCAGCACTAAGGACATTCCTGTTTTTATGTTTGGATAGTGTTCAGCACCATGAACAGGCCTGTCGTTATGTGTGGATGGTGTTCAGCACTAAGGACAGGCCTGTTCTTATGTTTTGGTAGTGTTCAGCACCAAGGACAGGTCTGTTCTTTGTGTGTATAGTGTTCAGCACCAAGGACAGGCCTGTTCCTATATTTGGTTAGTGTTCAGTACCAAGGACAGGTCTATTTGTATGTGTGGATGGTGTTCAGCACCAAGGACAGGTCTGTTCTTATGTTTGGATGGTATTCAGCACCAAGGACAGGTGTTTTCTTTGTGTCTATAGAGTTCAGCACCAAGGACAGGCCTGTTCTTATGTTTGGATGGTGTTCAGCAGCAGGGACAAATCTATTAAAGATCAAGTTTTCAGGTGAATTTATTTCCAAATAATTCAAAGAATGGACCAGTAACTGCAAGAAACCAAAATTGTTTCTCTTATTAGGCCACACCAAGTAAATTTTATGGATGACGTCCTTCGGAGACCCTATATCTAATGCGAGAGGGCGAAAAAAAAACAAGAAGGGCCCTAAAAAACAAGATGCCTAGATTAGAAATATACTAAGGGACGACAAATGTTAGGACACAAATTGAATGAGGTGACACAGATTAACAAGCAAAAAGTCTTTTAGTCATCATCAAAACAGCAATAAATCAGGTGGAACAGCAGTTGTCATCCTGTCCTGTTTCTTTCACATTTTTGCAGGCCTGCAGAAACAAAGCATGTGCTCTTTACCCATTTCGCGTTATGGGTTTCACGTCAATCTAACAATTTGAGGTTCAGTACCAAGGACAGGTCTATTTGTATGTGTGGATGGTGTTCAGCACCAAGGACAGGTCTGTTCTTATGTTTGGATGGTATTCAGCACCAAGGACAGGACCAGTAACTACAAGAAACCAAAATTGTTTCTCTTATTATGATGCTTAACAATTCCATAAATTCTACCATTTCAGTGTATTGCTGTCAAGATTTATTCAAAAGAACAATATATCCATGAGAAACCTTAATGACCCTAGTCATCTGTCTCATGGCCATTTAATGGTGACAGGTCAGGGGTCATATCGTGACCGTAGTGCCACGTAATGACCTGTAATGATTGCTAATAAATGGCAGGGTGTCTGGCAGCAGGGGAGGGTCACATGGGTTAATTGGCCCTGGCTGTTTGTTTTGCAGACTGCTGACTACATGAAGGCTTCCTGAAGTAGTGAAACAGCCTCATGCACCTTGTGATGACTTTAAGGATGGGTAAGAAGGACCCAGTGGACATGAACAAGCATCATACTGTTATGCTGATGACTCTTGGCACTACAGCCATCACAACCTTAACTTCACTTATTCATCTAACGACTGTTTTAAAGGACACAGTTACATTGTTGTGTTAATGAATGACATAGCAAATTTAATATTACATAATTTAGTATAATGGCTGAATTGAATGACATCAGTCTTTTGGTGGACAATAAACAACAAATAACAGATTAAGACATACATTACCAAATGTCAGTGGACTTTCAAATTGGTGAAGAAGAAGAGGTGCACTGAATCTGAATGTTTGATTTTATAACTTATATAAGGAGACTTATGACCTGTCAGTGACAAGAATGATCCCAACGTCATTAAAATCACAACTGGTGCGGTGGCCTAGTGGCAAGGGAACTCTCCCTATCTGGGAGGTCATGGGATCGAGCCCCGGGTCAGGGTGCCAACAGTGCCTCAGCACTCATGTCATCCCTGTGGGTCTTGAAATAATTGGGTAGAAGATGCTAGCATCACTAGGTTACACTAATTTATGCCCATGCCTCTCTTTTCTTAGAAACTACACGTAGCCTTTTCATGTGTTGCTAAGCATCATGCTTCTGGCAGCTGTTCTACTTCTTAGGCACAGGTCAGACAAATTAGGAACATCTCAATCCTGTTGATTTATGCATATATCATACTAATATGGACTGGTAGAGTTTGTTACAATGGTGTTGGAGGCTGTGATGACTAGTTTCCATAGAGATCTATACAGATTCTATCAAATTTTATGTCCTATTGGACACAATTTACATCTATGAATGGCAGACATAAACAAACAAAGCAGAATACAACCTTACCTGATCTTATATAGGAGTGATTGGAATGGTCTGAACATCTCACAGATATCTGTAGGGTCCCTGTCCACATTAAGAGGGCCATCTTCTTGCAGCAGCAGCCCACTAGAAGTAAGTAAAAATAAAATACAGCTATGAATACATCATGTGTAACAGGGAAGGAACAGAGGGGTGATGGGTGGATGGTGTCAGCAACCAAGGACATGCTTGGTCCTATGTGGATAAGCTTCAGCATCAAGAACTGTTCTTGTTTGTGCAGCACCCAGTGTTCAGCACCGAGGACAGGGTTGTTTTCATTTGTGGATAAGCGTCAGAACCAAGGACAGGCCTGTTTCTATGTATAGATTGTTTTCAGAACCAAGGGCAGGCATTATGTGGTGTTCCACAACTAGGACAGGCCCGTTATGTATGCGTGTTCAGTACCAAGGACAGACCTGTTCTATGTCTCAGTTTGTAGAAGAAACACTAATGAATTTACAAATAGTTCCCCTTTTCAAAAGTGAAAAACTATTTTACAGCAGAATGTTACAAACAAAAAGTTTTTCCAATGTCCTATTTGGCAGGATCTAAGGAATAGCTAGTCCACAGCTCATAATGTCTTGTCCTGAGGACCAACCCCCTTTTTCACCCACATACAAGATACATGAAGATTTTTGGGGCAAGGTAGATTTGTGCAGGAACAGTTCTTCAAGCTAGCATTAAATGAGGTCACTGACACAGGTCAAACCTGACCCCTTTCCTGGCACAAATCAGATGACAAGGTAATATCCATCCCATTTCTAGTTCATTGGCGAGCCTTTAGGCCTAATGTAATCCCATTGAACTGATGGGTTTAGGCCTGGTTGCCTCGCTAATGCAGACAGGATCGGAGAATTCATTATTGGGGGCTGGGAAATTCCCAGACTGGGAGTGCAATTATTTTGATGACTGTATTCGACTGGCACCTGACATGTTCTACCGACTGGAAAGGTACAAATGGAATGAACGCAGTTAAATAAAACTGCTCCTTTCACAAAGAACTCTAAAATAGAGATCAGAGGTAACAGGCGTACCAAGTCATTTTGTACATGGCACATTGTATGGTTATTATAGCATTAATCTCACAATAGCACACACATCTAACTGTCCAGAATTTATAAAAGTCTTTACAAGGCTCACTAATACAGATAAAGATGTTTGCCTACATTGCATAATAAATCATGAACCTCACCTAGCACATGTCTAATGAAATCATGGATAGAATTGTTTGCCATCTATAGGTAGAAAACAGGGACACTCTTTTTTT
The DNA here is from genome assembly GCF_001625305.1 of Branchiostoma belcheri. Lineage (NCBI taxonomy): Eukaryota > Metazoa > Chordata > Leptocardii > Amphioxiformes > Branchiostomatidae > Branchiostoma > Branchiostoma belcheri. The sequence continues at coordinate 622,470 of NW_017804498.1, forward strand.
TCTTTCCTGCACTTGACAAGTTTTGAAACACTTTATTTTGACAAATTGACACATTTTATCTTTTGTGTGTCTCTGTGAGCACAGCTAGCCTTTATATACCCCAGTATTATGACATTTTGTTATAAAAAAGCCCCCAACTGTATCCCTTTAACTCCAAATCCTGAAATCCTAGGTGCTTTGTTTTATGTTCAGCATGTTTCAATTTGTATAAATCATGTTCTTTATGACTCATAACTTCAGGCAACTTCTGACAAAGAGTCTTCTCGCTGCTGACTCTAATGTTACATGTACTGTATGCCTGTAAGTCTTCTCTTTGAGACCTTCAAACTGCTAAACACACATCCATCCAAACAGGCACATCACTTCCATAACTAAAGATATACATAAAGTTTATCATATGACAGAGATTTGATCTAAAAACATGGTTGGATTTAGAAGAATGGACTTCTTCCTTTGAGTTTGAAATCCCCAGACTACATAACCGGCAATGCCATGGGCAATGACATTACCGCTTGTAATTGCTCAGAGCTCCGTGGAGATTTAGACCTAATTTGGGAGAAGCAACCCCCAGCACTGAAGCAGTCTGTTGGATGTGTGAGCTGAAAGGCACCCTTGCTGAAGCAGCTGGTGGGCTCAAAATGGTTATATGAGAGATAAGTTAGAATAATCAATGAAATGATTTCAATCATAGTCACAATAAGCAACTGCATTCCAAGTCTCCTTACTACAGTAAGATACATTGTCCAACATGATGGTAGTCAGAGGGGACTGGAATCCTCAAATTTGATTTAACCTGCCAAAACAGGGTTCGAAATGCTGGGTGCATAAAAGGTATGCATTTTTGTGCAGCCAAAATAGGAGCTGTGAAGGGCTATGTACCTAAAGCCAGTAGTAATGGTACAACATTTTTTTTTCTGTGAAACTTACATAGACTGGCACCTATATTCCTCACAGTGAATTTGGAGCCCAGTAAAGGCCCTGTATAGCCTGCATGTTGAGAGCTACTCATTTCCACAGAATCTTAATTTCATTTCTCTGAGACAAGGCTTACTCTCTGTCACCTTCATCATGCCCCCACACACCCTCATGTTGTAAGTAATGTCATACTCAGGGCCTGGGATTTCTACATGATACACCCTATGGCAAATTTGGGCAGTTTCCAAGATAGCAGAGTACACCATACTGTAATAACATCCTAATGCCTGGCTTTAGGGTGACATAATACCCCTCTCCGATTCCTGACCTTCCCAGCCAGGAAAAAGGAACTTAGTTTTTCAATGTCATCCGTGACTTAGTTTTATGTGCTGTAATCAAAAACTCCCAAACTACAATGACCAAGGTCACTGGTTCACCTCCAGGGCAGCAATCTGTAATCTTTTACGGTGGAAGTTGGAATATACAATGTATGTCTACCTACAAGCATGTTCAGTGAGAGACACAATAAGTACATTGTACAAATACCTAGAAAATAATACATGCTTGAAATCATGATCGTGTTACCAAACCAAAAGACAACTTTACCACAAGCAGTTAAAGGTGGATATGGCTATTTGTAATGTCCTAATTAATGCCTTCAAGTGGAAGAGACCAATGATGTACATCTGTGGTGGGTGTGAAGTATATTTCTCAGGTTAAGAAAACAGAGCTGTGGACTGATCATTGGCATTCAAGTCTCATACTGTTTCTTTCAGAGATACAACATGGCCCTTACCCTCACAAACAAGTGTATTGATTCTGCAATTGCCACAGAAATGTGGTAACATTCATTCTTGATACCTTTCACAAAGAAGTGTACATGCTTTAGAGCTGGAAACACTGATTGTGGACCAAATGGTCTCTTGTTACAAAACATTTCCGAGAGAAGACAGCCCCTCTCTTCCCTTTTTATTCATTACAAAGGTAATTTCTATTTATAGCTCATGTTTTCTCTATGATGTAATAGAACCAGAGGAATGAATTGGTGTGGTCCTACATGCCATGTCATTGTGACGACAGTGGATGACAGACAGAGGATTTATTTCTTTATTAGCTTATCAGGTGCTTCTCCTTGTGTGTTAATGGAAGCAATAATCACCAGGCATTACACAGCACACAGGGCTATTAAGTGTCTCATTTCTCAAGTGCACTGTAATGGGTAGACATCGGGATGTTAGTCCCAATTATCCAAAATCCCCCTGGAGGATGGAGGTTAACAAAGTTTACACAGACCTGACAATAGCAAGGCGCGGGATGGTGAACATCAGGGCGGGGTCATAGTCGTCAATCATCTCCTGCGTCAGCAGCTCTGCTTCCAGTGCCCTGCAGATCAAAGATCAACACTTTTAATTAGCTTACTTTTGTCACAGTTTTCTTGTGTTTAGTACAAAGTATATACCTTTCCTTATGTGTGGATAGTGTTCAGCACCAAGGACAGAACAGACCTTTCTTCAGTATGTGTGTGTGTGTGGTGTGTGTGTGTGGATAGTGTTCAGCACCAAGGACAGGTCAGACTGTTCTTGAGTGTGTTTGTGGATAGTGTTCAGCACCAATGACAGGTCAAACTGTTCTTGAGTGTGAGTGTGAGTGTGTGTGTTTGTGGATAGTGTTCAGCACCAAGGACAAGCCAGACTGTACTTGAGTGTGTGTGGATAGTGTTCAGCACCAAGGACAGGTCAAACTGTTCTTGAGTGTGTGTGTGTGTGCGTGGATAGCAAATACAGCACATTTACCCAGTATATGTGCTATAGTATGAGTGAAATGTAATGAAGTTTGTTTCTGAACACGGAGCAAAATGTAATTAAGTAATAAAAACGCACTCCAAGGAAAGCGCAGCTTCTGAGTCAAGAAAACAAGGGAAGAACAGTCCCAACATTTACTTTATAAGAACAGGCAGAACAGGACTATATCATGATCTCTTGTAACTCTAGTTTTCTCTCAACAGTGTGACTGCTACTTTTAAATTAGATATCTTGAAAAGTTGGAAGCTCGCACCACAATTTATCAATTTGATTGGTCATGCTCTGACATTGCTTTTATTGCTGTTCAAGCAGCTTGCTACATAGAGTGCTCCAGTGCTGAGTGTCGTGCCATAAATTCCCTCAGTGCACCATCAGAAGTAATCTGAACAGAGCAATTCTGGCACTGCTGTGACATTACCAGCTGCACTGACAGAATTGACATCAGTATTGGTTAGGACAGACGAGCATGTTAACTGTTAGGGTTGTGGGGGCAGCACTCAACATACATGTAGGTGTAAGCAATCAGGTAGGTTTTAAGCACATGTCTCCAGATTTGGATGCTGCAGTGAGCAAGAAGAACTGTTAAATGCATTTACTTTTGCGGGGTTTACAGGTGAACATACCTAGTATTATTGACATACATTTCTGTCATTATTTGTATACAAAAGCTAGCCAGGAAAAAGACAAAGTAGAACCAAGTAAGGAAAGACGGCTGTGGGACATTCTGACACCAGTTACTGCAGAACACAGTCAACTTACAAATACCTGTATGAGAATATGAAATATCCAATGTACAGTGTACTATACTTTATATATCTATCATACATGTATGATGAACCAGTCACAGTCCAAGTCAAATGGTGATTACCATGCCCAGTTCTAATCTGTCTGGATACTGGAAGGCTAAGTATCAAAGGCACCATTGGATCCTAAATATTCACCAGTACTACATGTAGTCTAGACCCTCAATCAGTAATCTCATTCTGTATGCCCTGAATCTGATTTGTCAACTGCCTTGACCTCATTATCAGTGGCAAACATTAAAGGTGAAGGTAAATTCCATACTTTGTTCTTGATTCTAAGGTTTCTAATATAATTTTCAATTGCATGCACTGCAAGGACCTGTATAATCATGAAGCTCAATATTCCATAGTGAGAATGATTGATTTTAGTTAGAGTTACAAAGTCTTTTATCGAAAAGTCTGGCAATATGAGAATTGACTTTGTGTTCATAATCTTTCAATATATATTAAAATATAGATATTCATAATTTTTTTCTCTTCTCTCTCTCTCTGTGTGTGTGTGTGTGTGTGTGGATACTGTTCAGCACCAAGGACAGGTCTGACTGTTCTTAACTGGACAAGGAAAAAAGTTTGGGATTGTCTGTCTACAAGTTTTTGATACAGGAAAAAACTTTAACTTGGCATCACAACTATAAGTGAGGAAACTCTTTGAGACCATGCCAGGGTAGCCTTAACAGGCACTCTGCGCTTGAAAATTTGCCAACACATGCCAAAGTCAAAAGGTCAGGCAAAACAGCTTTTCTGCATTATCGTTGTGCAAATAGAGACTTTTTTATCTCTGTGATCATTTCCAATCTAACAAATAGCTATGGACTGCCCGGGGGAAGTCATGACTTCGCCAAGCTGAAAATTGTTCAAAATTTGCCTATTGATCCAGGGAAAATCAATGGAAAGCATTTACAATAGAACAGAAAAGCATATTGCACAGTTAGCTTAGGAATTGAAAGTCAATACATGCAGGATTGGAAATAATGGCCACGCTCAGAAGTGGTTTGCACTCTGAAAAGATTCTGCCAAAAACAGTAATGCAGAAACAGTTGACCTTTTCCCATTGTATGCGCCTTTTAGTGCAAGGATTAGTCAAAACTGAATACTGAGTTTTGCATTCAAATGGGAATAACGATGGTCTTTATTTGCTTTAATTCATCAGTATTGATTTTAAACTACATTTTGTTTTGTCCATTTAACCTTCTCTCTTCTTCTTGACCCTGTAACCAAAAGATAATTGGTTGCCTAATGACTACATCAGTGTTCAAGAGAACAAAACAGCTTGTATTTACCATTGTCAGAAAGTTTAAAATAACTTAGAAACCAGACCCATCTAATTAAGGTATTATCACTATAGAGGGAGACAATCACATTAAATTACAACATAAAAACAATCACTAAATTGAACTGCATATGGTAGGACTTATTACATTCCCAAGATACATGTTATTATGCAGTTTTTTGTATTTTTTCTTAATTGGCACATTTTCTTTATTTGATAGGGATAGAGACAATTTAGAAATTTGCTCTGATGAGCAATGTGCAAATGAATATGAATACAAATACATTGTAAATCTTTGAAGAAAAAACACAGCTTCCTTTAACACTTCTTAACAGAGATACCTTAACACTCCTTAGCAGCGCATGGTTAACAGTATTGGGCAAAACTAATTACTCTGTCTTACTTACTGTGCTTTACCACATGCCACAATTGGTCTTATTGAATTACCTGCTAGCAGTGCCAAACAGGAGATCACCACGTATGGACATTTCATTATCACTGATAAAGAGGAAAACAGTTCTCCTTCAATTTACATGAAAGCCTGATGATATCAAAGTTGACCACACACCAATTTCAAAAAAATCGTTTAAGTCTTATTACCTAGCAGTACTTCTCAAAATGTAGTAAATAACAGTTCTTATATGATATTCTTATCTTCAATAGAAATAAAGTCTCTTACTATCAGCATCAAAGAACACCAAAATTGTCTAGTTTTTCAGTTCTTGTATTAAGATGATTACTCTGTTTGAAAAAAAATTGCTTATAACAATTGAGTCTCAGTGTGTGAGACTTTTCATTTTCCTTTGAATGTGAGCTGACACCTACTCCAATAGCACACACATCTGCCCTGCACGATGGTCAGATTTGGGCCCAAAAGTCCCACTCCGCTACTATGGAGATCGAATCCCCCGAACCCGCGAATCTTGTTCGATATGACGTCATTCGAATAGAGCGGGCGTTCGATCTGGGGTTACCCGCGGTCATTTACAGTAAAGCCGCTACAACCGGCTACTTCAAGCCCTTTTTTACTTGGGAACCACGGAACAGGAAAAATCCACCTTTCCACAAATATGAACCGTTTTCAAAACATTACATCTATGCCGTGATTTTATTGTGGATATGTAACATGTAACGAAGCTACTGCCGTCATCGTGGGTGACCTTGAAGGTCAGAATTCTTGTTGACGCTGTTATAAAATCCAGGTCCCCATATCCAAGTGGCACAGCATGCGTGCAAACATGGTATTTTAACCATTCCCAAAAATCGCTCAAATTACCTCATTGAGGGCTTGTTTGGAAGAGGAACGATTTCCGCAGATTTCTGTCTTAGGGATTTTTTAAATATGGCCGCGATTATGAATTATCGGTATTTAAAGTTAAAACACTGCGTTTTTAGCTCTTCTTTTGACTGTAAGTCGAGTTTTAGTTAAAAAATTAAAAAAACCTAAGACAGAAAGTTTAAATTTACTGTAATATTTCTAAAAATCCAAAAATCTAACCTTATTTTTAATTTTCGGGGCCTCTTAAAATCAGTTGTTTGGTTCTCGTGAACCCTTTTTGAAATCCGAAATTGATCTCATTTGGAAGAAAATGTACACAAAGTGGAGCAAAGGCAGTGCAAGAATAACATTTGAGGTAAACAAAATCACTTATTACATTTAATTTTGATGAGTATTTACTCTCCAATTACTTTTGTTTATTTTCAAATTTTACCCGTTACCCCGGGCGGCCCGGGACTCCCGCGCGGCCACGTTCGAACACGTTCTGTAACCCGATACCTCCCTAGTAAT
>NW_017804498.1:629068-642179 GCF_001625305.1 Branchiostoma belcheri
TTTCCCATTGTATGCGCCTTTTAGTGCAAGGATTAGTCAAAACTGAATACTGAGTTTCGCATTCAAATGGGAATAACGATGGTCTTTATTTGCTTTAATTCATCAGTATTGATTTTAAACTACATTTTGTTTTGCCCATTTAACCTTCTCTCTTCTTCTTGACCCTGTAACCAAAAGATAATTGGTTGCCTAATGGCTACTTCTGTTAATCAGTGTTCAAGAGAACAAGACAGCTCGTATCTACCATTGTTAGAAAGTTGAAAATAACTTACAAACCAGAGCCATCTAATTAACAAAGGTATATATTAATTACTATAGAGGGAGACAAACGCAATTACAACATGAAAACAATCACTAAATTGAACTGCAAATGGTAGGACATTCCCAAGATACATGTTAATATCATGCAGTTTTTGGTATTTTTTTCTTAATTGTTACCTTTTTCTTTATTTGATAGGGATAGAGATAATTTAGAAATTTGCCAAAATAGAAATTGGTTCAAAAGTAGCTCTGATGAGCAATGTGCAAATGAATATGAATACAAATAAATCTTTGATGAAAAAACGGAGCTTCATTTAACACTCCTTAACAGAGCTTCCTTTAATATTTCCTTTAACTTAGCAGTGCATGGTTAACAGTATTGGGCAAAACTAATTACTCTGTCTTAGTTACTGTGCTTTAACACATGCCACAATTGGCCTAATTGAATTACCAGCTGGCAGTGCCAAACAGGAGATCACCAGGTATGGACATTTCATTATCACTGATAAAGAGGAAAACAGTTCTCCTTCAATTTACATGAAAGCCTTATGGATGATGATATCAAAGTTGACCACACACCAATTTCAAAGAAATGGTTTAAGTCTTATTACCTAGCAGTACTTCTCAAAACGTAGTAAATGACAGTTCTTATATAATATTCTTATCTTCAAATAGAAATAAAGTCTATCAGCATCAAAGAACACCAAAATTGTCTAGTATTTCAGTTCTTGTATTAAGATGATTACTCTGTTTGAAAAAAAATTGCTTATAACAATTGAGTCTCAGTGAGTGAGACTTTTCATTTTCCTTTGAATGTGAGCTGACACCTACTCCAATAGCACACACATCTGCCCTGATGCATTGAAGTAACATGACTCAATAAGAGTATACATTACAACCATACATTTTGATTTCATGAGCCCATCCAATCAATTCAATTCTTTTGATGGCTGCCTAAAAATAGTTCCAATGCTCCACTGGGCTTGCAGCATTAACAATTCATTTATATTGATGAATATGGAATTTCTATGGTTGAAAAACGAGGCATTGGCCTTTTTGGGAAGTTGTATGCTCATCTAAAAGTTGGTGACTTGTCAGTTGCTTGGATGTCATCCATTGAAACAATTTTTAATTCCATGTGAAACACATAATCAAATGCATACCACAAGTAACCTGCAGAATAACTTACAGTTACTGCTAATTCAGATATACTTACTAGTAATGACGTACATATACGTTCAATTTCAACAAAGTTTCTAAAATCATAACAAATTATTACATACGGTCCTACCAAAAGCAATCAAAATGGGGTAAACTGAAACTATTTGATATAATCATAATGCCATTACAATGTTTTCTTCAATAATTTGCTATCGATTTTCATGGGAAGATGAAAAAATTACATCCAAATGTTGTATGTGCTCTTCCATGCAATATCAAAATCGTGACTGTATTTCTGTGATTTGGATCTGCAGGACATATTTGGCCATACAGATTCCTTTTCTTGTTTCTTTTGCATGAAACAGAATAAATAAATACAGAAACAAAAAAATTATCTTGCTTTATGCAGTCATATTCCAAGATACATGCAAGTCCCCCTTAGTTTTCATTTGCTGAGTTTTCTCCAGTGTTTATTTCTAACAAATTTATGAACAAAGGAGATAAATATACAATCCTTTTGATTATGCATGGCCTTAAAATGTATGACAGTACAGCACTGGTGCTATTAAGAAAAACTGCAACTCATGTAAACTCATCTCTATGTAATCACTTGATTTCATGCTTGAAGTAATAGCGATCACACCCCAGAAATGTGTACGTTTCATCTCATTTGGGATAATAAAACATCCCGCTCTGATCTCAGCGCAGTAAGTACAAGGTAATACCTGTAGTGCTGATTCAATTTAGTTTTACAACACCATTATAAAATGCAGACTGGCAGAATGTAGATAAGTTGGAGCAAGTCTGGAATTCTAAAATTAGGAATCCCGACCCTCTAGTCAGTCATTACTGCTCTTCCTACCAGTGCTGTAGATTGACTTTTTCCTATCAGCTACAGACATCTGGGTGTTTGAATACCTGCACATGGTTGTGTTTGGTAAACTTTTTCCAATTGGTCACAGCAAACGCCAGGCTCGACTCCATTTTCCGCTCCGCTGCTTTTTCGGTTAACTTCAGGCAAATTTAGAATTTGTGGTCAAAGGTCTGTTGCGTTCTTAAATGCTTATTATTTGGTTGTTTGCCCAACTGGGTCAGAGGTCAGTAGGTTAATCATCCTGCAGGTCAGTGTTACAATTTTCAGTCAGGGTTGTATGTCCTATGTCATCTGTTGTATCTGAAATCAATTCTAACTGATCTAATGAAGGCCTGGGATAGATCATATTCAGGTAAAACAAACATGGGTATTAACTATAAACAAGCAAAATCCATATACCATTCATCTGATATGTCTTTAATACAAATGCTAATACAGTCAATTCTGTATATGCCTAAAGATTCAATCATGATTTTGGTAATTTGTAGATTTATTCAAATATGTAAAAAAATACTTTTATTTCTTAGTCATCCTGTTGAACTGAAACGGTGCAGATTACCGAAGTCGACTGCAAAAGGGCAAGTAGTTTGTCCATGGTGCTGAAACCATTGCTGTTACTGCAAAATGAGGTCAGTTGTTTACAGCTCTTTGTAAGATGTATGGTAATCGACAGACTCACGTTTTAATGTTGTAGCCGGGATAGGAAAGCCGTAAATTTTACGCTTCAGTGGCCAATTTACTTAAATTGCCTTCACTTTAAATTAACCCAGAAGTGCTCATTTCATTTGTGTGTTTGTCTATTTATATATCTGTACTGTCATAAATCTTCAAGCATGGTCTTTTGAATCCAATTTAATTGCAATTACTGAACATAATAAATAGACCTTACAGTCACTGTGACAATTGTAGCTGAAAAAAATGGCAAAGGAAAGTTACACCATTCTTTCCCCACACTTGCTCACATCAAAACTTTTAAGCACTGCTTCATGCCCCAAAAACCAACAGATCTCCACGTTACCAGCCACAAAGCCCCTCAGAAAGATGACAAGTCAAATGTGAATCATCAATGGACCATACACATGCTTCATGAGGTAGAAAAATGATAATAAAAATATTTATTAGAAACTACCTGGGCGTTCCATTGTGTGAATTAAGCTTGAATCTCTGTGCACCAGAATGGAGAGGGAAACAATGTGATTTGGGCCATCAAGCAGCAGAAATGGAGTCTTTGTCGTCAGAGGAATCAATATCACAAAGCTGAAAATAAAAACCAGGATTTCCTTCAGCTCCTGATAAGTTGTTACGTCAGTGGCTGTCGGAAAATCACACTCTGTGTGAACTGCAGATTACAAGCATTGACCTAAATTTGAAAAATGAATACTTATTCATAGTATGGTTGCATAGAGCTGGTGTGTTATGCCGAAGGGCGGTTATACCGGCTATACCGATACAGATACAGAGTTAGTGTGACATCGAATGGCCAATTCCTGATCAGACATTGTGTCCTTGGGAAATTTAAGGCACTTTACACGACTTTTGTCACTCCACCCAAGTATAAAATGGGAGGTAAAAGGCAATGGAAGCAGAGGGATGGGCTCCGCCTTCCAATACCAAGCCCTTAGACACAGTAGATTAATAACCGTCTATGGGCTCAAAGGCTATGGGACCTTTACCTTACCTACATGTATGGGTGCAGGGTAGCTATACAGTGATGAAAATGGCAGTTTTTCTGTAAGCACTCATGACCCAAAAATGGAAAAATGTACAAATGACAAAAAGGAAAACAACGACATATCAAAAATACTCACTCACTCACATGTAACTGATGCAAACTGTGCATTTGGACACCTTATACATGTAGCACTACAGTCCATTGGAGATGTACCAGATGCTACTAATTATTGTAATCAAAACTGAAAGGTACACCTAGAGATATGCATATCACACTTCTTGGTCGCAAGACCAATCACCTGATCAGAAAGAAAAATTGCACAATGGAGAATTTCAAGGCCTGAGCAAAATTTATGGTGCAGACGGCAGCTGTGTCGTTAAACTGGGATTGCCTTTTGTGTACTTTGTGTGTCTGTGTTAAATGGCTAGAGCTACAGCATAGCCACAATTACTGAACAGAAGGTACTGGAAGAACACTTAACAGAATGCAAAAATCTTCTTAGGTACAAGAAATTCAACTCAATACACACATAAAGTCAATTCTCTCAATGATGCTGGACGCCCTGAAACTGCCACAGCAAAAATTGTGTTATGGATGTCTTCTCAAAACCATTCTTTCTTGAACATCTCAGAATATCTGAAATGTGACCTACCTCAGGGATTAGTGGTGCTGCATAAGTACATCCTTCTAAATTCACTGTATTTCTTAAATGCGGCCATTTTAGGATACTTGAGCATGTTACAACAGTATGTTTTAATTTTTTACTAGATTTATCTATAATTCCTAGTTTGCACACAAGTAACATAAAGTAGAAGTTAGGTCTTTTGCCATGTCCACAAACTTTTCTCTACACCTTCTAAACTCCAATCAAACTATTTTGGGATTAACCCAATTCTGCGGAATTAATTCTGGGACTAGGGCCAGAATTCTAGGAACTGGAGCCAGAATTCTAGGAACTGGAGCCAGAATTCTAGGAACTGGAGCCAGAATTATATGAATTGCGGAATTGGGTTAAACCCCAAGGGGTTCTTCATAGCTGCAATGTATTTCTTACATTGTATTAGCCCATCTAGATGGAAGGTTGCTGAGATACGGAAATTAGTCTGGAATTAAACTGGAAGTCCAGAATTAAATTGGAGGCTATTTAATGAAAATTCCTTTATTTAAGTTTACTTTTGTTACTCCATTAATTTTACTGTGAAGAAACACAAATAATACATAGTTTGTACACAGTACTTCTTACAATACATGTACCTCAAATCTTCTTATTCCCAATCACAGGCCACTAGGTACTCACATAGCTATAAAAAGTCATTTCCAAAGTATAGCAACCTCAAAGAATTACAGTAATCTCTTAAGTCTGATAAGCCAAATGCTTATGACCTGAGGTCAGTTGACAAAGATCTGAGAATGTAATCATAGTAAAGCAGGCACCACAGCAAATCAGTTCACACATCTTAACCAAAGGTCACACCCCTTGGAAAAGAAAATTACCCTGCTTTTTAGAGCCACTGCATGTGGAATAGAAGTTGATGCCATGATTTCCATAATAATACCAGTTTAGATGAACTTATTCAGTGAGCCATTCAGCATGTGCAGCGAGGGAAGTAAATGTAGATGCTTATAAATCCCCAGGACTAACACAGATTTTACAGTGGCACATAAAATAAACTCTACTTAAAATAAAGTTTGCTTGAAAATTCCCTCACAATCTTCGGATGAAATCATGAGATCCAGAAAAAATTGTTACAGTGAGGACGTTTCAATTCCTTTTTTTTAGATTTCACCATAGTCTGTAACGTATCACAATATCATCAAATACAGTATATATGGTACTCTTCACTATTACTAGTAAAACAAATTCTTGGAATTACAAATCCAGGCTTAAGTTTGTACATGTGTAAGTGACAATTTTGTCAAAGAAATCTTTCCAGCCCACCCCCCACCCCACCCCGAAAATAACTGTTGGCCTTTCCAAAATGCAGGAGCAGAATACCGGAAATTGCAACCTTGTGCATGCTGAATGATAGCAGTATACAATGTAGTTTTGAACCTATGACATATTCTGTTGTGAGACGACCTTCACCGCAAATTAGAACAGACACCTTGAAGTGACCTTTACCAGGTTTCTTGGCAGTATCACTTAGATCTATGCGCCAACGCCTGCAGGCATTCCACTTACACCTCAGAGGTGGAAACAATATATGACCATAGCTAAGATGTTACTAAAATGGGACTGCACTAGCCTACTTCTCACCCCTTGCATGAGTTAACAGCCTCTATGATTTAGTAGGTTACTGACTTTTCTGACTGGAGCTTTCATCATCAAAAGCTGTAAACTTCACTTCAAATTTGCCGTCTCACAAAACATGCATCCATGCACCTGCCTTAAGTCCGACTTAGGGAGGCTCTGACACAGGTGGCTCAGCACTCTTCCCCAGCTAATTGTGCAGACGTTGATCCCTTTAAAAGGAAAAGAAAATCTGTGCCGGGAGCTACACATGCCATAAGCTCCCGTTTCACACTCCAGGAAATCCCCTTGTGCTGCTTACTATTCAATGGGAACTACTATTAATTCCTAGTTTCTTGACTCGATGTGAACTTAAGTTACACTGGTACACATTCAAGTAAGACAATGACTTTGGCTCACATGAAAGCAAATTATTCCATCTACATGTACATGATTAAGTGAGAACAAGACACTTCACAGCTACAACAGTAGTTTATTGTAATAAGATAAATGAATTATTTAATAGAGACTCTTACAATGTGAGAAAAATGACTCAAAGGTGACCTACATGTCATTGAATATGAAAGTGTGGTGCATAAATGTATATTGTACATGGTCATTAGCAATATTTTTTGGGCACAGTATCTGAGGGTCAAATTTCTGTCTGGCAATCAAAGCTCTAAGAAGTCTTTAAGTTAATCTTATATATGTTAGTGTGTCACTGCAAGCTGTCTTTTGAAGTCATAAGGTATTGGTGCTATATTCAAGGAAGACATACCTTGAACATGTTACAGAACCATTCTCATTCAAAACTAAAGCCTCTGTGCCAAGTTTCAAGTTTACATGAAAGAGACTGGACATCATGTTGCCATCAGCCCTCACTGGAAGCTGTGTGAATATCCCAGCTCTCCTGGGTATGTTATAATGTATGTCCCAATCTCGGGGTAATGGGGCCCCCTTTCATCAGAAACTGGCGGCATTTTTGTCTGATGTATAGCCAATTTGTGTTAGAAGGTACTCAGTGTGACAAACACACAACCATTATCCCTCAGAACAGTAGGCCGAGAACCCAGGCAGACAAATCCAGTGCCATCAAGGGAAATCTCAGCTTTGTTCCAACTAAAACAGTCTATAGCACATCCCATTACTTTTTATATCAGGACTGTCACAGCACTTCTATACTTCTACATCTGTCAACTTGTAAAACTGCCTTTCTTCATCTATATAACATGCAAGCTTTGCAGGCAGGCGGTTACAGTTTACAGTTTATATCACCTGTGTATCAAATAGTAATAACATACACCAAAGCCCCCAAAAGAATTGTTTCAAACTACACAAAGAGGCCTCCACTATGAGTCATATTTTCAGGTTCGTTTGTATGTCTGTGTACATGTGAAACTGCATAACTTAACTCAAGGATGGATTTTTATGATATTGGAACAATGTATGTATGTACAACGACAAACAAATGCAAGTTCTACTATGGACCTCATTATAATTTGCAGTACAAGATTTGTATGGGGCAGATAGCCTTTGGCTCCAGAAAAATGTGGTGTAGGTTTAGCCCTCTTGCAGCTCTTTTTTAATTGCAGGGATATTTTTGTGGGAGCCTTTGGAAGAGAATACTAAATTGAAAAGGAATTGATATATTTAACTTGATTTTCATCATTTTATTGTAGCTTAGGTGAAGAGTGACATAATAGGTATTTAATTATATAAGTCAGAACTGCTACAATAAGCTTTTAAAAGACTGAAGAAACTGTTGAAAGTCCATCCATATAAAAACTTCATCAAAATTGTTCTATTTGAAGCTCTACAGTTTCCATGGTCTTGGTTCAAAATTGCTGATGAATTACAAAAAAGTATCTGATTTTACTATCTTAGACCCATATTGTACTCTAGAAAGTCAATTTCCTTTTAACCTTTAAACAAAGGTTATGAATAGCATGGCAGATTCTTTACTCTGAACAGTTGGCAGTTTTCTACCAAATGTTAAGTATTGACCCTATACAATGCAGCATGCAGCTTGTGATAACGAGAGTGAAGAAAGAGGCACAGGACTGGAATGCGAAATGAGACAGTGATCTGCGGCAGCCCCACCCATTGCGGACTGATTACTTCGATCGACAGTGACGTAAACTCTCTGCAGGTCAGGGACAGGGCACTAGATTGTACAGAGTACGTAACAAGGTGTCTCGTCCTTGGAATCCGCAAAATAATTGCTTTTACTATTTGAGATCCTTGGATCAAATTACATGTCAAACTTACATAATATCAGTAGAAAAGGGAGCCAAAAGGTTAATGGAATATAACCAAATGGACTCAACTCCAGATGACACTAGCAGTTGCATAATTTGAAAGAAAATGAGGCCAAAAGGTTGACAACAATATAATCAAAGAAACAAAACCTCATAGTTAGATGAAGCATGCAAGTACATGTACGTACATAATGCGAGAAGCAAACAAGCTTGAAGGTCAAATTCAATATCTGTTTCATTCATTAATCGAATTGATTTAAGTGTTGCATTATTACTGATTTACTGACAAGTTACACTACTGGCCTGCAGGGAAACTGATTTTGCATGTATGTACACTGACACAATAGCAAGCAACTAGATGAGAAACAATGGACCTTTCCTGATCGAGCACGTCGAACCCCCTTGTTATATTTTGAACAACTTTGTCAAAATCAGTGAGGGAAGGGTCAAGGTGTAAGTAAAATGCATCCTTCGTGTTTTACCGTTGAGACTCAAATGTGACATCGGATGCACTTTCAAGTGAATCAAATGTCTAACTTCCTTTAGTTGTTTTTAAAGCTCTCATTATTGTATTGTACATGTAGGTGTTGGCATGCTAATGTTTCTGCATGTATCACAAAGACCCTAAACATTTCTCTATAAGTTGCCCCGTCCCCTGTGAGTGCCTGAGCTGTTTTTTTCTCATTTCGTTTTTGTCCTGAGCTTGCATATAGCTCACTGTGTTCTAAATAGGGGGTGGGGCTTACGGTGTTCCACCAGAAAGGTCCATACACCTGGTCCATACAATAAAGAGGACACTCAGGTATATGTAACATAATGAAGAGAGTAAATGAGACAAGACCATTAGAGAAGCCTGGGGCACACAGCCTTGTTAAGTTACACAGAATTGAGACCAGGCTATTGTAAGATGGTGATTCCTTCAGTCTCCTACTAAGATATCGCGATAAAGCCCTTCCTTCATCATAATGTAATAACCCAGGGTATTGAGCAGTTCATCCCCACAAAGCTATAATTGCTCTGACAGGAAGGGATGACGAATGGACAGTCCACGTCTGAGAAATTGAACTAGATGACCTTTACCATTATACTGCACTCTATCAGCCTGGTAAGTAGGAGTCCTAAATAAAATGTTCAGAAGAAAAAAAATTGGACTTACTGTCAGGACTGAAGGATACTCTCTCTGAGAAAACGTTATCATATCTTCACTTGTCACTACATATACATCAAATTTATATTATTCTACCATATAGTATGGTTTTGAACTGCACATTGCAATTTTTAGTTACCACATTTTGTAGTACTGTTACAGACTGGCATACACATTCTTGGTGCAATTTACGTTTCTGAACCAGGTTGTTTGGGGTGAAGATTGAGTTAGAGAGAAATGAAGGTTAGATATGGGCAGTTAGGTATATGCACACCATGTAAGAATATTTGATGCACACACCCATGTAGGCAAACAAAAAGTGTTCCCTGTAAAGTAATTTGAAGACTTGAAAAATAAGAAAGGCAACTGGAAAATCATCAGATATTGGGACCTATTTTATGTCTGCATTGCAAAGTAAACAAGTAAGGAGCTACTTTGGGAATATTGATATCAAACTTGAATCTACAGTCATGTATAATGTTCCTGATTTGGAAAGTTGGTTTGGAAACTTAATGCAATATATTGCAGCAGCTGAGCTTAATCATTGTTGATTCAAATGCCACAGGACTGGTCAAGTGCTGCTGATTGAATTGAAGTGACCTGCAGCAAACTGTAACTACAGCATCTTCATTTTCTACAGATGGACTGTTACATGCTTTTATCAAATTCTACAGAGCTGCCACAGGAAGTAGGCCAGGGCCATCTCCATTTGAATCAGCCTTTAAGCACGACCCTATCTCCATCCAAAATGACGCAAGGGGAGCCATGGTTAGTGTGTAATTAGATCACTGACCCCATTCTCCGACCGAAAGCAAAGTTTGCGACCATAGAAAGGGGATTATTGCCACATTTGCTATCTTACAGATCATTGATGAACCAGACAATGTAGTTCCTGAAGGCTGTTAAAGTTTTGAATTGTTGTCTATTATTATATACTATTAGACATAATTGTCAATGAGGTCATCTATAACCATACAAATGTACATGTAGTACTAAGTATCTGAGTCAAGTGAGAAAATTGGTGTAAGGCCCGGGACAGTCAGTTCTAAGGGATTTGAACCCATGACCTTTAGATCCTGAGTCAAACACACTACTCACAAGACTACCATGCCACCACTAATGATATCAATGCAGCTGATGCCCATTTCTTACTGTTACACTTTGAACTGGTACGGTTCTTACTTGGAGATTAAATCAGACACTGTTATAATGTCATGACCTTCCGATGACTTTTCCAGTTTAGAATCTAGCTACAGGCCATTGCTGCTCCCATTGAAGCCAAAATGAATACTAAGTCTTGAATTTTGCATAACCTTCTGGAGTTTGTAGAAAATAAAACGAGAAAATTCCAGAGATCAATGGAATAAGTTACCAAAACTAGGGCACAGCAGTCATCATTGAAACAGTTAAGAGATAGCTATCCAATGCATAAACAACAGAGATGAGCATCATTTGAATGTATTAACGACAGCAAATTTAAACTTTTTTGCCTTCTTGCAGATTGTGTAACAATGCTTCAGGTTACTGGCAAAAGGAGAAAACCTTCAGCAAGGTACATTGTGTACATAACGCTATAAAAAAACAACAATGCATCCAACAACAAGTTGTGTCAATGATTTGTCATAGGTTATAGCACATTTATATACAATTGTGAGGCCACCATGGCTGGAGGCTATGAAAATGCATGTGCATAAAGAGCATGATTGATGCAGAGGTCACACAAAACTAGGACACCGGTGAACATTACGTCAAAAATATAGATGCTGAGAGCCGTGCGTGACATCATTACAGCCCAGCCCAGCCCACATATCCAGGGCCTGCAAAATTTATGGCATGACGTAAATTGAAGTCTACCCTAATAAGGCTGGGGCAGAACCAATAAGTGCAGCATATCAACAGGATTCAGAGCAGAAACAATATTCATCAGTTACACATCATCTTTTTCATAAAGGATTCATAAGGAAAAAAACAATCATAATGGCAAGGAAAATTGGAAATACATTCGTGCAGGACTTGAAATACTGGGTGAATACAATAATGTACTATGCACAAGTGCATTCTAGATATTTGTGTAGGTTATGTACTATTGTACACTAGTATATAGAAGAAGTGTCATGAAATATCTATACCTAAATATATCTAATCTAATCTTTAATAAAACCTTAAAGTTTCCATTTTTTTCCATGTTTGTATGAGTATGGCCATGCCAGTGTGGACCCACTGGACAGAGCCGCTTGGAAACGTGGTGTGAAGCAAAGCTGACTGCTGCCCACCCGTGTCAGGGACCCCCTGCAGTAGTATAATCAAAGACTGGACACGACTACTGTATGAACCTATAGCTGGCTAAGGTAGCCGTTTAGCATGAAATTGGTATTGGTTCTGGGGCTAGGCGGCAGGGAGAGGGTTAAAGAATCCAGGCCTAGGGCATCTCATAATGAACCACTAGGTGTGGTTCAGTAATTCATATCACAGCCAATGAACTGGCACAAAAAAAGGCAAAGCATGTAATTACAGGGGTCCTTTTAATTTCCTCCAACGATGATGAATCACATGTCTTAGGATGAAGAATACTTGTAAGAAAGAAATGGGTTGGAGATTAGGATATCTGGCCATCTCCAATCTCCGTTGGTGACGTGTTTATGTGTCACGGCTCGAGCACATGTAGGTCAAGAAAAGATTGCAAAAATCTTAGTACATAACAAACATCGCAATATACAGCAAGGATACACATGACCGAATCTTCTTGGCTTCAATCGATAGCAAATTTACCAGCACATGTCAACAGGCCTGGTTCCAAATCACAAAAGCTTGGGCGCGGTTTCTTAGCAAGACTACAAGATGCAGTAGGAATACTAGATAGTGTGCCCCAACACCCTTTGGCTTCAACTACCACATGACTCTGTGTGGGGTTGACTGGCATTAAGGCACTGAGTGCACTGCTTCCTTAATGGCCTACATGTGGATACTTGTGAGTGTCTAGAGCTCAGCTACAAACCATAATACTGTCACCAGGAGTTCTGAGTACAATTTAACGAAGGTTAAGGCTTGATGCACATAATGTTATATTTTGTTTGATTTCCTGGGGGAACCTTGATGACTAACAACAGACAAATTCACTAAGAAGAGACCACCAAGAATGCAGGATGGAGCATTAAGTGAAATTAGTAATCAGCTTTCTTTTAACTTTTCGTAGCATTTCTAATCACACACACTATGTTTACTTGTAATTGTCAGAAACACCAGTAATATTTTGTTATCAAGTACATCAACATGTTTTGACAGTTTTCAGCCTGCCATTTCAAAAATAATCGGACAAAATCTGTCAGTAAGCACAGACAATGATAAACAATTACCAAACACTGACTAGCAAGTCAAAATGCTGTAACTTCAGTTCACAAGCCATCAAATACAATATCAAAAATTTTCTCAACTTTAAACTATGTAATTTTTATCTAGCTACCTCTAAAATTTTGATCGATGCATCAGCAGCATGCTAAATCGATGCCAC
>NW_017804498.1:642199-676023 GCF_001625305.1 Branchiostoma belcheri
CAATGCATCCAACAACAAGTTGTGTCAATGATTTGTCATAGGTTATAGCACATTTATATACAATTGTGAGGCCATCATGGCTGGAGGCTATGAAAATGCATGAGCATAAAGAGCATGATTGATGCCGAGGTCACACAAAACTAGGACACCGGTGAACATTACGTCAAAAATATAGATGCTGAGAGCCATGCGTGACATCATTACAGCCCAGCCCAGCCCACATATCCAGGGCCTGCAAAATTTATGGCATGACGTAAATTGAAGTCTACCCTAATAAGGCTGGGGCAGAACCAATAAGTGCAGCATATCAACAGGATTCAGAGCAGAAACAATATTCATCAGTTACACATCATCTTTTTCATAAAGGATTCATAAGGAAAAAAACAATCATGATGGCAAGGAAAATTGGAAATGCATTGTGCAGGACTTGAAATACTGGGTGCATACATGTACCAGGGCTTGAAATTCATTTTTGGGAATTGGTGCACTGGTGCACCCAACATAAAAAAAAACTGGATGCACAAAACAGTCTAACTTTACTTCTGTTGTTGTTTTGCACCTAATTTTTTTTCTGTGTAGGTGAATTTTTAGTTTAGGCCACACCAATTTAATTTGTTGGTTCTCGGATTTTTTCAGAAAAAATATGAAGCGACAGGGCGAAAAAAATAAAAATAAAAACAGGTCTAGGCATCCTATTATAGGCTTAAATGCTACAAAATGAGCCATGAAGTCAACACAAAAGGCTGGGTTAAATTTAAACATTGAATTTTGAACTTTTAATCAAACCACTGCAATGATAGATGGGAAAACTGTAACAACTAGGAAGAAAAGGACTTTCCTCAACTGTTGGGGGCAAAACATGAGCATTTTTCAGTTGATTCAGGACCAGAATCTTAAATTTTTTTTTGCAAATCAGAAAAAAACGAAGAGGCGAATCCGAGAACCAACAAATTAAATTGGTGTGGCCTTAGGTGCAGCTGCATATAGTCTAAGATGTACAATGTATTTTCAAATATGTACAGTCACTGTGTATTTCAAGCCCTGATGTGGGATAGGTATCTCAGGCCATTTTACACAAAAAAATACTAGTGGGAGCTCAAGGTTACTGTCAAATTCGTGTCTTTTTAATCGCTTCTAAGTTAGTTCCCTACATCAGCCTTAAAATGCAATATACCTTTGAGCAATTTTACATTATAACACAATAATAAATTATACAAATCCATCAATTTTTTTCCATGTTTGTATGAGTCTGACCATGCCAGTGTGGACCCACTGGACAGAGCTACTTGGAAATGTGGCGTGAAGCATAGCTGACTGCTGCCCACCCGTGTCAGGGACCCCCTGCAGTAGTATAATCAAAGACTGGACACGACTACTGTATGAACCTATAGCTGGCTAAGGTAGCCGTTTAGCATGAAATTGGTATTGGTTCTGGGGCTAGGCGGCAGGGAGAGGGTTAAAGAATCCAGGGCATCTCATAATGAACCGCTAGGTGTGGTTCAGTAATTCATATCACAGCCAATGAACTGGCACAAAAAAAGGCAAAGCATGTAATTACAGGGATCCTTTTAATTTCCTCCAACGATGATGAATCACATGTCTTAGGATGAAAAATACTTGTAAGAAAGAAATGGGTTGGAGATTAGGATATCTGGCCATCTCCAATCTCCGCTCGTGACGTGTTTATGTGTCACGGCTCGAGCACATGTAGGTCAAGAAAAGATTGCAAAAATCTTAGTACATAACAAACATCGCAATATACAGCAAGGATACACATGACCGAATCTTCTTGGCTTCAATCGATAGCAAATTTACCAGCACATGTCAACAGGCCTGGTTCCAAATCACGAAAGCTTGGGCGCGGTTTCTTAGCAAGACTACAAGATGCAGTAGGAATACTAGATAGTTTGCCCCAACACCCTTTGGCTTCAACTACCACATGACTCTGTGTGGGGTTGACTCGCATTAAGGCACTGAGTGCACTGCTTTCTTAATGGCCTACATGTGGATACTTGTGAGTGTCTAGAGCTCAGCTACAAACCATAATACTGTCACCAGGAGTTCTGAGTACAATTTAACGAAGGTTAAGGCTTGATGCACATAATGTTATACTTTGTTTGATTTCCTGGGGGAACCTTGATGACTAACAACAGACAAATTCACTAAGAAGAGACCACCAAGAATGCAGGATGGAGCATTAAGTGAAATTAGTAATCAGCTTCCTTTTAACTTTTCATAGCAATTTTCTAATCACACACACTATGTTTACTTGTAATTGTCAGAAACACCAGTAATATTTTGTTATCAAGTACATCAACATGTTTTGACAGTTTTCAGCCTGCCATTTCAAAAATAATCGGACAAAATCTGTCAGTAAGCACAGACAATGATAAACAATTACCAAACACTGACTAGCAAGTCAAAATGCTGTAACTTCAGTTCACAAGCCATCAAATACAATATCAAAATTTTCTCAACTTTAAACTATGTAATTTTTATCTAGCTACCTCTAAAATTTTGATTGATGCATCAGCAGCATGCTAAATCGATGCCACTCTTACAGGTATACGAAGTCAGGTTTTCTAAAGTCCCCTTCAGCCTACAGACATTATATGTGCATTTTAGCATGGATCTTCTTCCAGGAAAAGGTGTTAAATGAAGTAGTTTTCTTCCAATCGATCAATAGTATCCTACTTCTCAATTCCCTGGAAATTGCTTGCTGTAAATCACCACCACCATTGGGGCAGTGGATTGATCCCGTGCCCTTCATTTACTGCAAATGAAAGCTGATACATTGATGGATGAAGATGACGTCAGGCCTTTGCGTTGTTTTCTTACTGGTGATGCTGACCTCGTGTAGGTGGCGACAACCCATTGCAACATGGGAAACTGAAACAATCAAATTTGCTTAAACAGCCAAATTCGGAAATCACCTCATTTTTGGATAAGTGCACACATCGCAGATCTGCCAACAAGTTGCAGGCCTCGTCAAATTCATTACACCTTAACCTATCAGTCAGCCTCCCTTGGACCCAAAAGTAATGAAAAAATAATTTGAATAGCTTCTATCCAATCTATCAGTGCTACTGAAACTGACATGCTGAAAAAAATACAAAGATATCAAAAGGCTTAACAAAATATCTATATTTTGATCCCTACAAACTGTGACACAAATTTTGAAACACTTATAGAAATAGAACAGTAAATGTGTTAAGTAGTATCCTGAGGATATTCGTAATTGTATCCTACACTTGGCAAGAACTGCGTAAATGTCATAAAACCATTCCAAAATGCTGCCATCAAATTACACTTTGCTTAAAATAGCTGAAATCCCACTCAAAACTGAACAGAAACTACATTACATGTACATATCTAGTACATAATCTATATTAAATATGTGCCAGTACAAAACATGCTTCATATTCCTCATTTTATGATCAAAAGTAATGTAAGTTGGTCAATGTTAACATCAGCTTAAAACTTAGCATTTACCAGAAGAAAAATCAAAACTATTCTCAGAAAGAGACCTCCAAATGCACAACACCATGCCCAATCCTAATGACTACTTTGTACCAAAATGTGTCTGCTGAGGCTGCAAGGATGATATTGGAGTACTGATAGCAAGATACAGGTGAGAAAGATGATCCTCTCATGACGATTCTCTGCCGTGGTAATGATAGAATGTGGGTGTAATCATCCCTAAGTACTCCTTTGCTACACCTTTGCAATTACCAGACTTGAAATCCATTAGGTGTATTGGTAATCTTCACATGTGTTGGTTGCAGTTTAAGGTGGATCATTCAGGATTTTAGTAATGTCTAAGTCCTGATACTTTTGCATTGATGGGAACACTTTTCTTTTAGATATGTCTTGAACTAAGACAGTACAGTTGCAGCAGTTCTGTGAACAGCGCCAGAGAGTCACCAAACAAAATTTCCCCTCAACATACAAAAAGTTGAAAAACATAGTACATTTGTTCTTTGATGGAGTGCCACTTGCCAATGACAATGGGAGAATATCTTATTTGAAGGCTGGTATTCTGTAGCAGGTTTTACTGTTCTTTTTTACATTCATATACAACTTTTATGGTGTCGACGTCATGGACACACGATAAAAGTCTTCAGACCGGAACTTTGTCTTCACTTTTTCTTGAAAAATAAGAGAAAGGTTAATGGGTAAAATTCCTTTTTTACAATTTCTGGATGACGTACCTTTGCACCGTCTCAGAGAAGAGCACAATGACATCCTGCATCATGTCATATTCCTTAGCAGTCTTGACGGGAACCATGGCACTCACATAGCTGAACTCAAACTCTGCAAACAAGCGGTCAAACAGACGCAGAGACTCCTTAATCTGCAATGATAAAGATACATGTATGAGGAAGATATTTGTGGGGCTGTTGACGTCATCTCTGACGCTCAGCCTCCCCTGCAATGGCTTTGAAGAGAAAATGACATTCAGTAATAGATAAGAAAGAGCTGTTTTGAGACAGAATTCTAATTTCTGAAATGTAGTAAATGAAATAGAGGTCACTCAGAGATGTGAACTGTACTGTTTCAATTTGATTTGAAAGGCATGTGAGCAATCATACAGTCATTCAATATTGATATCAATTGACTTTTGTCAAACTTAGTTTAAAAAAAAAAGCAGTTTTGAGGCTAGGTAAAAACATTGAACTGAGTCTATGCAAAGACATCTCTGGCTAAAAATATGACTTATTTAGCTTAAGTTTCCTGTGCAGGTGGTAGTCACTGTAAAAGATGACAGACTGGTCTATCCCTGCACAACATCACTAAAATCAGCACCATGGACAGTACAAACAAGATCAAAATCATGCAGCTTCTTTTAAGTGTTTGACAACTGAAGTGAATATCGAATGACTTCCATCCTGTAGCCAATTCTCAAACTTTCTGAAGAAGGTAGATAATCAGTCCAAAATCTTATTTGAAGCAGATGCCCAGTGCTAAATACAGCTATGCAAAGGCTTTCTGAAAAATTACGATCAACACTTGCACAGCAGAGTACAAAAAGGATGTAAGTCAGTACTTTTTACTATCCTTCAAAACTGACACAGTTGAAAGTTGAATCAGCTTATTACTGTCAGAAAAAGATTTGTGGGTAAAACTTGCAAATGGGTGACAAAAAGTTTAATATCACTTATATTTCATATTTTATACTGGCAAAAAGTCTGACTAGGAGCATTGAATCCAGCAAGGGTCATGCTAAGGTGAAAGCAAACAAGTTAGACTGTGTAAAATATCAACCATGCATTATGGACATACGCATAAAAAAATCTCAGACTGAACAATTTCACCAGTAAAGAGCCATCAAACTGAGCTTGTTTGTAACATTGACAAGCCGAGAAAAGACACATCATGCCGTAGCGAACACACTCCATCAGAAACCCTCATCACAGCGCTCACGTAGATAAGGACTTTGAGGAAGAGTAAGCGCTGTCTGCCAAGAAAGAGCTGCTGATGTGTGGGCATTTAATGGGCCAGGTATTGATTCTTTCACTTTGCTAATCAAGATGGAAGAGTTGATAACGCACTTGTGAGAACACAGAAAGGTCTGCTGAGGGCCCAGTGCAGGCTGTGATTGGGGGAGCATTACTCAATGCTCAGAGCCTGTCAAGAGCGACTGAGCTTAAGCTTAGCTGTCTATTTTTCTTCACGATGATGGCATGCCATAGCCTGGGTGCCATCCTGTTTGTATGCCGGGGCTCAAGTATGGGAGCCCGCCATACAGGATGGCACCCAGGCTATGGCATGGCACCCACCTACACCAGATACATGCATGTATAATTATAACTACAAGTACAATACCACACTGCAGTTCATTTTATTACGTATGTGTAGGATGTTCTCCTTCTGCTTTTAACTTTTTACAATATACCAGTAAACAGTATTTTGGAGAATCTATTTGAATGCATGTATGAATAGACAGAAATTTCCCACCATGCAGTGTGACACATAGAGGGTTAGTGGTCATGAGTGCCAACTACAATTGTAGAGGTCTTGCGCCTAAAATAGAACATTCTGGTGATACATGTAACTGCAGATTATTCATTGATTGAGTGATGTAATGTCAGCTACAGTATCAACAAAATCTAGAAATCAGGAAAGTGTGCAGGAGTGGTGTAAGTAAGTAGCATATACAGAAAACAACACAATATGTCAAATATTTGATCTACAATCAGAATAAGCCTGCTAAGACTTTATAAAACTGCAGAACTTCTACTGACCTTCCCTGAGTAAGAGTTGACATTCCTCAGACACTGGTCCCTCAGTACAGCCCTCATGTTTTCCAGAGACTTGGTCAGGTCCTTGGCGAGTGGTCGCATGGCGGCACTCTCCAGCTCCCGATTCATGATGGTGGAGCCGGCAGCAAGGCACTGTGGTAACAACAATCATTCAACAACAGTTTTTTATATGCAAAAATGTGCATATTTACTATAATTTGTAGAAATGTTGTAGGGATTACTCCAGACCTGTGGAGTAGCAGATGTAAATAATTTGTACAAGGCTGGGAAAAGTAAATTTTAGAGATTTCTGAATCACTAGCAATCAAAGTATACCACATGGCCTTCTAAACACAATCACCATTCACTAATTTTATTATAAAATGACAAATGTAGTAACATGCATAGTCTTGAAGAAAAGCGTGCCTAGACAAAATTTTTGTCTAAATGAGGCAGCTGTATCATTATTCATAACATGATATAGGACATAATATTAGGATAAACAGGTTTTAAGACTTTCATTTACAACTCATGCAGGTACATGTAATAACAAAGATCTTTAAAAGTAATTGTTCCTGTTACAGTTGCAGAAAGAGTTGTTTACAAATGGAAATGGTTTACTTTGTGACTTTGTGCATTGCAAAACTACTCCATACCAACTTGAATTACCGGAGAATCAAAAGATGGATTGTGCAAAAGTTGCAGTCAATTATATCCAACCTAAACGCCCAATCACATTTGCTGTACAATAATATGCAAACTTTATAAGGTATTCTTGGGACTGTTGTGCTTGTCATACAATTGTAAGATTCAGCTATCTTGTTACCAAAAAGGCTGTCTTAGATCTTTGTTGGCAGTTGATTTGTCACAGGTTGCTTAAAAAGTAATGACAGCAAAATTATTTGACGACTGATGACCAAAGTGACCTTTAAAAACATATCCAATGTTCTAAAATTTGAGTTATTGTTAGATTTACTACTTCCCATTTACAGAGTTTCCCTTTTCACATAACCCCGAAACCATGCCTGCTCCATGGAGTCACTTAGTTTGTTTCCACAATATGAAGGTGACTTTGCCTTAAAAGCCTATGACTTTGAGGGGAGATGAAATCCCAGACATTATGATGCTGTGAATAAATTGCGGCACGCTCTAGTCTTAACCTGAGCCCCGACCTGCATGTTCATCAGAGTTCTTTTGGGATCACAGGGGTGACCTTGACGGCCACATTCTTCTCAAATGCACCAGAGAAAATGGATAACTGACAGGCAGGGAAAATACTGACAAGACATTATGGCACAATGAATATCCTCATGCCATGTACATGTATCTATATGGCAACAATTATTGCCATATATTCCACACTGATATCTGTACTTGATCCGATAAGCTTGATACGTGGATGCTACATTCATAAACAGGACATTGACTTTTAACATCTTTTAAATATGTATGGAACCCAAAAGCTGTGCTGTTTCATTATGCAAAATCAAAGTCTTTTCTCACATTTAACAAATAACAAAACTGTGTACATGATGAATGATTAATATTTAATATAGAAAGTAGTCTTCTATCTCCTATATCCTGCCAAGTTCAACCAATGAGAGCAATTAGCAGTTTGACCAATGAGAGAGTGGCTGCATGTCTTCAACCTCATGTACTTGCAGTTGCATTCTACATGCATGTTATGGAATGGTCTATTCTAAAATGGGGTCATCAGTATTAGTTGAACAAAGTGAGGACCAGCAAAATTCCTTTCACATTTTGGAATTTATACGTTTTAATATTGTTTTAACATATTTTAAAATATATATACAGTATATTGAGGTATGCTGAACTGCAGATGAATGGGGTAAATTCTAATTGATGATTTTGCAAGTTTGTTATGTTTTTGTGAAAATTGTGCATATTTGGCAGAAACACTGTTCTCAATTCTTGAATCCTTGAAGCTAAATAGAACTGTTAACTATGGAAGTGAGACAGTTGAACAGTCCTGAGCAGTTCAATTGATTCTCTTCACGACTTTGCACTGCCAGCTACACAATTGCAGCAAGTAAAGGCAATTATTCAAATTGCCTTAAAAGCATGGACTCTGTGCAAGTTGCCATAAAAGCTTCATTCTCCCCCTACAATTCAGGGTGCACTTACTGCACACAGCCACACGCCCTCCTCTGGCAAGCTAAAAGTCTACTGCAGACTCAAATAACAAGGGCATAACAAGATTACATCACCATGATGGATCCACGTACAAACCTCACCTTGGGCTACTGCAGATCACCTGTAAAATCTCCATTTTGGGGGAGGGGGGCTCAAATGTTGGTAACTCAAAGCTGATGATAAGTACGATACCTAAGGATTGCCCTACTCTTTACCACTTTGTACAAAGGTGCAAATTATAGCTTTCTAATTGCAACTCCAATGGTCTTACATTAGTGTCTGGTTGATTTTTTTTTTTACATTGATTAAAGTTGAACAGTAGACAATAAAAGTTAACCCTTTACCTTGTTTCAAAAATAACAAGAAAGAAAAGTATAAGTAGGAAATCTGCAAGGTGTAACCTAAACATTTACCTTTATATCTGATCAAACTGATTGTATCTTACCTCAGCTCCAAACCAGAGTTGCCCAGGCAGGTTGTCTTGTAGGACGTCATCTGGAAATTTGACCCGGTAATCTCGACTGGCTCTGTCCGCGTCCAGACAGTCATCCATAATCAGCATAATGACCCCCAAAACCTGCAGCAGAAATGTCAAGGTAATAAAGGTAGATTTACTAGACACTCATTGTGTATACACTAGATGCAGCTAGAATTATAAATCTATTTCAGTATTGTTGTACCTCCAGGTATGGAGGTATTGTTTGCAGTGGTTGAGCTGTGGATTTGTGTGTCTATTCGTCCATTATATTGTTTCAATTCTTTTGCAGGAGTTGAAGGTGTGTGGGAGGGGTGTTTCCTCCTTATGGACCACAGGAGGTCAGACACAGGAAAAGGGGTCCAAGAAGCTGGGAAAGAGCCAGTTACTGTAGGAAGTTTGCAGTTACCTGTTGGTAGGGTGCCATTAGCAAAATACAAAACCATAGTAGTCACTCACATTGAATATAGCAAGAATTTACAAAACTATTTCTAGCAGATTTGAAACAGGGCTTGATTTACATGTAATAGTACTCAAAGTGGTGACTTTAAGGAGTAATCTTTCAATCTAATTTGTCAGGAAAGGCAATAGGCACAAATTGATGTGAAAAAAGCCTCCCCTGCCAACAGTGGAGCCAAGTGGAGACTTGCAGGTCAAATTTGGTCCAAGTTGATTAACATCCAGAAACTGTAGAACTCCAGTTCCATTAGGAAAGGTAATGGGTACAAATTGATGCCTCCCATGTCATCATTGGTGTTATAATGAAACCTGTAGATGAAATTTGTTTGGCAGATGTGCAGAAACTACTGTAACAGCATAGTGTCTAACATGGACTCATCAACATCAACCAATCACAGCTGACCCCTTTTTTAAATACCCAGCTTTTAGAAAAGAATTCAGCAATTGCAAAATAATGAATTTTCTACTGTTTTTGCCACTTTCATGAAGAAATTGGTAAACTCAATAGCTGTACCAAAAGGTACATTTATATTAAGTAAATTTACATCTCTGCCAACTTGGGCATGAATATAATAACCAAGTTCTTTATCCTCTAAAATGCCTGTAAAAGTTTGACATTCGCAAGAGACAGTGTTCATGAACATGTACCTGTCAAATCACTACTTAATTACTCTGCTGGGACGCAACTTTTATTGAAGTTTGGCAACTGTGGCCCATTAGGACATATTTTTGAGTGACACTTCCCAGTTAGACGTGACCTTGATTAGAGTTTACAGGCTAGAAATGACAGATGGTTCCAGATGACAGCTTCCATTAATCTACTAGTCAGTAGATGCACTCCCTGCTAGGAATGCCTGATAGATCGTTCTGAAAACAGGACGTCCTCTCTCTCCAATTTTGAGTGATCAACAGGGCACCGAAGGACTGGAATTTCAAGTGCACCAGGTACTTACATGTGTGAGCCCTGACCTAAGCAGGTCATTAGAGGTCACCTTTTCCACCTAACAAGCACCGTAGGGTTAAACATGGTGAATGACTCTCGGCTCCGGAAATGTTTCTGTTTCATCATGTTGCGGTACAGAGTGGGAAATCTGTGAATTAAAGATGGCCAAGACTGACACAGATCAGAGACTGGGGAAGGCTGGCCTTATCAAAGTCAAACAGGAGGAAAATACCATGAGTTCAAGGCAACCAAGAATATGCCGCCACCAATTTTATTGATTGCAGCCTGAACTAATGCCAGTAAACCCTGCTAGTCTAGTCTAGGCCATACCAAGTTGGTTTTATGGATGACATCCACTGAGTTGCCCTGAATTCTGCCAGACAGTAGGCATGATACTGTGCTGCCATTGTAAAGCCCCAAAATCGCCAGATCCTGCATGAACACAGACGGCAGCACTTTTGTCTCAGAGATTTTGCTGTCTGCCTCATCTTAGCAGCCATGCTTGGCACTTGTGGCACATTTGGTGTAAATGTACATTTCAATTTACCTGTGAATCTTTTCCTACAATTACAAACTCAGTGATATAAGATTTAAAATCAGCGATATCAGACTTCCGAGAAGTATTTTAAGTTGTTTGTTTTTATGTGAATGCAATCTTCTCTATGGGAACCATAGAGAAGATTGCATGACATACTTTAATGGGGACTAGGAGAGAAACTATGCAGGGTTGGAGGGTTGCCCATGCAATCCTGAATTCCTCATACACGACCTCTAATTCCAGCTGGCTCCAGGTCAGATTCTGGAGACTTCCAAGTTTACCCCATACACTGTGTCTGACCCTTGACCTCCCATTCTACATGGACAAACATACATATAAACTGATTTTGGAGGTATTAAAAGTAATGTGGAATGGGTATCATACAAGATGGAATCAGGTTGCATGTATTCTTTCTTTTTGCAGATTGTGACTGGAAAAATATTTTTGAATGTCTAATTTGCTTGTCACTTCAAAATGCTAAAATCTACATGTAAACAGTTACCTCCATCACATTAAAAGGACTGTTATATTGTTATGTTTTAGACAGTTTCGTTAAATTGCAGCAAAGCAAAATTCTACACTGATCATTTTCCAAATAAAAAAGTTCACCTAATTTGGGTGGGGATATCCTGTTAAGAGGTTAATATATGCATGGTTGACACCAAAAAAAATTTAAAAAAATTATGATGTCAGGATAAAAATCTACAAAATGTATGTCTATTGCTCGTAGATGTACAATACAAAAAATACTATGCCTGATCCTGGCTGATGTCATCTTCTAACACATTTTTTCTTTGTATATTTCCTCTCCAAATGTTGATTGTTCCACAATGTTGTTGAAAAGTTCATCACAGTAAGGATACATCATAAAAAACAACACCAGTGATGCATGACTGCCTGAAAGCTTTCATCTGCTGATGATCAAACACTCGGTCATGGTTGAGCTAAGAAGTGTGTCATAGTGATTCAACAAGCTAGGCAAAGATCAGAGGCAAAGCTGTGGTAGAATTGATTGGGGACATTATATGATCCCAACTGACAACACCGTGAACAACCCCAAACAGGAGACAAATGAAGGATAGAAAGTGTCAGAACTAATGCTTGAGGACTTGAAACATGGAATGCAAAGTGCCTTTTAGTGTGCTACACAGTTTTTAATATGGTGTGTTACATAGGATATAGAATTTTCTTCTTACACAACCATAGAGTTTCTCACCTGCTTACGTTTCGTTATGGTGAGTTACAGCTCATTAACTATGTAAAATCCAGAAAGATCATGAATACGTATCATACATTTGTAGATGTACAGTTAAGTCTTTGAAATTACCACTATGGCCATACCAATAATTTCTTGGTTCTCAGATTCACCTGCTTCATTTTTTCTGATTTGAAAGTTCTAAATTGACACTAAACTCCTCATATTTGGACATTACCAGTTGAATAAAGTCCTTGTCTTCTTAGTTGTTAAAGTTTATCCAAAATTGAATGCATTTATCAATACAATGATTTGGTTAAAAGTTTAAAATTCATTTATTAGAATTATAAACCAGCCTAGTATATTGACCTTGCAGTTCCTATGGCAGTATTTGTGGCTATCGCCTGCATCAGTGATTTCCTGCAAAAGCCTGAGGAACAACATATCAAATTTGTATGGCCCAGGCCCCTAAAAACAGAGCTTTCCTCTGTGCTAGTAATTCTGCTACTGTTTCACAGGGCTCTGTCTACTCCATCTGGAGGTGTCCTTATCTGTTCCCTATCTATCCCTTCATTGGACCTATCCAATCACACTTTGTTTCCATGGCCCTGCCATCTGATAGGCAGGGATTACCAAGATATATTACAAGGATCTGAACACACTGCTGTACCTTTGCACACTCTGTGGCGGGGATATTTAAGTGTTCCTTTAATAGCCCATGTTAAGGGATCTACCCTCGGGTAATTGCTTGCTTCCAATTTCCACGGACAGCCCTTCACCTGTGGCTGGCCTCGGGCGCTCAGAACTAACATACAACTGAGGCAGTGATGGTATCTGAGTCTTTGGTACACAGGAATTTACAGTGCCTTGAAGGTGAAACAAAGCCAGAGGATTTGCTCCTCTCTCTCTAAGCTTCTATCATGGAGACAAATCTCACACAATATCCGACTAGGAGAACCTTGTCTCTTCAATCATATTTCCCTATCCTACAAGGGAAGAGGGAATATGTTGATTTTACAGTTTCCCAATTTTTCATTTTTTCCCCCTTAAGGATCAAAAACCTAAATGATAAGAAAATCTGATGATAGATGACTTGGATTAAATTGATATCATGATACTTTCTATCACTTCATGAAATATGGTATCTTCGTGTAGGACGTTGAGGAAATATTCTACACTTGCTGGCAAATCTTGACTTTCTCATACTGTGATTAGTGTTCATAAAATCTAAAAT
This sequence comes from Branchiostoma belcheri, assembly GCF_001625305.1. Classification (NCBI taxonomy): domain Eukaryota; kingdom Metazoa; phylum Chordata; class Leptocardii; order Amphioxiformes; family Branchiostomatidae; genus Branchiostoma; species Branchiostoma belcheri. The sequence goes on from NW_017804498.1 coordinate 655,440, forward strand.
TATGCTAGCAACATTATTCTATGTCTAACTTTGATCTTTTCTGTTATTTAGTTCCAAACTTGGCACTGTGCCATTGCTCTGTACTTTCTACTTCCATCCTGCATGTTGCAATACCTGTGGCTATTTGATCCACAAGGGTAAGGTTGGTGCAATTCATTGTGCCTAGTGCTGAGTACCTAAATGCAACATCAGGTAAAGGGTTCAGGTATACAGACCTGTACCTGTACTGGAACAGCTTTAGATCTGCATTAACACAATTTATGCAAGTTTACTAAATCAGTCCTAAATCCACATGACCTTTGTCACACCATTTCAAAATTAGCATCATCATCTGACATTTACACAGCTATTAAGGCCCCCTAGTCCATCTTTGAAAAGACAGCACACATGGGACTCTTGGAAATGTTCCATACTATTTTTGAACCATTCAGGATATCATATAATATCAAACTGTTAAAGTGTCAATTTTAGTGTCCTAACACTATCCGCAAGACAGCCTGCTTGCTTGAGTTTAGTGTTCTGAGATTTGAATATATTACAATTCTTGTATACTTGGCAATTTCAGTATGACTCCTAACAAATTAGGAGAAAACAAAGCACCAATGTTTATTTGGGAGACTGACTTACGTCAGATTTCCACTGTCAAAGAAAATATACAACAACAGCCTACTTTTCAGCACCAAGGACGACTAAAGCTCTGGCTAAATTGCACATGCGAAAGTTGTTTTTTCCACATATCTATGCGAGAAATGAAGGCACCTATCTGCATAATTCTATCAGTAATACACAACAGCAATTAGTTGCTGAATTGATTAGCATGCTTCAACAAAGACTAGGCCAAGATCAATTAAAAGGTACGTGTCAAAAAGCTTTCCACACGGCATGCATGGGTAGTACATGCAGTCAAAGTCTTGATGGTTTGGGAGCGGGCATAATGTGCTCATGGTAATTTATGCATGGATGTGTTACAACTGGCAAGGGTGTGTTAAACATGGGATGAGAGATGTGCAGAAAATATCTGAACAGCACATAGGTGATACATGCAAGCAGAAACCTAAAAGTAACAAAATAGACACATATGGTCTTATTGCTAGAATTGAAATTGAAAAACAACATGGACATACAATTACATTTGTAGGTGAGTTTTTACAAATCAAGAAGCAAGAGTCTAACAGCTTACTGTAAATGTATTTTTGTGTTATATTACATTTATTTCAATGTAGGAGAAAAAAGAAGGTTTTTGTTGGTGTTGGAAGTTTGTGGTTAAAGTGCTTCTGAAGTACGATAGAACAGTATAAACATATATTGCATTGATATGATTTTGCGGTAAGAGATCAAAGTGAAAACTGTGATAATAAAACTACCGCAAAAGTATCTGTGTTTAGAGTAAATTTTTCTAAATCCAGCTTAACTGTATGGGTTGTAGTCTCCTTGGACCCATAGAGGTACAGAGGAAGCAGAGCACAGCCATTGTGAGCTATTGCATACTCCCACCAGGCCGATGTTCTGCCTGCACCAATTAGCCCTTCCACTGCTTTGGAAAGCTTACGGCTCTTGACGCATCTTGATGAATGTGTATTTATGATTCCTCCCAGCAAAAGAGATCGATTTTAAAGCCTTCTGCACCTTTAACACAAGCACGTTACGAATCTTCCAGGGAAGGCAGCGTGCTCTCCCATTCAAACCAACCACAGGAAGATAGCACGGGGAATAATAACTCCTGCAGCTATGTTTTTTAAGAGCAGTAAGTGGATTTGGGGTGCTGCTGCGGTTGCAATGCAGCATTACTAAAATATTGTAACTGTATTTTATCCCTAACCTCAAGTCACTTCTAGCTTTTCTATGTCAAAGTGAATAGCAGGAGCTATATATTTTAGATTGATAGCTGAAAATATTCTCCTTTTGATGTACGCCACAAAGACAGCAGCTAAATTATCTTTACCTCAAATTCTTTTAATGGCAAAGCCAAGATGTCAATCACCTTGCCATAAAAGGAATGTGAAATGATAAAGTCATTTTTATCTTGCGTTCTTTTGAAGGTACCTTAAGTCTAAAACCTGGTCCATTTGAACTGCAACTAAGTCTTTATCTCACATCTTTTTGATGGCGAAGTCTTTACAAAATCTTGTCAAAAGAATGTGAGGTACTGTAGGAATGATTTACTGTGTGGTCACATTGGTTGTACGATTTTGATATGATAGACTTTTCAAGAAGGATATTTCATAATCAACGGCCAACAAGGCTCTATGACAACCATTTTGATAACAAGACAGCTGAAATTTGTACAACACATGCACAACTATGATCCCAAGATTGTCCTCAGTTTGCGATCTCATGGCAATCATATGATGAATGTGACTAGGCCTTGAGCAGCAGTTCAAACTCTCTAGATTGTGGACTTTTACATGTAGATGGGTGATGGCTCAGATTGCTGTTTCAAGTTGGCCTCTATTAATTGCAGTTTGAGGATGTGTAACATAAATACAAGATAACAGTTTTAAGATTAAAAAATTAAATGAATAATGACATGCTGGTGACATGGTACCTTGTCCTGGCAGGCCCGCAGCTGGTTGACCAGTAGTGTGCATCGTTCTGGGTCCTTCCTCCCGTCAAAACTATCCAGCTCAGCGGCAACAGTGTTCAGCTCCTCATCCAGATAGTAAAACTGAGCCAGCAGATGAGTGTCGGTCCTCTGTGGGAGGAAAAAACAGCTTCGGTTAGCTTCAATGTCATACTCGATGATTCTTTCTGTATCTGCATGGCATAACCAATAAACTGCTTCGTGAGAGTTCTTTACTTACATGTACGTGCATGGGATTCCTCTTCAGATACAGACAAATTGACAACAACAGAAAGACTGACGCAGGGCCTACATGTAATACATAAGTTCTACTCTGTTATACTATGCTATAGTGGCAGGGCATAAAACTATTGCAATAAAGCTTCAAAATGGCACTTTGTATTGGTAACAGAGATAGGCGGCAGGGAGAAGGTTAAATGTAGGTACCTCACAATGTAGGTACCTCATGCAAAATGACCAAATATCCAAATCTTTTTTCAAAAGTTTTTGCCATTATAGAAATTACTACAGTAATGTGATCCTAATGTGACAAATTTGTATCACATGAAAGGCACGATAGCATGTAAGTCAGTATATCTGCATCTGCACAGTTCAGACACCCCTTATTCTCGTAGCTAAATTTTGTAAAAAAACAAAACAAAACAAAACTAGCCAGATCATGTTTGAATTATAGTAAATGATACTATCTTTTTATTCTTTTGTGGGTTAACATTTGTTTGTTACAGGTTTGCTGCAACAGTGTGGAATAGTAGGGAGATCACTTCAAATCTCACCAGTCCTTCTTTCCTTACTGGGTATGCATGCTGCAGCCTGACCCAATTCTTTCTCTCTCTATCAATCCTATCGTTCATCAGTTAGCAGGTCCTTACATTGTATTTACAGTCATAATCATTTGCTAATGGTGCGAAATTACCCATCAAGCATATGGTCTGAATCTCTGTTCCTGTACGTGTTTGAGAGCGTATCTTTCATAAGAAAAACTGATCCAAAAACTGATACAAAAGTGTACTAATGGTGTTGTTTTGATGACAAAGTACAGGGATGATGGAGTGAGGAATGGTGGTCCAGACTGATGAAGATATAAGAGTTCTCCACTGATTACATCATCCTGCATCCATCTTCCTGGATATACGACTAATTGGACAATTTGCGTTGCCATGGATACAGTGGCACACATGACGTCAGGGGGACATTTTGAGTAACGAAGACCGGCAAGATGACGTCAGGACGGTGTGGAATGACTGCAGGCTGTGTTTTTTGCTGATTTGCAGCAGTTAACATCTGTAGTGACTCCACTCAGGTTAGAAAGATGGCCCTGCAGCATTTTGCTATGGGAGTTCACACAATGTTAGCCAAGGAATCCCAACATAACACTTTCCTTTCTCCTCAAAAAACATGGTGCATCGCCCAATATGGAATGAAAGGCATTTTAATTCTGGTCCTCCAATATGCAGGAAGAACTGTACAATGAATGTAGAAAACAACCAAAGAAGTGTCCTTCTCTCCATGGGGAGCTCATTAGATCTAAAATTGGATCAGCTACCTGCAGAACTAACAATCTTTTATATGTCTGCTGAGAACATAATGGGAAGTGTGACTTTCAGGTGATGACAAAGCGGACCAATTACAGCTAGACATCACACTGTTGTTGTCAGATAGAAGTTATAACATCACCAGGGATGGGGACTTACCTCAGCATGGCAACTTTCACAATAGCTAAGCTTCATTGGGACTGCATGTTCCTACTGTTGTTGTTATCATATTATTTATCATATAAGTGCCAAATCATGTGTGAAATTTGAACAGATACTTTGCAGCAATGCTCATTTTGAAGACTGGATGGTTAACACTGATCAGTTCTCTTCGTTTGGCTTCTGAAGTTTCCTCTAAAGGTTACAGATTTCCCAACAGTTTTTATGATGCAGTGTGAATATTTGCCAAAAAAAGGATTTCATAGCAATGCAGACCACACTATTACTGCTAACTATTATAGAACATTTCACGCACCATTTCTAGACCATTTCTTTAGTATAGGCTACCTTGTACATGTACTATGCCCCGTTACACTTTGACTTGTTTACTTGTATGTAAAATAGTAAGCTCTGCAGAGGTGAGAAGTTCAAAAGCAAATCATTATTTGATTAAGTTATCTCCTAATTATACAAACTAGGTGATTTATGGATATGAGCATATCCCTTTGTGGACATAAATCTTGAATGGGAAAATTTTGCAAATGTGACAGAAGAATACAGAAGCCAGTATAATATCAATATCTTTTAAAACATTTACATGCAAGTAATCAGGGAGAGCGAGCAAATCAGTAAAACTCACATCACAATTCCAAAATGTTGATAATGGATCTTTCCAGCAGGGGCCATTCATTTCTTTATGATTCATTCCAATTCCTGGAAGTTATTACTGATAGTGAAAGTACAATTTATTAGTGACAAGATTTCATGGACCAACATCTGTATCTTTCTTGATAATGCGATATCGTATATTTATGAATTTAAAGCTCCTTGATTTATCATATTAGTTTTAATGCAGCCATTAATTCTATATTGAATATACAATCACGTATATCTTGATACAGTACCTTGTTCAATAAATATCTTCATATGGTACTTTATACTATTTTACTACTGTGGATTAGTAATTTCAAATGTACATGGTGTATTACGTAATTACAAGTAGTGATATTTAGTATTGGCACGTCTGCATGCTCACAAAGCTGTGACTGTTGAACCGTGAATCTGTACACTTTACGTGGTGCTGGAGAAAGCATAATATATGCATAGCCCAGTCTAATTTTTGCTGTTTCGTGTCACAGTACTATATACCAATTGGGAATAAACTCTATCTGCATTTTAGTTTTCAGTGCAGACACTGCCTTTTCTACATGGCTACTGGCCAAGCCTAAACCCTTCTGGGATACAATATTGAATAATGTTGGGACCATTAAGAAACAATGACATCAAAATCTGATGCAGGGTTGGACAGTGTAGTTATATCATTGGATAACTGTTATGTGATACCTTCCCCACACGAAAATCAGTAATTGGTCTGGGAAATTAAAAGATTTACAATTATGCACAACTAGAAACAAATGATTGGTTTCTCAGTGCCACTGATGAAAGCAGGATTAAGTGCATTAGATACTGCAATGTTCCAGTGACTTCATCAATTCTGAACCATAGCCAGAATGTCAGCAATTTCATTTGTTCCAGTGCCACAAATCATGTCTGTCCCTAGTGACATATTATGACAAAGTTTCTGCATATGGATTTTGATTTGTTGTGGTAAATTATCCCAGTGATGAATGCATGACTTGATAAAGATTAAGATGTATGCATCAAACCCATGTGGTACATGTAAAAATGTACCCATATGGACTCCCCACAAATTGTGGTGACCGAAATCATCGAAATACATAAAGACTAGAATGGCACAATATGGATGCTTCAAACTTTATCATAACTGTCCAACATTGAAAATTTCACTTCTTTTAAGGTTCCTTCTTCACTATGATACAGGAATTTATTAATGAAAATGAATATTTAGAACATAGAAGTTTTGATTGTGGTACAGATTTTGTTTTAAAGCTCTGAAATGCAAAATGTACCCAGTGACTTACATAAAATTTCAATGAGATTTATCCTTCCAAAAGCAAGTCAAAGAATAGAACAGGCTTTCACTAATGGCTGCCTACAAAGTAACAATGAAACTCACAGTCCAGCACAAAATCTTGAAAACATGGTGATAGTTATACATTCTACTATGAACATGCGAGCCAAGACATTCTGTCTGGGCTTTGCAGAGCTGGCGTCACATGGCCGCTGTATGCAAAGGATTTGTACAAAGCAAGTTCAAAGGGTCTTAGTGGCTAAATTATCCAAAGGCAGCAGGGACTGTAAACCAGTAGGAAAGGTCGGGTTTTAAATTGTGCACTGCGGGTCCTGTGGGACTGCCCTGGGTGCTCCTAGGCTGGGTCCTGCCCTGCCTTGTCTATAATTGGCACAGACTACTGCAGCCTATCAATCCAACTCACTGTGTGTTAGGGGCTGTACGGCGCTTACAGGAATCTTCATTATCATCTCCCATCAGAATCAGCACTATCATGCTACCTATTGTTACCCAGGAGATTAGTGTGGCATACCTGGGAGGGTGACAGGCATTGATTTCCTATTGGAGAGGGGCAGCCACGAGTTCATCGCCATGGCAACCCACATTAACGCCATTGGATATCCACTTACAGGGTCCGCTAAACATATTCAATGAGTTGGTATTGAGAAGATCCCGTGGGGTTCATTACAAGGATGAATAGTCCCTCCCACTCTGAGCCTCTAAATGCTCCACATTAAATGCTGGTCTCCCTAATTTTGATGGCGGTCCCCAAAAGCTGTGTGATGGATAATTGTTGGTGTCTACTGCCGGCGAGGGCTCCACAGTGATATGCATCTGGAGAAGAGGCAGTATCGCCAGCTGGGTTCTCGGGGGCGTGTTGTGATGTCGTGATAAAGCGATGGGGGGACAGTATTGTCAGCAATAGACCAGGAATAAACTGCCCAGAGACAACCTGCTGGGCTTCTGGCTTTGTTTTTCCCCCGAAAGACAAACACCGGCGCTCGACTCGGAGAGTCTGAAAGAAGCAATTAACCCTGGTCAGAATTAGCCTTTCATATGCATTACGTGTGTGGAATAGTGCAGGAATGGAGGATGTATGGCCCAGCAGCCTGTCGTGGCCCAGTGGCAGCAACAGTGTCTACAGCTCCTGTCAGAGCAGCTGCGTGGACATTACCATGTCTGAGCTGCGACCGAGGGAAGAGCCGGCGATGCCTGCTCCCAGCTGTGGGAAGCCTGGCCTGTGTAACGGGCTGCCAGACATCTCCGAGTGCCGGGAGTCCCAATCAAGCAGCAACCCCAGCTCGGAGCTCACGCGGCAAGCATGTATCCATCAGGGGAATCATCTTAACCACACTCCCTGCACATACACCACTTTGGAGTTTGAAATTCAAGACTTTCCACCCGGATTGAACAGGAATGCAAAGAAAAAACAGGTGCCTTTACTACTATCTCCCTGTATGGTTGTCCTGTCGCTGCTCAGCTTTGTGACATCCACCCTTTCCTTGGGAATGATATGCTTCGACTCTGTGTACTTCATCTGGCTCAACCATTACTATGGCTACATATCAGAGTTGGGAGAGATTGACTGGATCGCAGGGATTAAGCTCAGCCTCATGGTAGGTATCGGCGTGTCTGTCTTGCTGCTATTTATGAGAACATTATCTAGATGTGTCCATGGACGAAGGAGGGATACCTTGAGCATGGATTGTAGGGTATCTAGAAAGTATTTGAAGATGACCTTATTGTTCCTACACGGACCACAGTTGGTAGTGGTGGACACAGCAACCTCAGCAATAAACACACAATTATGCAAACTTACGGCGCCCGACTTGGTCCACATATTGACACAGAGTGCGGTGCTCATCCATATGGTATTTGTTTTCCTGTATTCTCTCGTGTTTGTGTTCGGTGACAGTGAGGAGCATAAGCCTCTCGAGGCACAAGAACCAGCCTTAGAGGATTCCCCGCTGAACATTCTGGCATCCCCCAGACATATACGCTACAAGCAACAGAAGCTTAAAAGAGCTTTATGCTCCCTGGTGGGTACATGCTGGGTTCTACTGGTGGGCGGGCTCACGACATTCGGGGGTCTAGCACTGCACAGAGTTTTGTTGGAAAACCATTCCTACATCCAAGTACGCCAAATGCATGTGAACATAAATAGTCGAGAAAACATAAACCCCTCCTGGTCAGAGAAGCTGGTGGGGATAGACGAGATTAAAGCAGCTACACGGCAGGGATTCCAGCTCACCAGGAAGTGTCGTAGTTTTGGCATGTGGAGCAGCGAACATCAAAAGATGCTTGCACCAAAATTGTTCTACAACATGACAACTTATGCTTTGGTTCGTAAGGAGAACCCGTGTATGGACAACTGTGACATTGTGTTCAGGTTCCTTTACCATCAGCACCCTGATGACCTGACCATGCCAAGCCACCTTCGCTTCAGGCTTGCCTACAATGTGGTTGAACGTACAGAGTGCAACAATAAAGTTTTCTACTCCAACTACACCCCTGTGGGCAACTACACCCCTATGGGGGAAGGTGTCAGCTCGCGAGAGACACATGTCGGGACCATGACGCTTCAGTTCTACCCAGAAACTTGTGGTGTCTCTCCAATCTGGGACAACACAATCAAAGTTGTCGACACATGATGGTTGTTAAATGGTCAAGCCACAGTTTGGTCCAGTTGCCAGAACATCTATTGTATATACTTCGAAATTTGAGTAGTTATCACCTTTCTAGACTTCCGAATCCCGGCACCATTAGTACTACCCTGATGCAAAATGGGACAGGTGCTCCGAATCCAACAAGTGGTCATTTATCCACTGATGCTCCTGATTTGGCCGACTTCACTCAGAAGTGCACTTAGGGGCCCTAAGCTCATCCCACTGACATGGCCATTCACCAAATTGTTCGACATTACTCTTCTTCTTGTACGTTCACAAGTTGAACTTGCTGGTAATCACAACATGAAAACAGAAAAAAAACATTACTGACACAGTCAAACTGCTTTCCAAAAGGTCTCTATCTTTGATCTATGCTAGCTACATTGTAACAATTGCTGCATGTATACTAGTAAATAACATAATAGTGCTCATATTTATGCATACAATATATAATACAATACAACCAAATTTTTGAAAATGATTTAAAAATTTGAGACAGGAACAAAATTCATAAAAATTATTACTCATTTGTATACACCACTGTTTCCGATTATCCATGGTTAAATACTGCCAAAGATAACATCAATTCTGTGATTTCTTTGCATCAGCCTATTCTATAGGGTCCATAACCATAGAAACAACAACACAAATTTAAAAGTCCTGTGCACAACAAAACAAACATGAAACTCTATAGTACCTTCTATTAAGGCTGTCAAATATCTTGCCAAATGGATATATGTGACCTACTCGCTGAGAAGCACCATCATTTACCGGATAAGTTCAAAGAAGCATCAGATAAAACCTTCATCAATATGGAGCTTGTTTTCTTTCATAATTGTAAAACCATGCAATGCTCGGATTATCGAGTATCAATGCAACGCTGAATCAACAATCAAATTGTACAGAGATGACTGCGTACAGTAGACTGAATTAGTGGACTAGCTCTCCGTGCTTACTGCAAGAATGTGGATGACTTTTCGTCAATTATACATTGCGATTACTGGCGGAATTACTCCTCGGAGCGCTATCTGCAACAGATATCTTCCTCCCGGAGGTGGAAATAAGGGGCCAGACTGGAATGCACAGCTGTTCTCTTGGATTTTATCACCTTCCTCTGATGATCAGCAGTTTGCAGGGGAAATTTCTCCAAAAAAACAACAAAAAAACATGTGAGATGTCATGTTCGGCTGGGATGAACAGTACATGTATGTACCAGGTGGTTTTTCCGAGGAATGAGGACATCCGCATCCTTCTGTAACTCCAATTCTGTAACAGCTTCGGCAGCATGCCCTATGCAACTCCACTATTCGACAAACTTACTACTAAAGTTGTTTGATTTTCTTTAATTCACGATTGTGAGTAACCATCTACCTGAGGATTGGAGAAAGTAGAACTCTGTTATGGTTTAAGGAATATTGGGACTTTTTCCTTGCGTATTTTCTGCATGCAGTGGAGTAGGAATTAAAGAGTCACAATTCTACACAGTCTGTGGGCTGACCTGTCTTCTTGTAAGGTAAGCACATACATGTACTTTTACAGTAGACACTGTATGCAAATAGAAGTAGTTGCAAGGTAGCAACTTGTTGGTAAATCTGAAGAAATTAAATATACTAGTAATTAGATTTTGAGGGACTATATATATAAGCCTGCTTGCATTTAAGATAATGAATTAGTTCTTTTGATATTATTTTTCCTGACAAAAACAAATTACATTCTATACCCATAAATAACTAATAATATTATAATACGATATATAATAATACAGAGAAATACATTTTGTACAGATTGGATAGACTGTTACCCACTGCAAGTAAAATAGGGCTTCGTATCGAAGCCAACTGAAGGTGGACAGTACTTTTCAATAAAAGACATTTAAGTACTGTGCTTTGTATAAGAGAAATTGTAGTTTACTCTAGTCTTGCATCAGCCAAGGATACAAAATTTCACATGAGCTTTGTCAGCTTTCCTACCATGACACAAACTAGACAGTCATTTGATTTCAATTCAATTTCACACTGATTTATATCATTTAAGGCAACCCAAATATACATAGAAAATTTAGCCTGCCCTTTACCAGATTGTTGACCTTTTCATATTGCATTAAATTTTGATCATACAGTGCTTGAATAATAGCTAATACTATAGAATTCTTTTGCTTATTAAGAACAAGATACAGTAACTTTACATGCACATGTAGAATAAGTGCTACCCTCTTATAACAGTTTTTCTACGCTTTCTTATATCCTATTCATAAATGTGTAGAATTTATGCAAGTCAGTGCTAAATTTACACTTTTGACGCAACCTGTTCAATTCCAGAAATGTCAGGATATTCGATCTGGATCAGTTGTCAAATGCCACGGCCACTATCGCCCCCTTCTGTTGCTTTTAAATCCTTTGTTGTTATATTCTCTCAGCTCTCTTACATGTATGCCATTGGTACATGAATTTCTATCAATCCAAGAAAAACTGTGATGTGATATCATATCCTCGTTAGTGTGGCCTTTCATGAAGGTCGCCCTGAGTGCTAACCCAAGTCTTGAACTCTGGGGACAGGCCTGTATCATACGTTCATGAAATATTAAAGATCTCTCTCCTGAACCTCTTCCATATACACAATGCTGACCCTAGTGAGTCAGAAAAGTCTTGTGACGCATGACGATAAAAATATGGATATAATTGTGCTTTATGTTCATTTCTGAAATGAACACAAAACACAATTATATGCATATTGCACTAAAATTCTGCTTACTAAGTAGTCTACCTACTATACACATAAAATTTTTCAAAATTATTTCAATTTTAAAAAATTTTTGCATTATGATTGGTTCATAGATACAGACTCATTCATGGCCTATATTGGACAATAAAACAGATAAAGGGAGACTTCTTTTAACTATCTGTGGGTACTATCACTGCAAATACAATGTAGTATGGATCAGGTTATCTATTAATGTCGTCTTTTAATGGGTCAAAGACATTGGGTTGGAAGTAATGCAGCCTCAATTGGCCAACCATTAATTGGGGTGTATCTGATTCTGACCACTAAATAATATAGCAGGATTACTGGTGTATTTTACTATTACATTACATTACTGTATTTTTGTTGCTACAAGCATTGTGACCAATGGCACCTATATTGTTAGAATCTAGAAAATTTGGTAATTTAACTTTCTTTTCCATAAAATCTCAAAGACCTTATCTTCTTATAATCTTTTATGGACCACCTTTCCACTAGACCAAAAATTTTACAGATTGCACAATGAATTTCAAAGATAAAGAACAATAATCATTTCTGTAAATGTTGTCTTTTACATCATACTATGTTCATCATATTCCAATTATAAAGTCAAGGGTTACACAACCACCATTTTGTGGGCTCAACCATCACTCAGCGATTGTCATCTAGTGAAATGGTGGCCTTACTGGTGCATACATGCATAATATTCCTAAATATATGTTACGTTTGTAGCTTTTAACTTTATGACTGAGAATGCATATCTGACTGATAACTGGCATACTGGCCTAAAAGTTACAACAATCTCAAAAATTGTTTCTTTTAATGATGTATTTATTTGTCTAAGTATGACTAAACCACTCATATCGGGTTTTCAAAATTTGCATAGAGTTTAATCTAATATAACAAACATCTCCATTACTGGGTAAAACTTCAAACCACCAATTATTTCCAAGAATTTCCACGCACGGCAACAATGTAGCTCCTTCATAGTGACAGCCATACCATAACAGTCATTAGGCTTGCGTGTTTCTGCAAATGGCCTCTTTTGTACAGGTGTCATGGCTTGCTCTGTAATTATATATCACCGTAGTCAACCATGGCATGCAGAAGAAAAGAGATTCAGCTTTTATGGCGCAGACAATGATAATAATGTTAAAGCAGGAATACTCATCATCATATAAGTAGGATATATAGAGGACCGTAGTCAATCCAAATTGGAGCATGCAAAATATTATTTTCAGAGTGGAATACCTAATGATGGAAAGATACATTACATTCCCAATCATAATTGGATAAAAACGACAAGAAATATCATCCTGTCAAAGTCATCTAAGAACTCATAAGTTTGCCTAATTGCGTCCATAGCCCTTTACACATCTAGCCGGAAATAACAAAAGTTCGACAGTGTTGCCTCAATATGTGCAGAACAATGCCAGTACATTGTGGCAACCATGACATAACAGCTTCTGCCACCATCTAATGGAATGTAATCTTTTATCCACATTTACTGTCACAAAAATTAATAGATGTTGAAAAACTAAGAATTAATAATTATTTATCAGTGTCATGGGATTAAATGAAAATAGTATCAAATAACAAAGGTTAAGAACTGTAGGGCAGTTGCTTGATGTACATTTGTTTGAAAATGTAGCTTGAAAAATGAGAATCAAAATGAAAAAAAATTAAGAGAATTACAGTACCAAATATCGATGATTTTTAAACAAATTATTGTAACTTGAAATTCAAAAGAGGAGTGTCCCAATTAGAGTTGCCATTGAATTCCAATCTGGGACCAGTAGCTTTAAACCATTAATTTTCAATTTAATTCCATTATTATTATTATCATAATCATACTACTGCAATTGTCTCTAATAGTATCATTCTATAAGAATAGAATGCAAATGACCATTAACATGAATTCGAAACAATGATTAATTATTACTAAAGCCTTTTTTTTCTACACAGAAATAAAATTTGCACAAAAGTTGCAAATTTCCATTGTTCCTTCTATTAATATCATTATTGATGATGATAGTGGCTTACATAATTCAAACATGTACATTTAGTAACTTCCAGGTATGGGGGTATTATTCTAAGTTGCTGTGGGTTGTGTCCTGTTTATGGGTGGCAGGAAGGTTGACAATGACAGGCAAAATGACAGGAAGTCAAAATGTCAGACACAGGAAATGGGGTCGAATGTAAAAATTGTGATGAATGTCAGTGGGTGAGGAATGGCGTCACCCCACAGTAATGCGTGACCAAGTTGGTAACCCACATGGTGAGAAGCTAGGCTAGCGTGAAATTTAAAGTTCATCGGTGTGGGTATACCATATTTTTCTAGAAAAGGTTAAACCACTTTACTACACAAAGATTTGGAGACTCCAATGTTTGCATTTTTAGAAAATAGCGTAACCTTTTACCAACACTGATGAACATTCATCTCATAGCATTGCTGACCTACAAAAAATGTACTAGTATTAGATGCTACGATGTTATATACTGTTTCTGATTCTTTCATCAATGACTCAGTCACTTCTAACTCTTGTTTCTTTAATGTATATTTACACATTTTTCTTCCCTGACGTTTAACTCTACACCATTACAAAATACATCAAAGGTACACCAGCAGCTTGCGGGCGGGACTGAACCCAAAATACTAGAAAATTTGTCACTATCGCCATGGTAAGATTGTACCAATGCGTCAGGTTTAAAAGAAAACACTCTGGTTTGTGAGACAGAGTGTCGACACATTTACCCTCTAAAGATTGTACAGTCACGTTTCCTTGCACGATTTGTCTTCCCCGAAGGTGAAGGTAGCCTGAGTGTGTTACACCATCTCCCACTGTCAGGCTGAATCTTCTCCCCAAGCGCCAGACCAGTGGAAGGGCTTGCTGCCAGAACCATTATATAGTAGTCAGTCGAAGTTAAGGTGAAGAGAAATTGGAATGGCCCAGTTGGCTGTAATACCTAGTGACAGCAATGTCAAACTCTGGATTTATGGAGTAACACTTCATAGCGCTGAACAGTGTCAAGGAAATTCTATCTCTCTCACCTAGGAAAAAAAGAAAGGTCGTCACATTCTGCTGTATTTATCTAGCCATTAAGGAATGTCATGGGTGTCCTTGTGGGCACTGTTTGACATGCATTTATATACACCTGGTCACATTATTAGTCGTATGACCGTTGCAAAACCACAAACGGAGGTCATTCTTGGAAAAGTCTTGCATAAAACGTGTGTGGTGTACAAAATTCAACTGTATCTTGATGTGGAAAATGCTTTGAGGAGTTGGTTCTGTCACAGCCTGCTAAAAAATATGTACGTCTGCATTCTAACAGTCAAGTTTTCAATTTACACTGCAAGTCACAGTCCCTATGAATCCTGATCTTTTGACTGCATATATTTTAATTCAAACTTGTAACAATTCTCCCAACACGACTTCGCATATCATGGGATTTTCCATCCTTGGCATAGTGTCAAAGGTTTGTGTGCACTGAGAAAAAGTACTCCTACTTTTAGTCTTAAAATCAATTCAAAGACAGGCTTATATCGGAGTGACATCACAATCAATCCCACCTGCTATCAGTCATTTTGTTCTAGTGCTACGTTGGGAATATTTATCACAATTTTGATACAATTTTGATACAGCTCTTAAGCTATCTATCAAGGCTCACCGATTACAAAATTTTGCCTATCTTACTTTTGTGATACCGGTAGTCTAGTTTGGCCATACTTTCTGTCCTTTCTTGTTTTCTTGTATTTCTTAAACTTAAATAACTGCTAAAATCGTAACATACCATGATCTTCAAATAGTAATCCTCCAGCTATCTTGAAGCTTTTGTCATTTTGGTTACAACTACACAATGTACATGTAAGATAAGTATATTTCTGTCCAATGGTGAGCTGCATGAAGCATGAACTTGTCAATGAATGAAAAGAACATATTAAGTTTTTAGTCCCAAACTATATGCCTGGACTGTTTTGCATGAAGAACATAGACTGTCTGCATTAAACTGAAGTCAATGCTGAATAGTAGAGAGGTTAATCTTTAAAATTTTTTCTTTCCCATTGGGACAATAAGAAAGGTCAAGCTAAATTCCCTCTTGAATGTTCCCTTAAGGAATCTTTGTTAAGACTTGTCACGGGCATCAAAGCATGGAGAATTCCGAGCACGTTGGTAATACATAACTCTCTAAAATGATGAAGACTCAGCCAAGAGTCCAGAATTAATCACCCGACTCCTGATGTTGCCTGTAGAGTCCGATCCCTCACGTACAAACCCCACTCTCTCTCCGGTGTCCAGGGCATCCTACCTTCTTCCCAAGCACAGTGATGCAAATGCATCGTCTTGTTGTTACCTAGGCAACGGGGATTGCATGCGAAAAGAGGCATGACTGTCCATAAGAATGGGTGCTCAGACAAGGGTGCTGGAAACATCCTGTAATTGGGAGTGGTGATCAGAATGATCAGTCAAAGCTAGCACGGCCTGGAGTGGAATCTCCACCTTTGTGAGACACATTCTAGTCAGGCCCCTAAAAATCTTTCATGGACCTGTGTATGCATATATTGATAAGAATATTGCTCTGCAGTTATACTGTACAAATTTACTTCCAAGGGATAATACACTGTTCTAAGCTAGACAAGGGGAGCATCATAAATACAACACCCAAGGAGAAAGTAACTTTCTTGGCTGTCACATTTCACAATTTGCCATTAGGTATAGTCAACAGGAATGGTTTATTGCTATCCCTTAGATACAGCCATAGTGTGATATGCAGTGCTGTACAGTAGAGTAAATATCTCATCTAGTTTGCAGCAACTTCATGCTTGTAGGTAGAAAATATATCCTGACTGTAGAGTGGCTATCTTTGGTCCAGTTATGGCTGAGCTGAACGTATTGTAGATGCAGCATGATAGATGCATTATCATCTAAGCCCTCAAAGTGAGGCTGCACGGATCCCGAGCGCCATAAATTTTACATGGTATCAGAAGGGAACTGGCAGCTTATCAATTATCAATAGGGCTTCTTTCCCTCCTCAAACAATGTATGTGATGTAAGCTGATGTATTAATCAGCATGCAAAGAAAACACGCTTCCGGATGTTTTCCTTCCCTTTTTCAAATGCAACGAGATATACCCAAGCCTGTTATGACGCTCACGGAGCTTAAGTCTAACATCTCGTCTCTAGCAAAGGCGTCACAAACAAGTTTTTTGTAAGAAGTCACAGAGCGATGACACGTGCCTCGGTTGCCCCCAGAGATGAAGCCATGAAAGACTTGATAAGATGAACGTCAAGAGGGCAGCACGACTGCCACGGGAGATCCTGAAAACCGTCTAATTGGTTTATGTATACGCAGGCTTTCAGGGCCTGTGACGCACAGCAACGGCAGATAAAATAGCACTCACTAGTTTATGGTAAACACTTGACTGTTACAAGTTATGTAGAAACTCATCACTGGGATTTTAATGAGGTTGTCAAGCACTTGCTAATGGACTTGTCTACAAAAGCTTTCCCCTGCCTTTCCTGCTAATGACGTCTTAAAGTATACAAAAATACCTGCTATTGGTTGTGACTCACCAGGTACTTCAAACCTAACAAGATTTTCCCAGAATAGCTTGCATGAATTTATTATTGCATATGCTACAGATCCACAATGTGCTGGATGATTGCATTTTCTGTAATTGTCTCATATGCCATGAAGTCATACGTGTCTTTTGTTGGTTTCTGGTATTTGTTAGTGTGTCGGTGGCTTGGCTTGTTGGCTTGTGAGCTGCAAAAGTATTTTTGTTGTTATTTGATGGTGGTGGCCCAGAGCTTGATCTAAGTTAAAGACCCTGAAACCTTTTCTCTTGCATATCATTCAGTTGGAGAGAAAAATATGTAAAAACAGTTCTAGTGAACCTCACATGAGCTTCTCTCTACTGTACCTGTCCCTGGTGCTGAAATGGTTTCAAGTCACTTCCTTTGCACCAAAAATATCAGTGAATCAGGTCAATTGCTGACTCAGTTATCTATGTGTACAAATATATATCACTAATCTAGCAACATGGCAGGAATATGTTTTATTTTGCCATAAACTCTGTGATGAGATTGATACAGCAACCGATCTCAGCTTGCAAGTTTCATTGCAAAGAATAAATTAAGTCCTTTCCTGTAAATCTTTAAAATAATGTGCAGTTTTGTGACCACCTTTCGAAGCTGACTACATTGCCATTCTGTACTAATAGTGAGTAATACTGGTAGTTCTAAATGCATATATGGAAAAGTTTGAACAAGACTTGCAATCCATCCTTCAATGAACCACTAGTACGTGCTTCTGAATGTGCAGAAACTGTATTCCAGATTTACTTTCAAATTGATAAGCATTTCTAAAACCCCAGTCGTTTACATCATACAATCTTCATACTGTACAATTGCAAAATTGGGTCATTCTTTGAATAGTAACGTACATAAATGTATACACACTGTACATGTATATGTGTCATACAAAATTCAGCTCTTGTTTTGGAAAAAGCTGTCTGAGATTCTTGTGGGCAGTTGGTTTTTGATGCAACCTGTTTGAAAATACTACGTCATCAAAATGCGAATGAGTCTTTGCTGTAAAGGACCACTGGTAAAAATACATGTAATTCCTCCCCTGAAGTTAGATCATTAATTAGCAGCATCTAATCTGCTTGCAAGAAGAGATACTTAGTGACCCCTTTCCATTTTAATGCCGCAGAACCTGAGCTTCCTAAATGGACATAGATAACAGAAATGGACCATGAGTGGAGTTTAAGGCACACTAAAAGGACAACAGCTTTCTTCCTATTGCTAGGCTTACTAATGGCAGGTAAAAAGGTTTGGCTATTCTCTCAGAATAATAATTTGATGCCTTTTGCACTTGTTGACTGTCAATGCCAAACCATACTGAATACATTTTAATCGGGACAGGTACTCAAAAGTAATTCTCTAAAGGTTGATGAAAAAAGCAACACTGGTTTTATACTTACCATTAATCAAAGATGCTGTTTCTTAATCAGGATTTGCTCTTCCCCATTAATATCAACTGAAGGTACAATTAAATCTTTTATGTTTTTGTACAAACTGCATTCGAATCAAATCCCTGCTGTTACCTGATAAAATCTGCTGCATTTTTTACATGAGATACTGATTTTAAAACACTGTTGTACATGAACCATCTGTTAAACATGCTTAGGCATTTTTGGGTTACCAATAGTTAAAATATAAATACGAAACTGTTTACCAAAATTATAGTGGATGCTGAAACTAATGTTGTGTGTGTATACAAATTCTTGCTAAATGCTTCATGTCATCCCTTGAAGGACTTATATTATATATTCTGAGATCAGAATATTCAGGAAACAACTATTGATTTCCATGTACTTATTTTGGTGGAAAGGCTATGAATTCTATAACCAAGTCACGTTGTGTTATCTTGGCAGGTCTTGGAGTATTTTCAAATTGATATCTTTTCACAGCAATGACGTAAGCCTTATCTATATATAGAGGAAAATTAAGAAAGATTACTGTAATTTGATTTTACACGCATCATTCATTACATCATCATTCCTTGAAAAACACAACTTGCAGATATGTGGAAAAAGAAATATATTCACTGTGGTATGACAATCACATTATAGGCAAACATGACAGAGACAACCAAGTTGGTCCTATCATCACAATTGCACAGAAATATAACCACTGATTGAAGACAAAATTCTCTGATGTAAATATCTGTGCTAAGGCATGTTTGGTGTTATTAAAAAAAATTAATGCATTGATATAATTGTACCTTGCAGAAAAGCAAAAAATTTACTAAGTCTATAGTATGATGATACACATTCAACTGATAATGACAAATTTGCATCATCTTGTTTTGACTTGTCTAACCTTTGTTTCCTTTTGGACTTCTAAAAAAATTGTCTTTACTTATAAATAAATTAATAATAGTTCGTGCTTATAAACCTGCATTTCTCCTCTGATTCCTTAATGTTACTGACGAAAGGATGTGGATGCTACCAGTCCTGAAATGTCTGACCGTTTCCAAAATCATATCCAGTTGCTTGAGTAACTGCTTTTTGGTGTATCTTATTACCTGGATGTCTAACCTTCACCGACCACTGATAATGTATTGAAAAGCAAACATTTGCTTGAAGTCACATTCCAGGTCAACTGTGTGAACTTAAACTTTGCATGATGTCTTTTACTGGTGGGCCAACCAATCTGTTTAATGAGCTGTTTCAGCAGTGCGGTTGTGCAGTAGGGAGCAAAGAGACACGCTAGAATAAGACAACTGGCTTACAGTAAGGCTATACAAGTTTAATGGAGCTTGGTGTGGCAGAGATGGGGTCTCGCTCCTAGATTCAACCTGAATTAGCAATGGGTATGCAGCATGGCGTGACATTCACGTTCCCTATTGTAAACAAGCCAAGTCTTACTTTGCACAAAAATCTACATTAAGATTTGTACTTTTTCAAATTTCATGTTCTGTCCTTGTTAACCAATGTTTACACTGACCTGTGCTTCAGTGTACAGCAGATTCATAAAATCATAATTTATTTGTTACCTGAGAGGGCCTATGCAGTTTACTAAATAAATGCACCAGTCTTGTTTATCTAATACACTATATTAATTTTCATTTATTAATCTTCACAACATATAACTATGTAACTGAACTATATGAAAATATGAACTTAACACACAATCACAGATCTCTGTCAGAGCAAGGCCTTGTGACTTCATGGTGGACAATTCTAAAACCTGGCATGTCTGTTCCTTGGCTATTCCATCCACACAACTCATCTTTAAGGGTGAAAAACGACTTCTGCAAGTTGCCAGATTGCCCACAGGTGAATATTACAGGCCGCTCTGGAGACAGCAACAGGGCCAGTCCTCCATCCACTTGACGAATGAATGAATGTCGGAGGTGACATACACTGACGTGACCCTTAATTAGTAGTGGGCAGAGGGAT
>NW_017804498.1:678367-686396 GCF_001625305.1 Branchiostoma belcheri
AAAGAATAGAAGTCAATGGTTATGGCTAGTAAACAGATTGATTCCATGTTGAAAGTTAAAACTTTGTTTCAAGGAAGGAAGTTTCATCACCATCCACAGGAAGATCAGAGTGACTGGTTGAAAGCTGAGACTAAAATCATGTACGTACTAGTAGGTAGGGAAACTTCCTTGTGGTGGAACAAAAGTTTTAACTTTCAACAATATCAACACAGATTAACTTTCATAACAAAAATTGATTCCATTTTCATTTATCATGAAGACAGGTGTGCATAAAATATTATATGGAAATGCATGTACAAATAGAAAGGGCAGACAATGTGTCTCCAATATGTAATATAGTAAAATTACAACACTAATCCCCACAAAGGCTCCATCTGTTAAAAACTCACAGAAGTGGATACAGAACTAAAGCATCCACCTGTTGGAGAAGCATTTTGTAAAGCTAGTAGCAATTGAGAGGTGTAGAGATGCAGGTGAGGTGATTATGCTTAACCATACTAGACGTGGCGGCTATTACCCCGACTGCTTCCCCTGCCCTCTTGTCTTACAAATCCATGATCTGTTGTAACCTCACCAGGACACAAGGAAGAGTAATGGCTGATGCAGAGCCAAACAAGGCAAGAGCAGCAATAATGAATTCCCGATCAATCCTCCTGACTAATCACCCGACGTGTCACCCCGGGGAGGGCTGCACTGCGGATGCTACAGCTGCTGCAGTAACTTATGATCACCGCACACTGTTCAACGCACCATCACAGGGTGCACCGTAGCTGGCGGGAAATCTTGCGCAAAGGTCAAACACTAATGGTTTGCTGCAGCATGTGGACTAAACCTTCTGTGACAAGACTACTTTATCACACACATAAATGGAGGAAGTGGAACCAATTTCCATGTGAACTGGCTGGAACTGTTATCTGTTCTCGCAATAGTTGAAAGAAAATGGCACCTGTTGGTGAAGGAAAGAAACCATTATATTGGTCAGGTGGCCACTAAAATATACTTGTGGCTAACAAAATTTTATGAGTTTGTAAAAAGGTTGCAGTATATGGCGATCACTGACAAATCTACCCTACAGTTATCATAGATAAAGACTGCATGAATGAAACAATTGTGGCTATTCAACTGGCAACCACCTTTTTTCTGAGGTTTTAAATTTCAGACATACAGTTACAAATAACACCGAGCAGATTAAATTTGGACTGAGCAGAGCAGTTTGGACTAGTGGATCTAGCCATTTACTACTAAAACCTACTCATCTGATATTTGGTGGAAATATTCTCTGTTACCCAATGGATCATAATACCCCCCACTGAGACCCTTCATGCTTCATTGAAAATTAAAAAATCTCGAAATGAATCTCGAGATTTTTTTTAATCTCGAAATTTTTTCGAAAAATTTCAAAAAAATTTCGAAATTTTTCTTAAAAATTTCGAGATTTTTTTACAGCCACTAGAAAAATCTCGGGATTTTTTTATAGCTACTAGAAAAATCTCGAAATTTTTCAGAAAAATTTCGAAATTTCTTTCAAAATATTCATTTAAAAAGAGTTAAAAATGAGTTTAAAATTAGCTATAGCCTTCGTTTCGTGTTACGAAAATTACCTGCCACCCGTGAGCAATTCGCAACAAAAGTGACTCACATGTACCTTTGCTAGCAGTTCGGTAGATCAATAATCCCTTTGAAAATGGCGTAAGTATGACTTTTTCCCCGAAATAAAGTGCAAAATAGAACCTGAAGACACCAAATAAGTGCCGACCATCGCTTCAAGTCCGTCTAGTTACGAAAGAAAAACTAACATCAAAATGCCGACGGAGGTAGGGACTGCGACTGGCTATGGTGCGCTGGCTGAACGAAAAGACCCAATAAACAGAAAATACCATCCTTGTTCAAGTTGTTCACGCACGCGTTTTCGGCGTTTTGTGGTTCTTTTGGCGTCCGAAGGAATTATCAAAAGGCCGACATTCTCCTTCTCTGGCCTGGCTTTGATGTCTTTGAGTTGTTAGGGGCTGCTACTTGACGGGGCAAAACCGACTACATTGCGTCGTGCGTTGGTCACCGCACGTCCCGACCAGAAGACGCCGCAATCTTTGTGAAAGTGTTTTTGGCGTTTTGTGGTTCTATTGGTGTAAGCAGTAAGCATTGGTGTCCGAAGGAAAGGCCGAGACGCACCTTCTATGGCCTAGCTTTAATTCATTTGCGTTGCTAAGAAAAATGACAGGGGAAAATCGGCTACCACGCGCCGTGCGTTGGTCACCTCGCATCCCGACCTGGACACGTTTTTGGCATTGTCAGTCGTTTTCCAATGTCGGAAAACGCCAAGACACTGCTTTGACCTCACTTTGATTTCTTTACAAGAAGAGGATTGCTAGGAAGAGGAAAAGAGAGTAAGTTTATTTTGGTGACTTTTATTATTTCAAGTTTTAACTTGCAAAAAATCTCGAGATTTTTCCGAAAAGAACAAGATAAAGAGTGTGACTTTTCTTCAGACTACAAGAACATTACAAGAACGTTCATATAACATTCAGATAAATCTAAATATGGTTTTCTGAGATTGATACTAAACAAACTTATTAAAATCTCGAGATTGTTTGATAGCTTTCAAAAAATCGATTTGTTTAAGATTTGTTTAAACTGAAAACTTCGTGTTGGGTTAGAGAAATTGACGTTTGCCTTACTAACAGTTCTTGTTACGTGTATATGTTTTTTTGTTTTCTGTTATTTCAATTTTTAACTTTAAAACTAAAATCTCTTCGACAACTTATATACAAAGTTTTTTGTAAGATTTGTTTAACTTACGAATAGTTGAACAAGAGTTTGAAAGGAGTTACGGGCATTTTAATTGTTTGGCAGTACTAACAGTTACATGTTACGTGTAATCATGGAGGTAGAAAAAAGCTACCTCCATGGTGTAATACAATACTAACTGAACTCAACTACGAATACAGACAAAGAGAAATTTATATTCTATGTATTGTCATATAAGAGACGTTTACAATGACAAAACTATCAAAAACTGTTCACAACAAAGGTAAGTTACATTCAACATCCCTACAATAGTTCGAGTCAATCACAGAACTACATCAACGAACCTGACGAAACTACCATCCTTATCTTTGGAACTGATTCAGCTATGTACACCGGTAGTGTGTTTTGTCATGTAAGAAACATGTTTTGTCATGGAAGATGACGAAATTAAAAACAACAAAAACCACAGAGTCACAAAAACCACGAAGTTACAGCATCGGCCGCTCAGAGAAAATGAGGGTAAGGAAAATTTAGACAAGAGTGTTTGAATATTGTTTTCACTGTCGTTTTATTGGTTGTAAAAATTTAGATTGGTTTCTTTGTAGCCTGTGAAACCCAAGCTCGGGGGGGGGGGGCTTCCCTACATAGTCCGCCACCCAATTTTGTTTGGCGGACTACTAGGGAGCCGGCGAAAAGCGAGCTTCAGTCAGGCTAGTTTCTTTGTATTTGTAAAACTTTCTACTCTTTGTCACTTTGCCATCATAAAGGATCGCCATGCAGAATTACCGTTCCCGGTGTGGATCATCGTCCGTGTGTCTCCGCCCTTTCAATTACTAGTATCTTGTTTGTTTTTCTGGAGCACGTGAATCCACGAGATACAGCCGGTCACACGTACACCCTAGGGGGTGGGGAAATCACACGCTAATGATAATCTGCTGGGGGATGCCTCACGCCCCCATCCCAGAATTTATCTCGGGAGCGGGACGTGTGGGGCAAGACCTTAGTTGGGGTGAGACTGAGCCAGTTGAGGGATCTTTATTCTACGCATGTAAGCCAGGCTAGAGACTCAGTAGCTATAATGGGTTTAGAGACCAGGCTAGTGAAAAGATTTTTGCACAGATTCGTAAATATGTTGAAAAGTTTTAATAAATGTTGAGATTTGTCAAAATTTAGATACAGTTTTTGCGCAAAATATTTCATAATGAGGTTTACAATTTTCTCATTCGTGGAGAAATAGTGAGCTTCGTTTGGCATCTCTTGACAACAACAGCCTGGTACTGTGGTAGGCCCCCCTAGGGGGGCTAATTGGTACGCCCTGTATGTAGGTCAGGCTAAAGATGTTAAAGACAATTCTTTGGAAATACCAAAACCGCACATCGTTGTACAGTTTGAGATAACCATACCTTAAATGAATTTTTGTTGTTGATAAAGTAAATAACAATTCAAGAATTATTAGTGGAAAATTGTAGAGTAATCGGGAGAACCTGACACCCACACGAACTTATCTAAAACACATGTTCTGTTCTCTCCCGGAGTATCACGCTCGTCCTTTGAAGGCGTGTGCCCGGTCACCGGATCCAGCAGAAAGGGAAAGGTCTAGTCGACTAGGACCCACGTGTCCCTGGATGAGTCTTTTCCAAGTGGTGGTCGAGTTTGGACATCCTTCATTCAGCAAGCATAACAAGTACGATATTTAGGATGGAGGGAGTGCCAAAGAAAAAAAAATGCGCCGGGGGAGGGTCTAGGAATTTTTTTCAAACCCTTCTCCAGGACCACCGGCCCTCCCCTCCGCTTAATATTTGTACAGTCCCTTATCTAAGTGGTGTTGTCAGATCATTTTGAAACTAGTAACAGGCCTTGACTTGTAGAGACAAATAGCCAAAGAGTCATTTAGTAACACTGTTGCGGCTTTAGCGACTGCAAAGGCAGAACACAGTGGAGAGTTAGCCTCCTTCGCAGTCTTGTTGGGCGTGGGCGTAATTTTTTCTCTGAGCGACGCTAGTAATATGCCGCCGCGAGGGACGATTTGCTGCCGAGGGACTTTTGCCACGGAGAGAAGGTTTCCGCGCTCCAACAAGACTGCTTCCAATCGGCGAGTTAAAAGGACCTCGGATTAAGCCAGCCTTTCATAGAGGCTATTAACATGTTCGTGCAGGTCCAATTCACATGTTCGCGCAGGTCCAATTCACATGTCCGCGCAAGGGTAATTCATAGATACGCATGACACGCGCTCGCCTTTGTCAACGGTTGGTTTTATTAGCTTGCGTGACGTTATAGTCGAAGGTTCCAACAGAGAACATTGGTAATGTTACAACAAAGGCATTGCCGTGCATATTTAAGCGTCCCATGCAAACAAACCAAGACAATTTGCAGTACTATTTTTGCTGGTGAAATGTGCAATTCTTTCTATTACGCAACTTGCTGCGGAGCGGTGTGTTACCCTCCCATGGTCAGTGAGATCAACCCGCCACCAAACAACATGGCGGCACTTTGTTTATCTGTCGACGTCCCCCAGCAATATCACAGTTTAGCTTGCGGGTTCCTGTGGTAGTGATTTGTTCAAAGTTGTTTTTCGTAGCAGCAATGTCTCCGGGATTTTGTTGAGTGGATAGGGCTGGGTTTTCGGGAATGGTTGGCGTTCTACCGACGGGTTGATCGGCGACCGCTGGAAAGTTACAAGTTTTGGCTCGTCGATCAACGGGGCGTGAACACCACCCTGCACTGGTGGCGTTTATTGCGGGAAGTTCACACATCCATGCCAATCGCTCCTAAGTGTTTTTTGATAGCCCTTTTAACTCGCCGATTGGAAGCAGTCTTGTTGGAGCGCGGAAACCTTCTCTCCGTGGCAAAAGTCCCTCGGCAGCAAATCGTCCCTCGCGGCGGCATATTACTAGCGTCGCTCAGAGAAAAAATTACGCCCACGCCCAACAAGACTGCGAAGGAGGCTAGTGGAGAGTACAGATTGTGGAGGTCCTGAACTGGATTGTAAAAATGACGATTTGTGAAGTCAACTATTTCGTCCATCTGTGTCCAGGCTGGTGGTGAATCAGACCGCCTTGGCCCCCCGTTCAGCTCTCGCCCAGTGCACGGGTTCAATTTTTTAGCCGTAAAAGAGAGAAACGCCGGCGGCCAACTGGGAACTGCCAGTACAGTTACAACTACAGACAAACAAGACAAACAAGTGGCAGTACTACTAAATGAATTCTATTAACCTAAATAAGACCACATAACGTGGCAAGTGTATGAAGGATTCAATAAACCAACATGTTAAGTGTACTACTAGTTCTGAAGTTAAAATATTGATATTTTTACCTATACTTGTACACAGTACTTTCAGCCTGTCAAAAGCGGCTGGGTCATGACGACGTCAGAAACGGTGGCAAACTTGTATTTAAAGATCTTGTAAATGATGGCTGAATATAACGCGTACGGTGTACTCGTACCATGTAACGTTACATCTATACAAACATTATTGTACATGTATACATGTTCATCTATACAAAAAAGTTGTACATCTATACAACTTTGCTCAATGCCAACCCCAGTGATAACATACTTTGATATACTGACACAATATGGGCGGTATGAATAATATCATTGTTATTACATAATTATTGGGCTATATGAATGTAATATTTTGGAGAAGTCTCCGCGCCAAAATATTATAACATTTGCAGACAGCACCAAGTCAAGATTTTCCCTGTAGCATTTTCCCTGTGCAGGCCGCGCCTGGAATCCCGGAAATCACGGCTGGCAGGCAGGACTGAGCCTGGACAAAATCCTGCATGAAGCTGGTGAGGCTGCGAAACATGATACACTGTAACTACCCCAGCCCAGCTCACAGATTGTTTACAAACACAGCGGGTTACCTCCAGGCCGGGTTAGACAGCTCCCGGTGACTTCAAATTTTGTCGGGAACAGATAACATATCTTTTACGTCAAAGCAAAAACTGTGTTATACATTTTACCCGCCAAAATAAACAAAATGGAACAATGCAAGCCAAAGATCAAAGAACCATACACTGTAACCCCCTCCGCGCGCACACAAACACACACTCACACACACACTCACACACATGAGGGTCTGCATGGGGGGGTCCTGGCAACGGTTAACGGAAAATTCAGCAGGGCCGATAACGCTTAACGGTAAATTCAGGACGGTCGGCAACGCTTAACGGTAAATTGACAGGCTTTTTTTCGAGCTGCACTGGATTTAGTATCTCGCTTTGTGAGAAAAGGTGATCACTGACAAAATTACGTATACCTACATGTAATGAAGCACGCATTAAAAGGTAATGTGTTCCCCTGTGTTCCTGCCCTGCCCTGGTCCCCCGAATGCGTCCACAAATAAAGGTGAGTCCGAGTCGACGTCGGCCAGCTTGCATTTTTTCAGTTTAGGATTTTGAGAGGGCGCTCGTAATCTAGGGGGTCCGGGGGGATGCTCCCCCGGGAAATTTAGGATTTTTAAGCCTTCAAAAATGCAATTTCCCGCATTTTGAGAGGCAAATCATGGTGTTGAGAGTGTCGGTCCTTCTGATGTTTAAATCTTTTTACTCAAGATTTTTGTTAATTTGCCTGTCAAGGTTGACGGATTCGTTAAAAAAATTCTGTAACTCTCCGCAAACTTCCGGAAATTGACGGGAAAGCTGGTTCTGGCTCGGAGCCGCGAAGGGATCGAGCGCAGAAGCGCGAGTCGAACGCCAAAAGCGCGAGCAATGAAGGGGGGTCCGGGGGCATTCTGCCCCGGGAAAATTTGTATTTTTAAACCTTCAAAGACGCATTTTCCTGCACTTTGAAAGGCAAAATTAGGCGTAACGAAGAATTATTCATTAACGCTTAACGCTGAATTTAGGATGACAAATAACGTTTTACGTTGAATTAAAAGGACCAATAACGCTTCACGATGAATATACTGATAACGCTTAACGTTGAATTAGAGCAGGCCGGCAACGATTAACGGTAAATTAAAATAGCCCATAACGGTTAACGAAAAAGGGCATGCAGACCCTCACACATCAGGTCTACTTCCAACCTAGGTTTAAAAATGTGTAATTAACCTTCTTGTTCCAACCCTTCTACCTCCATGTTCCAACCTATTGCAACAATTGCGATTAATTTGGTAAACATTAGAGCGCTGTGACTATGTCACGTGAATGTGGCACCAAAGGTTTTATGGGAAAATGGTCTGTTGACATTGTCATGTCGGCATGATGTTGTGGCAGGCAAAACGTTACAAGATCTTTGCAGTTCCCACGTCTTGAGTAGTTGATTGACAGCCGGTCCC
>NW_017804498.1:686416-811566 GCF_001625305.1 Branchiostoma belcheri
GTTATTTTCTTTTCTGGTCTTCAGATATTCCACCGTTGTGTTTGAGGTTGACTTGCGGGCTGCCTGCGGTGGTCCGCCGTACAAGCCCCCTCCACATGTGCGGTCTCGCCTCGCAGGGGGGCAGCGTTTAACTGCAGTCCCTGTCAATAATCTGTCATCGCGGGGTTTTCACCGATTTCAGGGTCTTAGCGAGCGCGTGCAACATTCTCTCTCGTGTTCCCGCTAATTTCTGGCCAGCGCCGCACCCTGACCCTCCAGCCCTACCGGAGGTGTTTAATTTCAACTATCGCTGGCTACGGATTGAAATGTTTCAGTCTACCACGCTGTACCGGGGTTCTGGCACGTTTACCTGGTTTTTGTACTCAGATAGACGGTTCAGGAGAGACAGTGAAAGTATTGTACAATGGATGCAGTGGAAAATGAAATACATTTTGTTTGTAAATTAAAATGCCGGGTGCCAGGGCGCTCATCATGAGATTGAAAAAATACATAACTTTTTAAATAGTTACTAAAATCTCCCAGAGCTTTCTCCATTTAGAATACCTCCAAATCATCCACAGGCAAATGTTATACTATTCATTGACCACTGCCTCCGAAAAGAAGCCAACCTCTTCCAAGAAGTCAGTAAGTGTATGTGGTAACACCGGATAGATCTAATTTTGTGTTTCCACATTATCGGTATTACCTTGCAGCTTTTGGTTTTGGCGTAAGGCTGCAAATAAAACCATTGTATATATTTCCACTGGGAAAGTTGTATGTGTTTTAACGTTTTTACAAAAAGCGTTGTCGGTGGCACAGTTCTCCTAACAGGGCTCGACTGTCTCCCAGGGTGCCAATAGATTAACCTTGGTCGTCTAAAACGTTGTTTTCGGGTTCCAGTCTGACCCTTCTTCGGTATAGCGTGTTTCTCCGTCTTCTCTGCTTTCCTGTGCATTACTGCTGGACCCCAGAGCCGCAAGCACGCGGTGAACAAAAAGAATACAGTCTAGATGATAGTTGATATAGAATATGTGTATTATCTTTATAGGACATTGAAGATCTAGAAGACTCGATATACAATTACGATTTGTTCTTTCTTTCCTTTGTGTATTGCCTGAAAGTAGGCACTGCCACTTATACGTTCGTACAAAGAAAAGTTAAGTTCAACTGGTAAGAACTAGTAACGTCGAAGGACAATCATAATAGATTAATAGCATCCTTTAGTCATACTCCAAACGTACACTAATTAACAACTGGGTCGTTCTTTTTTAAACGCCCCAAAAAGTTGCCCATATCTACATTAGATTGTAAAGTGCAGTGCAATGTTTTCTTTCCATAATGAACGGCAATATGCAGCGAGGGAAGACCATAATCCAGTATTCTCCGACCCATTTTCCTGACGTAATCGCACGACGGTCTGTGTGAGAACTCCGTGATCGCCCCGCCACACATCTGAGGGTCTGCATGGGGGGGTCCTGGCAACGGTTAACGGAAAATTCAGCAGGGCCGATAACGCTTAACGGTAAATTCAGGACGGTCGGCAACGCTTAACGGTAAATTGACAGGCTTTTTTTCGAGCTGCACTGGATTTAGTATCTCGCTTTGTGAGAAAAGGTGATCACTGACAAAATTACGTATACCTACATGTAATGAAGCACGCATTAAAGGTATGTGTTCCCTGTGTTCCTGCCCTGCCCTGGTCCCCGAATGCGTCCACAAATAAAGGTGAGTCCGAGTCGACGTCAGCCAGCTTGCATTTTTTCAGTTTAGGATTTTGAGAGGACGCTCGTTATCAAGGGGGTCCGGGGGTGCTCCCCCGGGAAATGTAGGATTTTAAGCCTTCAAAAATGCAATTTCCCGCATTTTGAGAGGCAAATCATGGTGTTGAGAGTGTCGGTCCTTCTGATGTTTAAATCTTTTTACTCAAGATTTTTGTTAATTTGCCTGTCAAGGTTGACGGATTCGTTAAAAAAATTCTGTAACTCTCCGCAAACTTCCGGAAATTGACGGGAAAGCTGGTTCTGGCTCGGAGCCGCGAAGGGATCGAGCGCAGAAGCGCGAGTCGAACGCCAAAAGCGCGAGCAATGAAGGGGGGTCCGGGGGCA
The DNA here is from genome assembly GCF_001625305.1 of Branchiostoma belcheri. Taxonomy (NCBI): domain Eukaryota; kingdom Metazoa; phylum Chordata; class Leptocardii; order Amphioxiformes; family Branchiostomatidae; genus Branchiostoma; species Branchiostoma belcheri. The sequence continues at coordinate 688,501 of NW_017804498.1, forward strand.
TTCTGCCCCGGGAAAATTTGTATTTTTAAACCTTCAATGACGCATTTTCCTGCACTTTGAAAGGCAAAATTAGGCGTAACGAAGAATTATTCATTAACGCTTAACGCTGAATTTAGGATGACAAATAACGTTTTACGTTGAATTAAAAGGACCAATAACGCTTCACGAAGAATATACTGATAACGCTTAACGTTGAATTAGAGCAGGCCGGCAACGATTAACGGTAAATTAAAATAGCCCATAACGGTTAACGAAAAAGGGCATGCAGACCCTCACACATCAGGTCTACTTCCAACCTAGGTTTAAAAATGTGTAATTAACCTTCTTGTTCCAACCCTTCTACCTCCATGTTCCAACCTATTGCAACAATTGCGATTAATTTGGTAAACATTAGAGCGCTGTGACTATGTCACGTGAATGTGGCACCAAAGGTTTTATGGGAAAATGGTCTGTTGACATTGTCATGTCGGCATGATGTTGTGGCAGGCAAAACGTTACAAGATCTTTGCAGTTCCCACGTCTTGAGTAGTTGATTGACAGCCGGTCCCCTTTGTGGAACATGCCGCCTGGCGCCGTTTTCCGTCGGCCCAGGGCGTCGGCCGACCAGCTGGTCGGATCAACCAATCAGTGTACGAAAAATCTCCGTCACAACATTGTTCTTGTATCATTGGCCACCGAAGAACACCGAACGTTACCGAGTATCACGTGATAGTGAGCGTTCCATGGCTTTCTGTGTTGTCACAAAAGTTAACAGGAGCCGGGTAGCCTGGGTGCCAAACCCATAGCACACTGGACACAAGTATCTCAGTGAGCGTTTTATTTTCGGGATTACCTCGTGTACATTTTCAAGCCAACTTCATAGCAATCGTGTAAAATCGTGAGAATCTAGCCAAAGCGCGTAATAGCCTGACATAGACCCTCTCTAGTCGTTACTGCCCTAAAAGAGCTGAAGTTTCACAAGTGCCTGTCTACTCACGGATGAGAGGGGGATGGAACTAATTAGGAGAGGGGTATAGAGGGTAGAAACACAGATCGACAGGAAGTGGGGATTTTGTAAAGCCGTACCCTTGTTAAATTCCCCATGTTGTTCTTTTTTCGTCACCGTATTGGCGTTATCCAACCACGATTATGAATGACTGATGTTAGCAACTTGAAGCAAGTACAAGTGATTCAAAGTTGACTTTACCTTGCTGGGAGACATCTGTTCCTATTATCTTTCCCAGGGAAGAACCGAAGGCAACCTACGCTACCAGTACCTACTATATCCTATAGGATGTAGCAAGGGTGTTTAGAGAGTCATTGTTTTACTTTTTGCTGATAACAATTGTGTCGAGATGCTGTTACCTTCCTTCGAGATGCTGTTACCTTCCTTCGTCGTCTGTAATCTTGATTAATGCTGGTTGTAGAACCAGGAGCGAACAAAAAATAAACAAACCATTATTTGCCTCATTAAACAACATTTGACCGATTAACGTGTGATTTTCTCCTCCCCTGGAGTGGGCGTGTGACCGACCGTGTCCCACGGTCCAGGAAAACAAACAAGAACTTGAAGAAGAGTGGAGACACAGAGACCAATGAGGATGCCCAGATCGACACAGTTCTCGATCCACATGAATCCACTGAATCACTGCCCAAGTCAGATGGTCTCAGACCTGTTTCCGGTCTTTAAAAAAATTCAGACGTTTTAACAGGCGTTATATTTTTGGTACTAGTATCTAGAAACATGCCGAACCTCTGATTGGTCAGTAGAGAAGAGTAGCATAGCAACTTTCGCACATCGAACGTAGCCAATCTCATTAACACTACATTAGCTATGGCATAGGCCAATATTACAACGTTCCTCTGCACCTCCTTTTCATCATCCGACGAGCGCTACGTCACAGCTGAGTAGTGTGTTCTTTGCGTTCTCCAACACCACAAGAGCGATAAAATACAAAAAAATGTGACTGACTTGTTCAAAGATGGTGACTTCTCTTCATCATTACACACAGGTACAGGTATTGTTTACAAGGCGAATACCAATTTCTTCAACGCGACACGAAGCCCATTCAAAGCTCTTGTTAAGCTTTTCGTAAACACATTTTGAAAGAACAATATCGAGATTTTTTCCTAAAATTGTTTGATATCAACCTCACGGAGCAAGAAACAATATTAAGATTTATCTTAATGTTACTTGAAAGTTCTTGTAAATAGTAGAATTTATCTTATGTTCAAAAACATCTTTGATATTTGTTTCAGGTACAAATTGAAAGAAAAGATTTCAAATAAAACCAACCTACCCTCTTTTCAGCTGAAAGGCCGCTGACATTCTTCTTCCACTGCATGTAACTTGCATGACCAACTTGTACAAAGATTACGTCTTCTTGTCGAACGCCCAGTACGACGCACCGTAACCACACATTCATTCATCAGTCATTCATTCATTCATTCACTCATTTTATTTAACCAGGGCAAGTACACCAACAGGGGATTACTCCTGCCAAGTACATGTAGCAGCCCCAGCAATGTTGGCGTTCAGAGATTGCAATTTTTAGTCCTGGTATTAACCTCATATGTTGACATTACTTCGCTTTGCTCATGCAGAGTGCTTGATTCACATTCCGTGAGCGGACTTCTGTCCGTCTCCTGATCGTAAAGTTCCACCCATGGTTTTATCAGGTTCGATGTTGTAGCTCAGTGGTTGCCTTGAACTGTTAGTGAACGTAACTTACCTTTGTTGTAAATAGTTGTCCATAGTTTTGTCATGTTGAAAATTAGTAACATATACACATAACAAGAACTGTTAGTAAGGCAAACGTCAATTTCTCTAACTCAAAACGAAGTTTTTATCTTAAACAAATCTTGAACAAATCGATTTTTTGAAAGCTATCAAACAATCTCGAGATTTTTTAATAAGTTTGTTTAGTATCAATCTCAGAAAACCATATTTAGATTTATCTGAATGTTATATGAACGTTCTTGTAATGTTCTTGTAGTCTGAAAAAAAGTCACACTCTTTATCTTGTTCTTTTCGGAAAAATCTCGAGATTTTTTGCAAGTTAAAACTTGAAATAATAAAAGTCACCAAAATAAACTTACTCTCTTTTCCTCTTCCTAGCAATCCTCTTCTTGTTAAGAAATCAAAGTGAGGTCAAAGCAGTGTCTTGGCGTTTTCCGACATTGGAAAACGACTGACAATGCCAAAAACGTGTCCAGGTCGGGATGCGAGGTGACCAACGCACGGCGCGTGGTAGCCGATTTTCCCCTGTCATTTTTCTTAGCAACGCAAATGAATTAAAGCTAGGCCATAGAAGGTGCGTCTCGGCCTTTCCTTCGGACACCAATGCTTACTGCTTACACCAATAGAACCACAAAACGCCAAAAACACTTTCACAAAGATTGCGGCGTCTTCTGGTCGGGACGTGCGGTGACCAACGCACGACGCAATGTAGTCGGTTTTGCCCCGTCAAGTAGCAGCCCCTAACAACTCAAAGACATCAAAGCCAGGCCAGAGAAGGAGAATGTCGGCCTTTTGATAATTCCTTTGGACGCCAAAAGAACCACAAAACACCGAAAACGCGTGCGTGAACAACTTGAACAAGGATGGTATTTTCTGTTTATTGGGTCTTTCGTTTAGACAGCGCACCATAGCCAGTCGCAGTCCCTACCTCCGTCGGCATTTTGATGTTAGTTTTTCTTTCGTAACTAGACGGACTTGAAGCGATGGTGACCAGGTCGGCACTTATTTGGTGTCTTCAGGTTCTATTTTGCACTTTATTTCGGGGAAAAAGTCATACTTACGCCATTTTCAAAGGGATTATTGATCTACCGAACTGCTAGCAAAGGTACATGTGAGTCACTTTTGTTGCGAATTGCTCACGGGTGGCAGGTAATTTTCGTAACACGAAACGAAGGCTATAGCTAATTTTAAACTCATTTTTAACTCTTTTTAAATGAATATTTTGAAAGAAATTTCAAAATTTTTCTGAAAAATTTCGAGATTTTTCTAGTAGCTAAAAAAAATTCCCGAGATTTTTCTAGTGGCTGTAAAAAAATCTCAAAATTTTTAAGAAAAATTTCGAAATTTTTTTGAAATTTTTCGAAAAAATTTCGAGATTAAAAAAAATCTCGAGATTTATTTCGAGATTTTTTAATTTTCAATGAAGCATGAAGGGTCTCAGTGGGGGGTATTATGATCCATTGGGTAACAGAGAATATTTCCACCAAATATCAGATGAGTAGGTTTTAGTAGTAAATGGCTAGATCCACTAGTCCAAACTGCTCTGCTCAGTCCAAATTTAATCTGCTCGGTGTTAAATATAACCTTTACAAATATTGTACATCTAAAGTAAGTCTAAATACGGTTCTTGCGTCTGCCATTTCCTGTGTCTGATCTTTTGTGGTCTGTATTGAGGCAATATCCACCCCCCCCACACACACACACACATGCTGTCATTCCAATCCTGGATTCCTGCACTTTGCAGACAAACAGATACACAAACCCACAGCTAAATTTGCTACCTAAAACAATTAAAGAATATAGTTTTCAACTAGAAAAAATGTATTCTTTGACATTGAGTGCAGTATCATCATCTTCCATGAAGTTTTATGTTACAAGGCAACACGCATACATGTGATATCAGCCTTAGGAAACGAATGCAGAAAGACTGCTGGACTGTTGTAATCATGTCACATGTCAGCATCTGCATGCTTTAATGCAGCTCATATTGCACATCTGTCAAAATCAATACATCACAAGGCTTCAGTGAAACAGGACACGAATCAATAGAATTTCACACTAAGGTACGTGATCTGTCATCATTTAGGTTTGTCCATTCAGCGGCACTGTCCTTAGTGCTGAAATGACGTCACAAAACACCAACCAATCTGTGTTAGCCCTAACCCATGCAAAGTAACTAAAACAAAACTTGTATGACGACTAAAACATGCAATAGATGTTTCTGTTGTGTTAAATTATGATCAATAATTTTGTAGACATACAATACACAGATAAACTAGAAAGGCCAATATTTGCTTTGGAGCAAATACAGCGATGGGTTCACCACATTTTACGACATGGCAGGGAAAGAATGAGAAACACAAGGGAAAACAATGATTTACATTGATATAACTATAATATGAAGTAACATACAACTAAAACAACAGTTGGATAGCTATTCCCTACTTTATTGGTTAGGATTTTTAATTGCATAATGCAAACTGTTGATTTTCAAAATAAAAAAAACGTTCATGCCCCGCATTCCAATGCTGGAGCAGAAAAGCTTGAAATACCTACCAAAACACTTGAATAAAGACATACTGTCAGTATGGAAATGCTCTGTGCAGGTGTTATTAACAATCACATAAACTATGAAGCCATACATTGAATAAGCTATACATATAATATGATTATCATAACCTTTATTTTTAAAATCATGCCAGTGAGCTAATTGCATGTACAGAGTGAAAGAAAGTAAAGTAAAGCAGTAGAATTTCTGTACTAGCTATGATAGTACTTCATATGATTCGTCCTCATCGTCATCATTCAATGTGGTCTATCTCTTGCTACTAGTGACTGGTAATACCTCTGTAGATTCTTCACACTGGCAGAGTACCGTACTCCTTCTCTCTTGTCAGCTCAATACTTTTGTGACAACATCAAAGTGATTTTAGTTTGTATGTTGGAAAAATACAAAAGACTAACATTCTAAGTTATTGACATTCTTGAGTAAGAACAATCAGTTTTTGAATGTTAAAAGCAAAACAACGAAAATAAAAAAAATGTTGAAATTGTTAAAATGCAGAATTGTTAAAATCGTTAAAACTGATAAAATTGTTAAAAATTATAAAATTGTTAAAAATGTTAAATTGCTAAAAATATTTATGTCCGATGCACTGGGGTTCGAACTTGCAATGCCTGGGATTGCCGCCTTGCGCGTTTCCAACCGAGCTAACTCGGTGCGATACACATCACTCACTGCATTGTATGTCATAAAAAGTAAACAGCATGGCGGTATCGATCGCCTCAAGCCACCAAGACTTTCAACTATTAACTACGGGGTTTCCTTCTTTATCAGGTTTGCTTTTGAACCACCTTGATGTTACTTAACTATCAACCCGGCTAGCAGAAGCCGCCGGCTCCTTTGATATTACAGCCGCTCCCTGTCCAATCTTGTTTACACGCCGGGCGCAGGTCATTGACCTCCAACTTGCGTTGTTCCAACAGAGAAGAGCAAAATGTCTGGCTCCCGCAGAACGTACCGCACTCTCCCGCTGGACGTACCGCACTCTCCCGCAGAACGTATCGCACTCTCCCGGAGGACGTCCCGCACTCTCCCGAGGGAAGTCCCGCACAGCGTCCTGCACTCTCCCGCAGAACGTCCCTCGAAAATTGATGCGTATTTCGTGGCCTGTGCTGTACCTACCAAAACACTTGAGTTCATACTGTCAAAATGGAATGGCTTTGAACAGGTGTTAATTGAGTTAATCCAATCAAATCCAACAGCCAATCAGCAAGAAGAAAAGATTAGGCTGCGTCAGGTTCATGCTTGCATGCCCATATATGGGCATGCCGCCGAATTTCTTTCTTATTACGTCACGCGCGTACGCCCCCGCACAGTACTTTCCTATGGGGACCGCTAAAAAAGCAAATAAAACGATTGTAAAAGCCTGTATCACAAAAATTTAAAAAACGCCTAGGGGTATTTGCCCACTGTACCTCCATACCAAATTTCAGGACCTTAGGCCCTAAAATGAAGAAGCTGAATCCATTTAAAAAATGGCAGGAGGAGAAGGAGGAGGAGGAGGAGAAGAAGAAGAAACATCAGAAAAAGCAATATGGGTTCACCACCACTTCGTGGTGTGGTGAACCCATAACAAAAAAATAAATTAAAAATAAATGTAATGCAATGTATGAAGTAGGAGCCTCTTCCGTTGACCATATGACCTGGAATGTCTCCCAAGGTTGATGAATTGATACATTTTGTGAACTCAACCTACTGTCACTCTTATCTTGAAAGTTCATCTGTGTTTGTAGAAGTCATTTTGAAGCTAAACTGCTTCTAACTCCCGTCAATCTGACAAATCTGACCTTTTTGCCTTTGCTTTCTGCAACTGTGGTGTGCCTATAGCTAAATATATGTATATTAGTATTATTACATACGGGAATAACTGCGGAACCACAGACAGACAAACAAACAGACACACCCAAAACAATACCTCCATACATGGAGGTGATGGATAGAAAGAACAAGAACACAAGGTTACAAATGGATGAAGCATACAACAACTTCAAGCTCACATCACCCAGAAGGGAAATTGCTGAAGTGGGATCTAGAAGGAAGAAGCATCATGAGGTAAGTCTAGTCTATGTGTGATTTGCATGACATAATCTCCGGTGAACTTAATAACCTTCTTTCTGCTCACCTCTGCAGTCGCCATTCGAAATCTGGTAAGTGGATAGGCCACAGGAGAAAGATGGTTAAGTACTACTTTCACCTACACTACAAAATATTACTGCGTGCTACAGAAGTCCTTATAGACGGAAGAAAGTTCATCCAATACTTCAGCATACCATCAAATTTACAACCTTTCTTTATCATCAATTTTACTTTGATAGAGTCATACTGAAGGAGACATGGATCATGGTTTATGTGTTAAGACTTCATGGAACAGTCTTTATGCCACAAGATTTATTTTCAGAATAGACTTCACAGTTTTTTTACTCGCCACAAGCAACTATACACCTTGTAACCATCATGAAGTCGACAGAGAATCGTCAGCAGTTTCAGATTACATTAAGCTGGAATTGAATGGGATTGACTACAGTCTCCCTCACTGAGGACTCATCTTACCAATCCATCTTCTGCCAGGCTGTCTGGTAATACTGCCTCATTTGTCAATGTCAGATCCTTAAACTGGGACTGAGCGATCAAGTCCAACCAAATTAGTACTCCTTTCACAAGAGAATGAAATAAAACTGACTCCAAACTTTAAGCAGAGAATGGTGATGGATATGTGGCATTTGGTTCACTGATACTTGAATGTGTACAAATGGTTTATGTGCACTATACATGCAAGTCATTAGAATTACATCTACCTACTCATAGACTCCTCAGATTTGACCAATTCAAAAATTCAACACTTTTTAAAATTATTTTGTTGCAGCAACTGCTGATTTTCCAAACCAATGTCCAGCTTCATGCTTATGAGCACGTCGGCAGAACGTACGGCGCTTGCGCTCGCGGTTTTCGTCGGATGATTGGTCAACGTTACATTGGACTTTTGACTGTTGCAGACAATGTCTTTGCCAACACAACATACAGACGGAGTGTTAACCTTATATGTGCGATTACGACCTTATATGAGACGTTCTTCCAAAGTGCTATGCATAATACATTACGGGTTTCGCGCAGGTGCAGTACATTCTGCCGACGTGCTACAAAATGTATGCTTATGTCTTATCATTGTTGTTAAGCCATGAGCTAACACAGGAGTTTCTGACATACAGGTATTGATGCATACATGACGGCATGCTGGGATAGATACATGTCATTGATTTTGTCTGCACAGAGTGTGATATTCCCAAGAAAAGGAAGAAGATTCTGATTGCCGTGCCAAGTGTTTGTATCCAACTTAATCGACTTCAAGACCCACGTTCAATAAGGCTGAAATCATGATCTACTAGCACGATCATTCTGTCTGATTACTTGGATCTACAATGGCAAACTTTATTGATGCTAACTCTGTGATGAACTTCTTGGGAGGGTCTGGGAGACAGTATATACTGTAGGTTATTGGTGTTTGGCATTGATTGCAATTTGAGCTACAGACACTACCAGTAGCACAGTCTATATAGGTGAGGGCTTCTCAGCTTTATGGGGCATGTTGTATTCCCACACCTAACAAATGGTACACAATAAAAACTTGGAAGACCGATGCTTACTCCAACAAGTTCTCCAACAGACTTGAGTTAGCTTTCTAGTTACCATTTAAGATGGTAAGCTTTACATGTAGTCTAAGAAACAAAAAAACTAAGAAATGACACTTTTGACCCCGTGGCAGTTTCCTTTCAAACTTCTGTCAGGCAGACTTTCTGAGTGATTTGAGTTTCTTTACATAGTACATAATATAGTTACATAACAATACAATGTCATCATTGTCATGTACAGGTACTAGTAGTTTACACACCTTAGTGGAAAACAATCCATCAGAATTTTTGGAAAAAAAAATCTAAATGTTACAAAATTTTATGTACAATGATAAGAGGCTCACAATGTTGTATAATCGCAAACTGAAAGCATTGTTGGAATAATCCTGCATCAGTGTCATATGAAATTCAGCTGTATTGTTATGGAATAAGCTTAAATCCTTGTTCTTTCACAGCCTACTTGAGAATTTCCACGCATTCAAATCGTACAGTGACCTACGATGAATGTTACCACACTGTAATTGAGAAAATAAAGAGCTAGTGATTGACTTTGTGGCTTTTGTTAAGGCTTAATATATGTACATCAAAAGACTGGGTCTTGATGTGAGAGCAAGCGAGAAAGCAGAGGGCAACTTGAAAAATGTGCTCTCAGCCCTACCCAGCTTATGGACACATTTGAGGCTGAAGTACAAAATACGATCCCTGGATTTGATATACAGTAATAGTTCCATCCCTGCAAAGTAGAGTGTCCCATTAGCACTGTATGTCATATTGGATCCCATAAGGAAATAACATTTCTGTCAAGGTGGTTCTGCCCCTGGCATCTGTGCCATCAGATTCAATGTAACTGCCTATTATCAGCTCTGCCCATCTGACTTGCGTCAATGTTGTGCACAACGCTATATGACGAACACAGTCTTGTGGTAGGAGATACAAAGACATTATACAATGTCTTGTCTGGGGAGTAGGGAGTCAAGTCTTATTACTTCCAGGTATAATAAATGGTGTGAATGAGCTATGACTGTGTGAGTGTTGATGTGTCAGTTTGTCCAAACAGGTTGACAGCACATTAGGTGGAGGGAAAATTTACAGGGAGAATGAAGGAAGGTCAAAACAAAGGTCAGGCAGGAAATGGGGTGAATTAGAGTAGAAGGTCACAAAAAACTATTAAATACTTCCAAGAAGTCTGAAATCTCCAATTTCTTGTTTTTCTGCATAAAAGGTCTATAATGATAAACCCAGATATAATTTGATACAGAGAGTACAGTTACATGTAGTAGCTTTTTTATAGACTGCAATATCTCAAAAAGCCAGCTGTTAAAAACAAAGCTTGCTTCCACTTTATCAGAAAGGACTAGTTATCAGCAATCCTGGCTGCATATCGTACAGCTCTTCAGCCAATGTCTGCCATGTTTGGGACAGTACCAGTTTATTCATGCACCACACCATTTTGGGATTCAAACCTCTGAGTCCCTAACACACTGCAAGGATTCTACATTTAGCAATGCCTCATTACTAGGCGCTAAAGGATTGTTTGGGACAGACTGCTGAGAGGACACGGCACGTACTTTGATGTATAACATAAAGAAACTTTCCCCAGGAGAGTCATCGAGTGATGCTATTGACGTCAACCTGTTGCAGTCACATCCGCCATCTGCTCCCCAGAAGATAACACACATCCATGGTGGTATCTTTTAAAATGTCCAGTTAAATCATATGGCTTTTTGTGAGACTTGCTATATACAGATAAACAATTAAAGGTGCATTTACTGTACATGTACTATGTTCAATTTATGTAATAATGTAGTACAGTACATGTACATGTATGTGGCCGTCTAATGACCTCTAACTGTGAGTCCCATCCTATTTTCAGCTTCATCATACTTATGATGATTTGTTGTCTTCTCTCTTTTATCCATCTCATGGTCCAAACAGGACTGTTCCTAATCATTTTTATTAGTTATTAACCTTTAAATAGATATATTTTTTAATGCAAGAAAATGATTGAGTATCCCCCATCTCTCAGTTTTGGCAATGTGGTGAGAGCATTGGTGCAGCACTGTGGTACGATACATCAAACTGGCCAGAGGCCATCTACCAGGATATTGTAGAAGTAACAGGTATGTAATACAATGGAGACTCCTCTCGCTACTGTAATTGCAGAACGAAATATCTGGTAACCTTGTACGGGGGAACAGATATTCACTGCACTATTGTCCTTGGACGCTTGATATAATAAAATTTCTTCCAAATATGGCTACTGTCGTCCTGTGGCATCTTTGCTCAGTGCTCCATGTGAATCTTCACAAGAGCATGATGACGTAGGGACTTGTGATGCAGCAGATTTTTACCCCATTAGGCCAATGTTGATTTGACTGGATGTCATCCTCTGGGAAATTGATGCGAGCGTGCAAAAAAAGTTCATTATGAAATTTACGTAGTCATGAAGGTTGAACAAATGACTAAACACACAGTATGGTTTGGTACTTCCTCTGGATCTTGGCATTTTATGACATTGGTACTGTTTTGCAATTTACAGCAATTTTACAGCTGCTTTGTTCAATTTACAGTATGGTCAAAAATTGTTTTTTTAGAAATGGACAAACATTCATGTGCACACGTACGTGTATGTCATCCATGTAATCAAATCAACATGGCCTTACTGTCGCGTCAAATGCGTCATTATGATATCAGTCTGGTTGACAATGCAATATCTCTAGATTAAAATGCTGTACATGAACATCAAATTGGTAAGAATTACTTACAGACACACTGTACAGTTTATTATCATTAAAGTTATATCAGAAGCTCAGACTTGAAATTACTGTGTTACACAATTTGATACCGTTCTTGATTAATTTGTAGACTTTATTAATCAGTGAGCTTAGTTTAGGGCTTAACGAAGGCACTTGTAATGACCATCTGTTTTGACTATGTGGAATGTTGCATGTCAAGCAACATTGCATTATTCATGGTATAGATACCGAATAGTTATCTTATCTTACTACATTCCAGGCCAAAATTTTTGTTATTCTCTTCTTGGTAAGTCGGCTTTAGGAAGACGCCATATACATGTAACCTCCATTTCTATAGAGTAAAGCTTAATAAATAAATAAAACTATGAGAATCATATTTCCTGCCTTCTGCAAAAACTCTTGGGAGGATTAAGTTATTTTGTACTCATGATACAACAGTTCCTGATAATCATACAATATGAATCTTTGTCCTATATAACATATAAGTAATCCATATACAATGTACAAATGTATATAAATGATTAATGATAGCCAAATGGCATAATTCATCATCATTTCTGTGCTTTCGAATTGCAGGACTGGTGCTCTTACGTTTCGGCTAGTATACAACTTGGAATGCACAGACTTTAATGCACTTTTCAAGACTTGCGAGTGCCCCCCTCCCCTCCATAAAAACAAGACTGATTCTGTACAACTGCTCTTCCTCAGTAAACTATAGATACAATAAACAGTGACAACTTCCACTAGCATGATACATGAATCATGATTCATAAGAATTCTACCCCCAATAAAACAAATCAAAAGTGATGGTTCTAAATACTAGGCCAAGCCCAGAGACAAGCTACCATGATATCAAACCCACCTGGAAATACATGTACGTGTGAAAACTATCAAACTAAAAATTTAATACAAGACACAATGGCAGAGGTAAAATTATGTTGGATGCAATCCAAATGAACTATGCTGACTAAACGACTAGTAGTACATTAATATATACACAGACTCATTTTTCCTTGCCACAATAACATATACGGGCTGCAGACGTTGCAACTTCATGGCCCAAACTAATTCCACCGATGCGGTACAAAAGGGCAACCACTTGTTTGCCACACTGCAATTTAACTCCTGCATCAATTATACCACGAGGAAATAGCCCTGGGTAGGGAAGGGGCTCTTTATCTTTTACTGTCGGAATTGACGAGGCTGGTGGCGTAGTTAAAATAAGTTGGTTTTACCTTTAATAGGTAGGCTGCGTTTACAGCACCAGGGGAAGTTGGATATTGGAATGCTCGACAGGAACGTACATGCGGAGCCGTTAATCAGGATGATCTTGTGCCCGGTCCAGACCAACTGGCTCGGGTGGAAATCCCCCATTACAACATGGTAATCCCAGGAATTCAGCTACATGGACAGGAACTATTTATCAAGTGGATTAAAAGACATTGGTGTATTTCAACAAGATAACAACAGTAATGAATGTCTGATACATGCATAGTGTAGCATAGAGTATTTTTGGATGAGGGCAGTTACATACATCCTGGAATAACAGAACACTTACGATGTATATTCTGGAAGAAGTGTGGACTTAGTCTGGGTTGCCAGAAAAAACAACTAAAACAACAAAACTCTTGAATTTCAACAAAGCTTCAGGTATGCTGATGGCATGGTGTCCTAAAAGGTCAGGGACAGCCATTCACTGCCCTATTTAGAGGCAAGGATAAAGCAAAAATAGACCAACACCGATATTACTGTCCCTGTGCTTGGTGCTGAATCACACTTACATGTACAAAACATCAACTGATGAATGTTAGGGCCGTCACCTTTCTATCGTAATCAATGAACACCCGGTGAGACAACCTACGAAGGAAGATAAAGGAAAGAAATAGAACAACATTCATACTACTGCCCCTGTCCTTGGTGCTGAATTATACTTTCAGGGAAACCAAAACATTTATGCCATTCTCATTATTACAAGACATCAACTGATGTATCCATGGACACCCTGTAGGACAAATCACAGATAAAGCAAAGAACTAGATCAACGTTCATACTACTATCCCTGTCCTTGGTGCTGAATTACACTTTCAGGGAAACCAAAGCCTTTATGCCATTCTCATCATTACAAAACATTAGGTGATAAATGCCCTATAATAAACAATGCTTTTCTACCAAATATCTAACATCCACTAGCATAATTCTGCAACAATGAAAAAATGAGTCTGATGAGATCTCCAATGCAACATCCCCAGAATAATGCACTTTTGCATGTAAATACCTGGAGGAGGATGCACTAAAGTAGACATCTCACAAATGCACTGCAGATGTATTTAACCCAGTAGATAAATGTTATTGGAGGTTAGTTCTGCCTGTAGGATTGCATAGAATCCCTACCAAGCAGCTCAACTTCTGAAAATAATTCCTTGTTACAAGTTTTATATGCCTTACAGGAATGCATTGTTTCATATATGGGTCAGGCATTGCTTCAAGGATAATAACACTGTACTCTGGTAAATGTTATCAATATAGAATGATAATTCAAAATTATTCCAGGTCAACAATTCAAAACATTTCCAAAACAATTGAGCTCTTTCCAACAATGTAAAATGTGAATATAGACATTGGTCCAGATCATTTCCAGGTCACAAGAGTCATTTTTTTCTGATCTTCTGCATATTTCTTTGACTGCATGCTATTCTTTTCAACTGTGGTATAATAAATTTTTCATAGTTTTCTGTTCATATACCTCTTCCTAAAAATTCTTCTCTACAATATGTCTGACTCCCTGGAGAAGTATTGTCCTTGGTACTGAAGAACCTTCCAGTATGCAAACCAGTTACTAACACTAACTTAGAACACATTTAAAATTATCACAAACCAAGACAACTTTTTTTAATGTCAATAAATAGTGAGTCTATTTCACACAAGTACGATTTTTTTGATCCAGGCAAAAAGTGTCTTATGTTCACCTAACCACTGATCTGCTAACCACTAACCAGCCTGTTTTTGGCACCATGAGTACAAAGCAACCTCACTCGTGCATGTACCTAGATATGCCAACATTTCAAAGGCAAAGTACCAGGTCATTTGATCTTCAATGTGAAACCAACTTAGTAAAACTGCCGACACAGCTTCTTGATGTCATTGAGACCTTTGTTGGCTGTTCCTCTTCCCAGAGTGCAGTCATTCATCTGTCAACTCACAACACGCTTTGATGTGCCGCATGCTGGATGCAACGATTATTTCTGGGAAACACTTCTGGACTGCATAACTGGACAGTACTGTTGATTCAGTTATTTTCAACGTGGTTTTATTTCACAGTTTTATCTTCCAGATCCATTGCAAAATGTAGTATCCGACTGTTTTTAATACAAAAATTATTCATTTTTCTAACATTAAAGCTTTGACGATGAGACATCTTTTCAAAGAATACATGTACACATACTCGTGTCACATATTATACATGAGGGCTAGTCTGTTGATGAAAGAAATTCCAGCATCAGCCCCTATATCCTGCCAGAAAAACAATCAATACAACAATCCTTATCATAATCTTCCACCTGTCACACAGGTCATTCAACTAAGTAGAATTACTACACAGCGATTGTGCCACATCTTTTACAACACATACCTTACAACACGTTTATCATACATACCTGGCTTAACAAATACAAAGAAAAAAATCCCATGCCTAACCTGTAGCAGCTTATGTTTTGTCCTCTTGACAGTCTGCCAATCTTCTTACACTTATCAGTAATAAACACTTTTCCTACTGCAATCTCAAAACCATGAACCTTTCCCCCGGCAAAACCTCAGCCTTGGATCCAATTCCTTTATCAGACAACCACAAGACTATGGGATTAAAAAAAAACCTTTACATTAATGCTTCAGGATTTAGAAAAATAATAGCATGTTCAATACCTTTCAAATATAGAAAGAAGTGTGAAATAGTAATCCTTGAAAACCTCACAATGTGAAGCATATAAATGAAATCGGTTTACACTCTTTTATTGTATAAATTTTGTGTCCGTCAGCATGACGAGGACCATGAATTTTACAATTCACGCATTCAACATGGCTTACAACTGTACATATTCATTACATGTTTAGTTTGCTAATATACCATACAAAAGTGATACATATTATAAAGTGATATACAGCAGAATTGTTCAAGTTTATTTCAAATGCTTAGTACCTTCACCTCAATGCCTGGGGCTAGAGGATGCATACTCTGAGAATCAATCTCCGAAAGCTGAAAGGACCTCAATCAAAGAGAACAGTCAAACATGATTAAGAAGATCTGTTCTCTCCACAGAAAACTCATCAAAAGAACATATCAAAGGGTGCAGAAAACGTTGACTTCTTTGTCTACAAGGGCAAAGATTTTGATGAGTTTGCCTGGCAATTATCAACAGAAGCCAACAACTTATAATGACTAACAAATCCTTAACTCATGTTCGAACGAAACTTAAATGAAGGTCAGAAATTTAGACCAAGGACCTAACTCTCAGCCATAACTATCCTTAGATCCTTGTCACTGGTGACAGTCAACTGTCAAGTGGTATTTTTATACCAAGAGTTGACCAAGTATTTTTATACCAAGAGTCATACATGTATACAGGAAATTGGGTGAACTTGAAGGTCATGAAACCCCAAAATATTTAACATAAGTCTGAATCTCCCATTTCTTGTTCTAAAAATTGTTAGAACCAAGGAATAATAATTGCAGTTAAACACAAATTATCAAATAGTAATTGACATATTCTTGGACAAGTACTGTACAGTTGCTCATCTTTTTCTTCACCAACCAATCATAGAAAGCTGAAGAATGGTTAACGTTGCTTCTCCCCTTCTCCAACAAGTTAGTGCCATCTGCTTTTCTATATGAGAGTGACCTGCATCTACTGTGCTTACTAATATATGTAGAATGTACATGTACACATGTATGCATCACTCCAGACTTGAAAGGATAGCTATTAGCTCCTACCAAAAATATTACTGTAACAACACCCTGCAACATACACACATACTACATGTAACTGGCTGTATCTATTCCAAGGAAGCTAGACGACCTTTTCTCTTTCAATTTCTGGTCGATGTGCTGTGTTACATATGGGAACCATCATTCAGACATGCCTTGTCAGGAATTCAAATGTTAATTTGCCTCCAGTGTAAAGTTGGCAGCAGAGGGCAGAAGTAGCGTTCCTCCTCCTGTGGTGATGCTGCTGTGTGGAGTGCACTAATTGCGTGGAGGCAGTTGGCACAGATGTCTGAGGCCCTGAAAAGATGCTGACTACCTGCCACAAAGCACCGATATGGTCTAACAAAAAGGTATCCTTGCAGCTTTTACTTGTTCTGGAGGATTACTATGCCTGATCTGCAAAAAAATATTTAATGTACTATCAAAGTGCCCAGCCACAGCTGTAGTAAGATAAATGCCTCTTTGAAGTGATTTTCTTTTTATTGTAACAAGAAATCAGAGATTTCATACATTGGAGAGGTAAGCAATCCTTGGCTTCCTGAAGTCCACCATGTCAACTTCTAATTCCTGCTGGCTCCAGGCCAGATTCTGATACCTTTGACCTCCTGTCATCCTGTCAATCTTATCCCACCCACATGCTGTCAACCTGTCCATACAACGAGATAAACAAACCCTGAGCTCAGACACACAAAGCAATACTAGATACAGAAATATGTATATCATCAGATTCTGTATAGTAAACAGGCATCAATGATAAACTAGTCAGAGAAGAAGTCATCTCTTGAATGTTTCTTTTCAATCATTACGAATGAGTTGCTATCCCTGAAGTAAGTCATTTTCCTTTCATCTTAGACGATCAGTATTTTTGCATTATCTTCATTCGCTTCAAATTCCAGTAATTGTGCATACATGCCATAGAAAGTGATCTAGCCCTAACCTACCCAACTATCATACTGATCCATCATCTGTATATGATAAATGTTAACATCATACAATATCCAAAGCAGCTGACATATAAAACTGCAAGGTTACCAAAATGATTTCTACCAGATGGTACAAATCAATCAAATACTTAACAATTGATAAATGCATGCATTTGAGAGTGCTCAAAGGTTATAACTTTTGTTTAAAAGGTTATAAAATTAGTCTAAAAGTTCTAGGCAGTTTCATCAATCAGTCCAAACTTAAGGAAATGATTATATGAGCCATTGTCAAGTAAAATCAGTATTGGAAAGTTTGGGACAATGGTAATAATTCCAGTCCTGTACTAGGTCATGTAAGTAGGTGCTGGAGAAATACAAATTGAGTAAGCTTCAATTTTGAAGCTCAGAAGGTGATAAAGAAGGTGATACAGAGTTGAATTTGATAACTCTTGAGACAATCAGATAACATTCACCTAGGGTTAAGTCAAGTTTGAGTCAACTTTAGTGGATTCAGTGTTATAAAAATTTGCACTGAACATTATCGACACACAGGAACAAACCTGTCCTTGGTGCTGAACATTATACACACACAAGAACAGACCTGTCCTTGTAGCTATTGGTTCTGAATGTGAACAGACCTGTCCTTGGTTCTGAGCACTATCCACACACAGGAACAGACCTGTCCTTGGTGCTGAACACTATCCACACACAGGAACAGACCTGTCCTTGGTGCTGAACACTATCCACACAGAGGAACAGACCTGTCCTTGGTGCTGAACACTATCCACACAGAGGAACAGACCTGTCCTTGGTGCTGAACACTATCCACACACAAGAACAGACCTGTCCTTGGTGCTGAACACTATCCACACACAAGAACAGACCTGTCCTTGGTGCTGAACACTATCCACACATAAGAACAATTTCCTTGTTGCTGCATGAAAAATATTCTAATGTACAGATAGTATTCAGCACCAAGGACAGATCTGTAACAAAAATAATCTGTAGTCACCACAACAGTCTATCAATAGTTTTTCTTTGCAGAAGATAAATGCATACATGTACTCAAAGGTCATACTGTAAAGAATCACAGGGAAAATAAAATATTTTAACAGAGTAGCTTAGACCAGCCATAGTTATAGTGGTAGAAGATAATTTTGAATGAGATAGGGTCTCAGATGATATTCCCTACCAAAATGTACCCCTATCACGCATGATACATTACATGCTGTGCTGAATGGTGCTGGATTACTACTTTAACTTCAAGCCATCCACTGTGTATATGTATGATTTATGAATTCCATGTATCTGTATAACAGTCCTTAGGAAAAGATAATGGCACACGTCTGGAGACTTGAAAAGCTATGGTAATTCTTAACCATCAAAAGTTAACTTTTCAAGTCCCTTTCATTTCAACTGCTGAAACAAAACCTGACATGTATAAATGAATGAGGAATCTGGACTTACAGAGGAATGATGTGGTTTGTATTGCTAACAAAAACCATACAAATATTGCTGTTCCTAACTGTATATTTGACCACTTGCCTCCATCCAAGAAATACTTACTGTACAGACAGATTTGGGGGGCAAATCTCACAGGTGGAGGGACTAGGTAAATGTAAGTACATGTACATGTAGGTAGGTATTCTGTAAATTATTGCAACCTTGCTAGACACTATCTTCATGCATCTATCCCAAAGTTTCAATTCTCTAAAGAACACAATATCCGGATCTTGCAATATATCCTTAGAAAACAGCACTTAAGTACTTTTAATTAGTACAATTTAGATTTATGATGAGTCATCATCTGCTAATAATTTTATTTCACCAGTTACCAGATTTTGATAACCACAGCACATAGAGCCCTTCTTTTGATCCACAGCCATATGCATGGTATTTCTTTATCCATGTCTCCTTATCAGGTACAGACTAAACATGAGACCTCGACCATCGCTTCAATTTCCATGATGACGTGTACAACATCACTAACTCTGCTTATATAACTTGTGTCCAAGAATGTAAATTTTAACAACCTTGCACACAGCATTAGCACTGTCATACAATTTGAAAGACCAACGGCATCAATGTTGGTTAAAAGCTTTCCACCCGTCCGAGGGTCTTAACTTGTATGGGAAAATCTGTCAGTCATTGCGCTTTTTAATCTTTTCATCAGTTAATCTTAAGAGAACTTCCTGATGTTGGCAGCAGTCAGCCTCCTTGTGGATTTCAATTGTGCTGATTGTGTTGATCTTTGTACTTTCATCTCTCTGATACATGCTCTTTTCACAATGTATCATGACAGAGACTAGTAGTTCCTCCTCTCCGAGGATCTGACTTGTCTTATGTCCTTACATCCAACATGCCCAAACTGACTCCAATCTCTCCTGCTGTCAGCTACAATCACTGGAACTGCAGAGTGCACCCATCCCCTGGAACCCACAGCTCCCAACCAATAACACTGACTTCATCTCTGACTGCCCCAATGCACACCTTTTGGAAACAAGTCTAATCAATATCATTATCGATGGTGGGGTCTGCACTAAGCTGGCACATTCTCAGCTGCCCTCTTGGTCGGATCCAAGAAATCAAATTAAGCTAGCCCGAGGAAAATGTTGAATGTAACATTCTTAAAGTACCATTGGGATGTGAAACAGTGGGAAACGTGTGTGAGTCATGGTTTTGTTTCTCTAAGCAATTGTTCATGGTAGATGATGCATCATTAGCCACAATAGGACAACCTGACAGGAATTGGCGAGTCAGCAAAAATTCATATGGTGCAGGGCAAGTCTGTTGACCTCTTGGATTTCTTGGAAACAGTACATGTATGAATGTAGAATAGTGAATGTTAGAGTACGTCAATATAGAGTACGTCAATATATTAAGTTATAGCCACACGTAGCATACTAGTATGTACATGTATAATACATCTGATCTCACAGTATAAATCATAATGTTGCAAACCCTTAATTTAAATAATAACTAAAACTGTGTACACTACAACATGCAAAGTTTACTGTGAATGGTGGACTTATCTTATTTATAGTAGGAGCCTCCGAAGGAAAGGGAGGTTTCCAGTGTTTTGTATTCATTATTGAAACAATTCTGTACTAGTACTGCTGTCATACAGTCATATTTGCAGTATTGTAAATTTGCAGTGAAGAGGTCACCACGAAAACAGCACAAATGAAACCACTGCAAAAGCTTCACAATTTACAGTATTTCAGGCCAAATTTCAGTAGAATCAATTCAATCCTCTAAAAAGTCTAATACATTACACTTACAGGTACAGTACCTCTAAAACATGTATTATACATATTTTGTGTGTGTCCCAGACAAGATTCAATATAATTGCCTATTAGTAACAAGACCCTCAAAAATGATAACGTTTTCCTTTAAAAAAGAAAGAAACTGTGAAAACCCAGCCTCCTACTGACAGTATGAAATAGTACGACCCTTGGCGTTGGTACAGTGAAGGAAGGACTCAGGTGCCGACCCTCCTCGTTAGCGCCCTTTCTGCTGGGCCAGTCATTAACCCCTGACCCCCAGGACCTGTGGCGCTGTATTACCATACTTCACTCCCAGGCAAGTACACTACGTCTAGCGTTACATGTACCTCAGCAAATTTTAAAGGCATAGGATTACCTGTTGAAGCATGATACTGCTTAACATTTAAGGTGTATAACTTTTTGTGCTGGCTGACTGCATGATGTATTTGTTCTATAAATAGAGGTATAGATCTGAGAGTGAGAGCATTTCCCAGAATTCTTCTGCCATGACATAGTCTACTCGGTTCATCTGATGTCCAATAAAAGAAATTTTGAATATCAACATTAAAATGTATTCCTCACAGTGGGGCCAATATATTATAAAAAACATCATTATTTTGCATTTACACGTATAATATTGTTAGTAACATAATGATCTAAATTCTAATGTAACGTTAAATGTACAGTAGATCTGGTGAAATTTTTTGTTCTTTAAAAAGAGACAATGATAATATGACAGAAAAAAATCTATGTAGACATGACACAAAATGACAAAATATTCTATCCTCTATGACTGCCAATACAGCATCTGGACTGAGAAAATCTGGACAGCATATGATCCATCTCAATAAAACATGTATGAGCTGGTACACGGCAGGTATGCTCCTGGCTAAGGAACTCAGCTAGACAATCGTTATGACTGGATTCTATATACCCGGCCAATATTCCACTGCCCGCAAACATGACAAATCTATATGCACCATTTCCTGGTCACTACGCATCATTTCCTGTAGCCGCAGGTCGTCTCTCGACTTCCAATGAGTTCATCAACTATATGGTGCAAGCTATATGTAGAAAGAGTTACATGTACAGTCAAATTGCAAGTACATCATATAATGTCTTGTGCTTTGACAGAAACAAGTATCTTAGAGTTTTCAACAATTATCATAACAGACTGAACCATAAATCTGCTTTCATGACCTTCAAGTTCACCCAATTTCCTTTGTCTAATGACCTGCCTGTCAATCTTCCCACCCAACTGCTGTCAACCTATTCTGTCCGGACAAACATAATTTATACACAGACACATGGACAAACCCACCCAAAACAATGCTTCTGGGAAGTAATAATTCTCCGGATAAATTTTCTGAGCCATATACTTTACCCAAAAATAAAGGAGGATGTATCAAAGTGACACTTATAAGGAGGTAACTTCAAGTATAAACACCCATGAAAATGAATAACAATGTTGAGTTTTCTGTTTGGCATGCAAAAAAGATCATCATAGGTACTGTATGGACTTGTTGATGCAGTTCAAAGCAGCAGGGCAAGGTGGCACTTTTGCACTATTAGAAGAAGCTATGAAATTACTGTACTACTGTATATCACCATTATCAGTGACATTTGGATATCACTAAAGTCTAAAGATGATGCCATCCTAACTGAAGATTTTATTCAGTTGAAAGTGATTTCTAGTGTGTAGAATTTACAATAAGGATAACCGTCATGTCTATCCTCAATCAACACTATCAAAATGGAGTACATGTAAATGGTTGCATTAAGAATCTAAAAACCAACTTAAAAGACGAAAGAGAACAAATGCTCAGTCTCTAAAGTACATTGTAGAACAAAACAGGTTAGACTTAGTCACCTGATATTTTTTATGGGACTTGGTGCACAATCATGTACTTAGTATATTATCAAAGTCGTGGATGTTATTCCACATTAAACAGCTAGGTGGAGCTTCTATGTGGTCTAACAGCTCATTTTTCATCAATTATGTTTGTGTAATTTTGAAACTTGAAACTTTTATTCTCATACCACTTTGCAGGTCTTTTAGTAATCTCTGTACCCCCTGTGATCTCTTACATCTAAGGATGAAATGGAAAACCCACTTCAAAGTTCAATCAAAATAGTTGGACTGACTGACTGACTTACAAATTGACAATAAACTTGCCATAGTCGCCTTCTGGTACTGGACTCTTTCCATATCAAGCAGATCCATCTCTGTGGTCAACTCTGCATTCTTAACAACCTACCACAGTTATGTACAAGTGCATGTACATGTGTGATACAGCACTACAGTACTTCCTGTAACTGCACATACAAGCTGATCCTTGCATTTTACCATTCACACATGCTAACATTCTCATGGGTAAGCCAACCACACCAAATATGGTCATGATACAAGCCTCCCTAGATACCATGCAGCAATGTGGACAAAGTTGGTGATAAGAGCTCATTACTGGGAGGTCTTTCTGACATTCCCCATCTTTCACCTCACACTAATTGTTTTTCCCTAATACTTTTTATCTCTTTACTTTTTGGAGTCATTGACCTTTTAGCAATCATATACATGACTTGTATTCATTAAACATCACTCATCAACTTGAAATTTAAAACATGTGTCTTTTTGGCAATTTCTAGCAATTCAACCATAACCAAGCCAAAAATATTAAGAGGATCCTTGAACCAGCTATAGAACTGGAATCTGCTGACACCAATCATTCTGAATACGGCCGGAAAAAGGATGTTTTTGAATGACTATCATTCCTCAACTATTCCTTGCTGATAATCTTGTTCTTGATATTTTCTGTCAGTGTACCCTCTCAAGTTTAACGCATAAACTTATGTTTTGCAAAAAATATGATTTCTGATAGTGTCAAAACTTTGTAACGTCTAGACCTAAAATTTAATTGACAAACAACATGTAATTTTTGGTGCTAGGTACCAGAAGTTTTGCTATCAGCTCCTGTCACCTCATGAAAATGCTTGGACAATCCCAGCTGCAGTTTTTACGCCACCATCAAAGTCTGAGGCTGTGTTATTTACAGGATTTAACATTCCAGTGACCTCCACACAGCTGGTCTGAAATATTTCATGCAAGAGTCATCCAGTCCTGTCAAGATAAGTGCCAGTCCACCACTCTCCTGTACCCTCACTTAGCGGCTGCACACTGCCCCGGGAAGGAGTTGTTCAACTACTGCTCTCCTGATGATCTCCCTACAATAGACACCCAGAGACACCTGAGTCATTGTAATTTCTCCCATCATGTTGATGTTACCAGGAAGAGATGAGTGACTAGAGTCTCAAGTTCACAGCCAACTGTATAGAAGGTGAGTGACAATGTCAAGCTTGAAATTTACAGGTTTCCACCCACAATTAACTCTTGTAGCCCACAAACAGTAGCAGGTTACAAATCAAACACTAGTAATATCTGCTTTCATGCCAAATTATGCTACCGGTAATACATTTACTAGGGTTCAAAAGTCTTGTCCAGCCTTTGCCAATTGCTGAATGATTCGTGAATATAAGACGAAATTTGGTGCAAAATGGATTTAAGTATACATGTACAAACTATATGTATTTAGTACCGTAGATCAATCATAAGAATAGAAGGCTACATGTAGTAGAATAGTATTGGCAACAGGAACATTAGTTGGCTTATCAGTACTAGTTACATGTACTTCAAGTTCCTTAGAACTTAGCTCCTCCCACAAGTCTAGATCTTGTTCTATTGGTGACAAAGCAGCACTCCTCGACAGTTTCTTTTAAGTTCAGCTACTGATAAAAGGCATGTTTTACAGCAAGGATGAAGAGTATTGGATATAGGGGCTCAGGTCATGCACTTGTGGTTTACCATGAACAACTCTAAGGTCACTTGTCACAATCGCTCTCACCATAGATGCATCTGTCTTCCAACCAGGCCTGTTCCAATCTATATAAACACATGTAGAAGTAGCCAGAATCAGCTGCCTAATCAAAATCTGTTGTGTCTTGGACATTTCGAGAAGAAATAAGAACGATATGAAGCCTGAGTGCATCCAATGCACTGGCATTCAAATTTCAACAGTCATTTCCATATCCAGGAATCCTTTAATTCTACATACTGTATGAGCTTTATCCTCCTAAACAAGTTCATGCATCTTTTCATCTTAGTAACCACAATACTACTGAGGGGTGTTGCAAACTAATAATGAAGACAAACAAAATGCAATGTTGAAGCATTACACCTGTGCTACATTAGACAATACAGGCTGTAGTCATTTGAGCATTCACTATTTCCTTCTACATTTGCCAAAGCTATGTACATGTAACGTTACTTGCTAAACGTATGTACTGTATTGTACATGTACTTTTTAGAGAGCAAGAGAAATGAGCCTCGAAATTGTACAAATGTAAGCTATCATAGATGCCTGTACCGGTATTTTTCCTGACACCTACTTTATGGATGCTTATATTCCATTTTACTTTAAGTAAGACAAAAAGCATGTACATGTAAGAATGTTGAAAACATAGCAAAAAATCCTCATTGAAAGCAGAATCATGTGTTGTTAAACCACAGGGAGAAGTTGGGACATCAGAGCTCCACATGGTTCTGCAGTGTTCCAAATCTACAGATAAGCCTTGCTTGTCAGTGCCAGAGCCTCACCTGCTAACAGTGCCCCCTATGATC
Source organism: Branchiostoma belcheri (assembly GCF_001625305.1). Classification (NCBI taxonomy): domain Eukaryota; kingdom Metazoa; phylum Chordata; class Leptocardii; order Amphioxiformes; family Branchiostomatidae; genus Branchiostoma; species Branchiostoma belcheri. Next base: position 714,007 of record NW_017804498.1, read on the forward strand.
AGTGATGGGAACAGCAACGGCTCTTCAGGAGAGAGCATCTGGGCGAGCAGCAGACGTGGAAGCAGGCACCACCTGGCAGCTGAGTCCATGTATTTCTCTTGTTTAAATGTTATAGACGAAGGCAGTGAGAAGCAACACATGCACACTGACAGGAGGAACAAACAAATGGTAGAGAGCAGAAACGGCCATCCCATACCAAAGGACTTCTTTGTGGTAGAGCTCCCACGAAAGTTCCCAACTAAAGTCCGAATCAACAGGTCTAGATCGATGGGTGCCACGAAGATGAAGAGACCAAGGCATGTTCGCCGAACTGTTTCTGATGTGGAGGAGGGAAATGTGCATATTAAGCGTGGAATACCCCAGATTAAGATCTCTGTGACTGACATGGACTCTCAGGGAAGTGAGAACAGTTACCCTGCCTCGTGTGAGGCCAGCACTGATGCACTGACCATCAATAACAACCTCCACAGTGAAGGCTCTATCCAAAGTCTGTATTACTCTTGTACAAGCTCCATTCCACCTACCTCTGCAAGCAGCTCTGTACCAAGCTCACCTAACAGAGACACAGATAGCCTTAGCCCCTCTGGAACAAAGCAATCTTGTACGTGTAGCCAGATTCTTCAACGCCAGGAAACATACTGGATGTGTCTTCCTTCCCTTCTTAGTCTTGTGGTCACATCTATCAGCATAGCCTGCTCTCTGGCCAACTGTATCGCCTTCATACAAGGAGGGGTGGAGGTAAAGAAGACTGAGATCCTTCTGTTGGTTGTGTGTGTTGTCAGCTTGCTTTTGTACATAACTGAGATGTGTATTTTGAAGAAAATCTGGGTGTATCTCCACAACCGAGATGAAGATGCCATGCACAGAGAGACGGAGCTTCTGATAGAGCAGTTCTTTATCAACTTTCTCCGCGTAATACTGGTCAACATGTTCACGACCCTGCTGAACTATCTCCGTTGTCGCACAATGTTCTCAGATGTGAACTTCTTCATTCTTGTGTTTTCTCAGTGTGCTACAGGTGGAACAATTGCGGTCAAACTTCTTGCAAACACCGGAACAGAGGTTCTTAGAGAGAACGAACTGAACTGAGCCTGTACTTCTTCAAAAGCTATGTGGATGTAGCAGGACCAATAAAAAGAACATCTATGTCAGATAAAGAACATCAATTGGTCTTAACAATACACTTCAGAGAAGCAATGTGACAACTCTCACTGGGTCAATCTACTGAGGAAGACCAGAGTTTTCCCAGGTTTTGTGTTGAAATTGACCAAATTTGCTGACAAACCAGATAGCAGAGATACATGTACAGTACTAGTAGGTAACAAAAATGAATCAGACTTTCTGTACTTACCAGCAGGACTGGTGATTACTACTAGATGTACAAAACCACTCAGGGGACCAATAAAAGCTGGCCTTTGTGAACAGGTGGTCACTATACACAGGATTCTTAATGCTCATGTCAATGGTGAAAATGTATGTAAGGAGCCACCAAACAGTAGTCACATTGGCCAGGTGGTCTTCATGTACAGGTCAGGTGGTACACGTTTGACTAAAAATAATTGTACTAACTTGTATGCATATATTTACATAATTCCTTGTGCCATAGGTCTTTAATTCAGCATTACTAAAATTATAGTAAAAAAATCAAACTGGCAGAAGTAAAACACATTATCTTTGCTACATCAGCTGATGACCCACAAAAATATAGACTGCTGCCTGGTATCATGCTGTCTCAGTGCAAAAGACTTAAAGAGTCATAATCAAGAGGGCCTTTATGTACCTCATCAAATATAAAGTTACTGTATTAAATACATTATTTAATGTACAAAAATGTATATCTATGTGTAGATCATAATGTTTAAAGTATTTACTTATGTGCAACTATTTCTATTTATTTCCACAGTATTTATATATCTTGTCTTAATGGCCTACAATATTTCAATAGTTCAACACTATACCTGAAATTAAATTTAAAATAAATGATACATGTACAAGCACATGTATGGAAAACTTTGTTCCTTACATTAAAATCATTCTTCAAACAGGTTTTAACTTAAGTTTCCAAGATTTCCAAAATGTATAATTATAAACTTCCATAAGAGAAGTGCTTCTTTAGATTTTAATGCAACATCTATTCTCTTGTATGTAGTGACATGTGATATTGGTCCTTTGTCTGATGAATAAGATAATCATGTTCATTTACATGTATATACCAGTCATACATTCAAGCGCATCTTAACATTACCTCAAAAGATCCAAATAAACTCAAAAGAATGCTACTCTAACTTTGTTGCTGTCTTTTTTTTTTTAAATAGGTCTATACAACTGTAGATAAGCGAAGTCAACCATTGTATAACACTACATATCGTAAAAAGCAGTAACTTGCCCAAATGTTGTGTGCTTGGGAAAGGCACTTTACACCTATTTCCTCACTTGACTCAGGTGAAAATGAGTACCTTTACCTTATAAACATGTAGCTTTGGTCAGGAGCATCTTTTCAGACATGGAACATAGTGTCAAACCTCCAGCATCGCACTTATAAAAAATAGTAAGGGCCCTTTGCGGAATGAGTGGCTCAAACCATATGTAATCTTACACTGCAGCTTGGAATGACTGAGCAAAAATGGCATGTTATGCCTAAGGGCAATTAACAGTGAGTACTTATAGATATACGTCAGTACGTACTTAAAAGAAGACATTCAAGACAAACTGGATAAACTAAACACAGATAATACTGCCTGTTGTAATTACTAGTAAAGAACCCTGTGACATTTGTTAATTCAGGTCGCATGTGAAGCAAAGGTTACAAAGATATCTATCTGACTGCCTGTCTAAAACAGTTAGTTGTCTGCAATAGATAGTGTACATAAACATGCACAGTATAGGGGCAAAACTTGTACATGTTGTTTCATATTTGCAGGTTGGTATTAGGAAGTAACTGCTCTAGACCAATGAGCCAAAAGAATAACAAACTGATTTATTGCCTTAAAAATTGATTGTGCACTCTGACCTCCACATATACCTGAGATGTATTTAAGTATGCAACAAATGCCTATTTTTTAAAAGATGGTCCAGGCATATCACATAACCCTATACAAATATCTGCAGGTGCACCAGTGCACAGCTTTAATTTTGGGTGTACAAATATGTGTTGGAGTTGGATCAAAAATTTTAACTTAACACATATGTGCATATTTAATATTCACCCAATATTTCGAGTCCTGACAAAGCAATTGGATGCGAATTACCGACATATGGTAAAGAAATATGCATCATCTTTACAAGTAGTAATAGCAGGTGTATCCACGGTAGCTGTGGAGAGTGTTGAATTTATGTACGTTTTTGCTGGTAGTGTTATGTAAGTATGTCTTCATAAACATATGTACATGACTACCAGCAAAAACACCTGATGCAAGAGTCGCCATGTCTAGTGTAACTGTACTTTCAAAGTTCACAAGAATGCGAAGGTAGATGGTTCCATATTTGTGTCGATTACACCGTATTCATCAAATCAACAACAGCAAGTCAAACCAACAATGTTATATCACACTTGTTGAAGCTCCTTGGTCAAACACATGTAACAGCAGGGCAAATAACACAGGTACCCATCCGATTACAAACACATACACATTCATGCCATGCATAATTAGTCTGCAACTTTCGCTAGCGCTGCTTGGGGACATAACAAAAATAAAAATCATACTTACCAATACCTATCAAGCAAAATTAAATTCAGCAACTTTCAGACATTTGTAAAAACTGCTTTAAGTTCATCGTAATTTTTTAATCAAATTAAAATCATGTTGGGTAGTGAACTACTAAAAAGAGTATAACGTTAATTATTATAATTTTTTTTACATTCTTGGTCAAAATAATTTTTAGTTCCGTGATTTTTTTCTCAAACACAGTCGTGTCGTCTCGGTTTAAAGACTTCAATCTAAACTATGCTCCGATCTATGGTTTGTGTCCAAAATAATTTGCCAGTCCTCCTGTCTTTGTCCGAGTTCAGTGTTAGATGCTCATTTGCCCCCCTCCCCACTTAGTCACCTGGGACAAGTCGCGATCGTACACACTAGCGACAATTTGTAAGTCGTCTGCACAACATCGCTGCCACGTACTCTAGAGCGCTGGCCGCCTATCAACATCTACGGGCTGGCCTTCGTCATCCGAGGGCAACAAACCTCGCCACTAGCCCGCACAATCTTGTGTTTTGGTTGTTTATCAATGGGATCCGCGATAAAAACAAGCCAAATCTCACGACGTCGCGAACAACTGGCGCCGAAAGAAAACGTCCACGACATACCTTTGGCTTGTACAGCCACTTCCTCAGGGTGTACATGTCTTCTGCTGCTCCGATCGGGGTCTTCGGGCAGGGAGAGAAATAAGAAAACGTCAAACTAAAAACAAAACAAACGGGTTGAACTTCCCTGGAAATTTCGCACACGGTGTGCCAGCTGACGCATGCCCGATCTAATTCTCGCGTTTTGGCGAGACTTGAGATGTCGGCAGGTATCTCCCCAGGTGTTCCCGCCACTACATAAACATTCACCCGCCAAACTTTAATGTTGCATCATACAAGCCCCTCTTATGTTAATTGCCGTATCATATTTGAAATACGCCGCTCCAGACTTGAGCGGATGCCAACCAAGTTTATTATCTCGCAATCTACGAGAACTCGTATCAAAAGGTCAAAGTTCAATGCAAAATGGCGGAAAGTTGAACTTTGACAACCGAAACTTCAAAATTCCGGCTGAATATTTCCCTCTTACAGGACCACAGCACGTCCAAACGATGGCAGGGGATGCTGACTATCTACCGGAATGTTGGGAGGATGACGAGAGGATGAATTTTCTCTTTTCCGCGTTCCCAGACAATCGGGAACTGAACCCGCATCACTGGGACAGCAAAGTGCAGTTCTGGGCTGACTTGGTTGTTCACAGTTCGAGAAGCATGGACGAAATATGTCTGGACTGTTCTACCTTACCTCAGAGATTTAAGAGGAGTGGGAAGACACCGCTTGGGTTGCCAATAGTGCTGAATGAGATGATCAGGTAAGACAATAACTAGAAAGGTAACATTTGCAAAGCAAATGCATAATATCTGCCTTCACATAATTTTGTCTGGCCTAACAAACTACTGCTCTGTTTATATTTATGAGTCAAGCACATTCATATACATGTATATGGTGACCAGTCCCTCCTGCTCTGCCCTGCTACAAAATGTAACCCAACATGCCACAGCACCAGTTGCCATGGTGACAGATGTCTGGTCATTGACTTTATTTGTCTGGAGAAGAAGAAAAGAGGCAGATGAAAATGATGAGCAAAAAACAATATGTTTTCCTTTTGCGAAGGTGAAACATAAAAATATAACAATATTTCATTCAAGTATCTTCTCAGAAATTATTAGATTATGAATCATCTCATCCAAATGGATGAACAGCTGATATATATATTATATTTATTAATGCATATGTGATCTTTCTGTTTTTATTTCCAGACAAGGGAAAATTCAGAAGCTGTCAGAGTTCCAGTCAGGGGTGGATGCAGGTTGGGCGTCATGGGGTTTTGATCTCATGGTGAAGCGGCCGCTGCGCTGGACGTTTGGCACACTCACTGGCCGTAACCATGGCAACCCCGAGGGCACCTACCTCCTGCTCGATCTGGTCAAAGTACGGTGGTCAACACTCTTTACAATCTTTGATTGAATAATTACTGCCTTTTAATATTATTATGATTTAGTAAATTATGAAAATGGCTGTTGTCATTTTCCCCTCAGGCCACTATGTTATTCTGTGAATTTTGAAACATTAAATGGCATCAAGAAAGTTTTCCCGGTGACCTCTTCAGCACAAATTCATGATGCCACAAATATATGCATTTCAATGTACCACCACTGCACCACAGAATTATTTCAACCACAAATTTAAAACATGACAAAAATCTCCTTTTTTTCTCCTAAAACCACTGCCAACATTGATGAATTTACAGCACTTTGTACACAATGCAGGAAAAGGCAGAAGCTGTGCTGACTACCCATGAGAAGTCGGTGGAGTTTGAGTCTACAGACCATGTTGTGGAGTACAGGACTCTACTGGAGCAGTGCAGACACTGCTGTAAGGACCAGGACACACTGGACCTGGCACTGCTGCACCTCAGGAAACTCAGGAAAGTCTGCATCTTCCAGTCAGAGGAAGGGGAAAAGGTCAGTTCTTCGGGTATAAATAGCTCAATACAATCTTCAGTAAGGGGGGCATCTTTTGAATGCTGCTCTGTGATTGTGAATTTCGATTTAAAATGTACATGGTAGCCCTATAATTACAGTAAAATGTTGAATGTTTTTGTATGCAGCTCGTTAAGTTTGCGTCTTCAGCACACAAAACTGTCTCACCAGTAACAGACGTTGAGGTTGGTATCCTAAGGTAAGTGTGAGAAGTGACATCTCTTTTAACTATATCATTATCTGTATTTACATTAGATAATATGTACTATGTTATCTAGTACTAACTGCTCTTGGATCATTATAAAACTATCAAAAAAGGCTGTAGTGCAAGTACATGTACAATGTTTGTTAGCATACAACAGATACATGATAATGTACTTTGATGCTTAAGGCATAGAAAATTATGTGAATCATACATGTATGCAAACAGCCATTACAGAAATTTTAAAATGTTTATTTTTCAGATTAAAGAAAACAGAGGCTTCTTTAATGCAGCAAGTGGAAAAGTTACAATCTGACAGTGACAGGTGAGAAAAAGTACTTACCAACCTGATGAAATTATTCAGTTTAACCTTTAGCAGGCTGAAGTAGCAATTTGGCTATATTCTCTAATAAAGACTATTGCATATTGGTTACAAGGTTAGACAGCAGAACGAAGGTTAATAATATACATGTGAATAAGAAAACAATTGCAATATTCTTCTTTAAGTTTCTTTTTCCATCTTCTGATTCTGTATTACAAAATATAAAATTTTCCCATTCCATGTTGTTCAGGTGCAGGACAGATGCCAAAGTTTACCTTCACAAAGGCCTGAGAAATGCAGTAAGTACATATGAGTAGTAAAGACTGCTGTTCATTACATCTTAGGCCATGTCTATACGGAATCACCCAAACCGCGATTCGGGTAACTCACATTCCTCACATCTGGTCCACGTGCCACACACACACCTGTGAAACCGTGTCCGAACATAATGCGCTTGAGCTACATTTATTCCTGTTTGATGATAACACGCAAGGCGGCGTGTTATTAATGTCAGAGGTCAACGACCTGCTTGCTGATGCCCCCCTCCCAGCGTATCTCGGCCGAATGCCGACGTGGTCCCGCCAGAGGCGGTGAAGCTCGCCCTAGAACGGACACATTATTTGACCATTACTGCTCTTTAAGTTGCTGCCACGTAAAAGTTGGTATTGCATATAAAAAAAGAAATATCACTCCGTAATCCATGACCAGGCGAAGTCACATTGAAATCACATTGCGTTCAGACGCAAATCGCGATGCGGGGAAACCGATTCGAAACCACCTCTAGAAGTGGCTTGGGATCGAGGCACTTTCAATGTGATTTCGGAGCGTTCAGATGGAGCCACTTGAAACCGGCTTCGGGGTAAACCACATGTACACCGCCTTGGGTGATTCCGTTTAGACACGGCCTTACAGAGCCTGTATGGTGCCATGTGTAGTCCACAGAACACTCAGAGATAAACAACAGAGACCTGATAAAATGAGCAATATAAAAAGAAAGACTTTATGATTTGTTTATATCATGGTGAGTGTTGATTGCCTGTAACATACATCTTCCAGCTGTTTACAATTATGTCTGCTGGCTGTTTTGTTGTAAAGTGGATATGATATAATGTGTTACTACTTCTCTTTTGTAGTTGTGTTTGTATATGGTAATGGCTTCCTTTAGTTTTGGTCCATTTATGCAAAAGACTTGCTATCAGCACAGATAGGTTTAGAAATTACTCACAGCTTTAATTTTCTTACCACCATGTTTTGGATTTCTTCCCCAGGCAAAGAATGCCTTAAGAAGGAAGCAGCACATTCAGAAGATCATGGAGAAGCGGGAAGGCTCCTTGGAAACAGTCCATGGGCTCCTTAGGAGGATACAAGATGCTGAGTCTGACAAGATGGTGAGGGTAGAATTTATTTACTGGGAAGGGAAGGGAAGGGAAGGGAAGGGAAGGATTGGGAAGGAAAGAAATTAGTTTGGTAGAAAAGGAATGTGAGTGAGAAAAATCAAAGTGATGTGGCCAAAAATCACAAGATCAGGAAATAGAAATAAAGTATATACTTAAGTGTATACATGTAAATTGGAAAGAATCTAGCTTAAGCTGGAGGAAGTTTTAATGAATAAGTGGTCACAATCATGTAGTCAGTTGCAATGTTTTACAAGTACAACATACGATTATGCAATTTCGATTGTACATTTGTACATGATAACGTGGACATTGAAAGGAAGAAGAAAAGAAGACTGTATTTGCAACTTAGAGAAGACTCATAGTAGCTTTTCTGTCTTGCCCTAGGTGATAGATGCCTACAGGGCAGGAGTATCAGCTTTCAAACAGACCGTGGACAGAACAGGCCTGACACCAGAGGCAGTGGATGAAACCATGCTGGATGTACAACAGGTAGGGCAGGATAGTACAGAGATCTACTCATCTATCTATACTACAGAATGCTCCTGTCATATAAACTGCCATTGCCCTTTGTTGATTTTTGACTGTTTGTATACAAAAAATTACAAATCATTTTTCATGACTACCTAATTTATCCTTTCTCTGACCATTTTCTCTCCAGAAAATAATTGTATGCTTACTAAATCTATATTTCACTCTATCTAGAGCTTCCTTTTTAGATAGACCTTGGTAATGCTGGATGTTACATACTGTTGCTCTGTATCTATTGCAGGTTATTGAGACAAGCAATGAAATCTCTGACAGCATAGCCGGCGGACAAGCCGACCTGTCTGGCCTGGACCTGGACATGAGTGGTCTGGAGGAAGAACTAGCGGATCTCCTTGCTGAAGAAACACCCTCAGTGACACCAGGACGGACACCTAGTAAGAACCAGCCGTTCATTCGGGGTGCCTTGTCTACACCAGCTGCAGTGACTCCGCAGCCACTGAGGGAAGAAACGACATCAGTACCAGCTGTCCCCACCCCTACAAAACGTCAGCTGCCTGTCTGTGGGTTGGGGGTTTCCCCAGGGCCAGTTAGAGTAGACCTGGGCCCCTGCCCTGGCATGCCGTCCCCGGGAGAACAGCCTTCCCCGGTACACTTCACTCCCAGTACTGCAGCAGATGAGGACCTGGAAAGGGAACTGGAAAAGCTTAGTCTGGGTGAACCAAGTAAGACGCCCTCTCAGTCTGTCCTGTCAGTCTGTCCCCATATAGCTATAGCTGTCCTGAAGATACCACAAACATTTTATCTCTGAATTAGAGTATTACTTTGTCATTATTTCTAACAAACAGTTGGTTTGTCAGATACTTTGTTGATAGCATAATTCACACAGCTATGAATGATTTATTACAGTATTTTGGTGTTAACATTAGATATTGTCCCATGAAACAAGACTAGTAATTAATCAACAAAGGTTTTTATATTTTCTACCGAGTAGGCCAATATCAGTAGCATTAGTGTCACTATGTGGGGAAGTGTTATGTCTCAATGTTGGATTGTGCTCTACAACTACAAGTCCATATAATCTTTGTTGTATATCATTGACATATTTTTGTATTTTCCAGGTGAACCAGAGCTTAACCTGCCCTCCGTACCTGCCTCACCTGTGGGTGGAGCTGTAGCTGCAGCCGCACCTGTGAGTCAACACCAGGCAGCAGGAAGGTCTGATACAGCCAGGAGGCTGCTGTTAACAGAGTAGTGGGAAACATCAGTGTCAGACACATATTCTCATCATCTACAGTATTCTCAGAGCACAAACTGTATGTCTCACTTTAAATCATGGAAGATTTTGAGGTTAACTACATGTATGTGTAGGAACCCTGGAATGTCCTTAGTTAGTTCTTTGATACATGTATGTTTGAAGTAATGGTCACTTTTTTTCACATGTGCAACAAAGTTGCCAGTTGTATGCTTGATAGTCTTACTCAGTTGTGCATTACTTTACTATGGATACAAAGTTTGCTTTAAAGAATTAGAAGTGACATCACTGATACATGTATCTTTATTGGATGAGAAGCTTGGTGAGAAACATCTTAGTTTCTTGTTCTTGTATTGTTGTCGAGTCCCACATTCTAAATGTAGGAAATCTGTACTTTAATCTCATTAAGATACATGTATGAGGACTTCCTAATGCTAAGGAAAACTAAATTTACATCGTACATCCCATGACAGCATGACAAAATTCACTATGGTAGTAAAATTTCACTTTGAAGAACAAGATCTTCAGTTTATATACATGACATTGTTATTCCACTTCTACCCTGCAATCATAATATTTAATCTTTTTAACAGGATTGAATGGCATTGTTTAATTAAGATTTGGAATGAACCAATGTATAGTAAGGAGTGTTATTCTGTAAAAGACCAGATTAGTTTTGTCTATGAAAAGAAGGTTTTATCACTGGGAATGGGTAGATGTAACCCTGTTGTCCCTGTGTATTACTGTGAATAAAACATGTAAGCCATGGACATAATGGATTTCATTTTCTCAGTTTAACCAAATTACAATGTAGGTCATGCATCAAACTGGCATTTGTTTAGGAACATTGATACAATATGTGTCCAAGTCAGCGCTGTGTATCATCAAAGAGGTTAAAAACCCTATTGGTATCATTTAAGTGTGTATCTTTATCAGCAGACGTCCGGTCTTCAAGAACAGAAAGGATGATTCACTGTCCCAGATGGAGTCCTTCAGATGGTTTCAGGGACAGACTGGCAGATTCCTCTCAAGTTTAAAGTAAACAAGGGAGTCATCTGAGATCATCTTCACCTCCTTATTCTTTTCCTACAAATATCATAAAGATACATGCACTACACCCCAAGTGATAGCCGGTTTTGAAAAAAACGGAGACCCCTATGTGTCTGATGTAACGTTACCTATCCTGTTATATCTCGGTGAAGGAGGCAATGAACGGTACTCTATGGAGCGCACGGTCCAACGGTGCCATCTGGCGATAAAAGTATGAACTGCAATAGCTTCAAAATGGCGGACACGGTTGGCAACCTGTTCGTTTGGTCCTGTCAGATGACCTCCGGTGGCTGTTTCGGGAAAATGACTGGCCGTCCGTCGATGTAGACCGACTCATAGATGTCTCGAGACCGGAAAGTGCTCGTTAGGTAGATGCCATCAACCTTCCCAGTCGCTACAACCCGTATCCTGACGTTGTTTTGGTGAAGGACCACCGCGGCTGCAGGGACAGTCGTGAGAGCTAGCTGGCAGTGATTTACAAAGCTGCCGCCGCGGCCACAACATGACCTCTTCCTTCGGAGGGCCCGTCAAGCCGAAGCCGAGGTCTGCAGGATCCGCCGGGAAAGGCAGATCCCAGGGAAAACCTTCCGACAGACTCAACCCCAAAACTGTCAATCCGGTAAGCTTAGGAAAAGGATACCACAGGCTTAATAGAGCGAAGCAGATCGATTCCGTTACCATAGCAACGAGTGAAGTATTCCCTGTGCACATCACGGTGGATTAGAAATTAGGCTGTGAAAATTGTATTATGACCTGATCCGTGTGAAGTGTGGGTGGCCTGGGAGGGACGACATCTTCTCACAGTGTAAGGGTCATATCAGGACAGGTGTGTGTTTGTGTGTGAGGTGGGAGGGGGTGTAATAAGTTTAATAGTGTGTTTGAAGGGAGAGTCAACTTTCTTCTCAGAAATTCAATCTACTAGTACTTCACAATCCCCTGATCTGCCCTGATTTTGTCTGCTCTCTGTCATCAACATAACACAAGCGCATATGGAAAGCTTCCAATTGGCACTGCATAATGTAAATTTCTGGAAAAACTGTTATAATATAATAATTGTTGTCATAACGTTACATCACGTGTTCCTAAAAAACTGTGAAACTGCTGTTGCACTTTGCTGTCCACGAGTATGTGGAATTACTGTGTTTTTTGGAAGTATATATCAATGTTTTGGATGTTTGTTAATAAGAGAGAGTAGGTTGACAGCACATGGGTAGGAAGATTGGCAGGCAGAATGATAGGAGGACAAAAGGTAAGACACAGGAAATGGGATGAACCTTGTGAAATATCAAAAAGCCAGAAGCCAAGGGTTTCATGAACGACCTCCTAACTCTACATTTGTATTAAAGTCTCTGTCATAGTCCCAATATTAAAGAACATCATTCGATTCATACAATCTACTCAGTAGTTGTAATAGAGTCACAAATGTGCAAATTACTGCCAAAGATCTAGAATATCTTATTTCTTCTTTTTTTCTGTTTTCCAGTTCAATGGCACAGCAAAGCATGAAACAGCATTTTCTGCCATGTACACCAATGGTGGTATACCATGCAGGTAGGGCATGCATGTATAGGTCACCGTTCTGTGGACCATATTGTGATGTTATGTAGTGACAGAGAATATTAATGTTCATAAAACCATAAACCACAATGATGCACATTGTTTTGATACCATTCAGTATAGTGAATTAAATTCAATTAAATACAATTGATTTGCTGATACATTTCATTTCATTGATTTCTTAAATGGACATTTCTAAGTTTGTTTGTTTTTATACAGATTAATGCATGGGTCAGTGAAGCACAAGCTGCAATGGGACACGCCCCCAGAAGTCCTGCCCTTTGACCCCTTACTTGTTACATTAGCAGAGGTAAGTGGGGTTACCGATAAGCCGCTGTTTTTATAGTCATTACTGATTGTTGACAAGCTTGCAGATAAAGGACTAATTCTGATACCTGAATAGATTTCAGAAATATTCCACAGAACTAGATTTTTTAGTACCCTTTTAACTTGTTGTGATGTTTTAGAATTAAATTATGTTAACTTTTACCTTGATGTACCTAGAAATATGCTTGATTTCTTTTTATTATGCAAGGTAATGTTCTACTTGGATGTCATTTATTAATGTACTTATAAGAATATGTTATGAAACAGGTGTTTCTTAAGAAAATGTCAGTTCTTGCATACTTACCTGCATCATGATCAGAAAGAAGAGTAATATGTATTTTTTTATGTAAGTCATTTTATAAAATCACAATCATTTTGATATATACAGGGAAATAAAGTAACCAGAGTTTTTTTGTTGTTGTTGCAGGGTTTGCGGGAGACCAAACACCCGTACACGTTTGTGGCCATGATGGGTTTCCAGCAGCTGCTGGAGGTGGACCATGCAGGGGACAAGGCTGTTCCTGTCCTGCCTCGTGTGGCAGCTGCTGTCAGGCTGGCTCTGGTATAGCTTCTTACTGTTCAAACAACTTCTCACTGCTATTTATATTTATCTTTGTCGAGAAGCAAGGCTCTAGCCAGCACCCGTTTTTTTGTCAATTGCAGAATGTTGTGTTTCCTGTTTTCCGATTGGCCCTAGAAAAAAACTGACAACCCTACCCTTTTTTTGTGGACCCCAGCAAAGGACAAATTTTTTGAGCTGATTGACCTTTTCTAGCTCCATGATGATCTGACACCTGAGTGATGAAACGTTTTACAATCGGTTTCTAACACTGACATTGAAGATATAAGGGACTGTACGATATTTACCGGGGGGGGAGGGCCGGTCGTCCGGGGGTAGCGTAAAAAATTTTTTCCTAGGCCCTCCCCCCAGGTCAAAACATTTTTTCCTAGGCCCTCCCCCCGGCTCAAAAAATTTTTCCTAGGCCCTCCCCCCGGCGTGAATCATAGAGAGTGAAATTTCGTATGGGGAGGACGAGATTTTGATTGAAAATTTTCCCCGCCTGAAGCGCCGAAGGCGCGAGCGATCGCGCCCAGGCGCCACTAGAGCCCGAGTAGGCCCGACTTTTTGGGCGGGGGGGGGGCATGTCCCCCCCGGAAAAATTTTGAATTTCAACCCATGTTTTGCATGTTGAGGGGCAAATTTGGCAGCATAAATTTCGCTGGTACATCGAGCTATTAAAGTCAGTAACGTTACGGTCAGTCAGTGTAATCGAAATAAATCTAGCCTACCTTTCGTCCACGAACTTCTTCCGCGTCAATTTTATTACAAACAGGGAAACAATATTGCCAAGTTACGTGTTGTTTTCAAATAACTTCGGAGGGACATAGATATAAATGTTCAAATAGTCCTTGGTTTAAAAAAATACCAAATTAATCCGTCGACATCCGACATCCACGCCGAGAAGTTTGAGCGAATAATTATTTGCGAGGCGGGACCAGCGGGTCACCTTTGCCGACGCACGCACACCACTTGGAAGGGTGCGTTGAACGGCGAAAATTAATTTTCAAAATCTTCCGACAAGCCTTCCCTACATTTTTGATCGGTATCGTTTCCATAGCCGCGATTGACACGACTTTAATCCATGTAATTTGGCTGTGTAGTCCAGTTTCGCCGATTCTGGCGAAAATGCAAGATTTTGAAGAGGACTGTGGGAGATTTGGGTGAATACATTATAATAATAGGGATGGATATTATTGGAACGTAAAATTCTGCCGATTTCAATGACGGGCAAATCGCTACAAAATGTATGTGACAGACGTTAATCATGTTTTGAAAGTGTATAAAAACGCTGTAGAGTTAAAGGGATCTTGAAAAAAAATTTTACCTAGGCCCTCCCCCAAATTAAAATATTTTTCCTAGGCCCTCCCCCCGGCTCAAAATTTTTATCCTAGGCCCTCCCCCCTCAGACGACCGGCCCTCCCCCCCCGGTAAATATCGTACAGTCCCTAAGTGTCCTCATGCAAGTTTTACTTTGTTAAACTGCATTGTGTTGTATAAGCAAGGAGCTCATTGGTATAATCACTAGAGATCGCCAAAGTCTAAGTAAAAAGAAAAACCAAAAATCCCTACAAAGCCGATAATGTACCTACCGACCCTAATTTTTTTAGGACTGAAACATGAGACAGAACATTGTTTTCTCTGGGCCCTATTATTACTGATGATACAACATGTCTGTTGTATGTGTTTTTGCTGTAGGCCTCTCCAGAGGAGGAGGTGTTTGAACGAGGGCTGGCGGGGTTGACCTGCCTGAGCACCACGGTGGGCCCCGCCCTCAACCAACACCTCAAGTCACTCCTGTCCTATGTAAGCGCTGCCCACAACATGTGTACAATGATTTGCATGGTCATTTAGTTACATGCAAGGCTCAACATTTTTTGTTGCGAATAGGTACACTTGTGCACGTAACTTAAAGATTTAGAAACACAGAAAATATACAACATGCAATAAAGTAGATTTTCAGCGATCCCAGATTACCAACTTTACTCTTCAGAGCTTAAAGCTGAAATTCTATAGCTAATGTCAACAATTTAAACAACATATGAAAGCTATGTTTTATCATTTTTACTGACACTTGAATGTTAAGCATATTCTGTATGGTTGGTAGTGTGTAGTAGTACCAACATACATAACCCTACATAAATGTCAATTTGAGGGTGCACTGGTGCATCCAAAGTAAAAAGTAAGTGCACAGATCCAATTTCTCATGCACAAAATTGCATGTATACATGTGTACATCCAGCTTTTCAAGCCCTGTTGTGTTGAAAACATTCTTATCGTAAGATGTGAAATTTGATGATTGATGTCTCCATATTTCTCCCAGTTGTCCAAGAGGATGATGGAGAAGAAGTACCGTGATGATGTCACTAAAACCCTGCAGCACCTGGAGCAGAACGGAGGAAAGGTTTGTTGCCATGGCAACCATTCTCCCATCTATTATACCTGATAATCCTCAGACATGTTATTAAAATTCTGGATCTGTTTCCTGTTGTTTTCTTCAAAACAAAATCTCAAACACTACGTGACATTCTGTTTTTCTTGTATTTTCAGGAGTGCCTTTCCATGATCAAGTCCAAAGTGCCAACTTACTGCTCAATACATTCATGACAATGTCCGACCATTCAACGATTGGTACAACTTTACCTTGTTGTAATTCATGTACCATAATCCTGAAGACAAGAACTTTTTAATAAGCAATGGGAGACTTGTGAAGGACTCCACGGAGTATCATTCCACAGTCATGTTTGTATAACATGAGCAAAAGAAATCTACCAGCCCAGGAGTTTGGAGCTGTAGTCAGAGTATTAAGTATACAAAATGCTGCAGACAGGATGTTTCTGTCCAAGAGGTGTTGTCTAGTTGTAACAATGTGTTCAGCAACCAGATTTAGGCTGTTGTTGTTATACGTGTATCCGAGACTCATTGGTAGTATGAATTAAAATCCTTGTTCCCTGTTGTTTTTTCCCCACTGTACATAGCCCGTGTTCCGTCATCAGATTTGCATATCGAGTAGCACGGCCACATTTGTGGCAGGTTGTTTGATTTTGATGTAGAATTTTAAAGCAGGCTGTGACAGAACCAACTGATCACAAGGATCTAAGACAGCATTTTGGGTAACAAGACAGCTGGATTTTTTACGACTATCCTGAGAATTTTTTGATCGTACAATGATCGTGCAATGAGTACTTGTGACCAGGCCCTTACATCTGGATCATCACACTTATGTATGAGGCAGGTTCTAGCCTGGTATCCAAACCTACATTGTTTTTTAGCTGCAAAGTCTCTTTCGCCCTAATATTTTCACAGAAGACGAAAGAAACTTGGCAAGTAAAATAGGATACCAGGCTAGCAGCTACATGACTGGGTACTAGAAGTACAACTTTTGCACCTGGTTTTCCCCTTTTTGTTAAATGAAAAACAAGTCATGTAATTGATAGCCTCAGAAAGTAGAGCAGAAGTTGAAATTAAAACACTCCGTGCCATAGGTTTCACTACAACAGGAGAGCAGAATTAATAGTTATACAGTTGAGTACTACAAAAAAATCAGAGGGTTGCACAGCAGAGTTTTTAATTCATCCCTTTTTCACCAGTGAAATGTGCACTTTTCTCACAGAGTGCAAATGAGTGAAGTGAAAAACGTTCACATCTGGGCTTGTACAGGGAGGTATGATGTGGTCTACCATTTGATGCACAAAACACTTGCACAGTGAAATTCGTGAAGCATCAGTTAATGAGTTGAATGTGAGTTTTGCCATAATATTATATATCATTTATGTAATGTTCACACTCCGTTGCAAGAGTGTTGTAATGTTTGGTTTCTTCATAACTTTGTGTATCACAAAGTTTTACTTGTAAAACCATAACATTCTATCCTCAACCACACAGAAGAGTCTTTTGTAGGAGTTACTTGCATTTGACATTGTTAGAAGTTGCTCTAAGTGAAAAGTTAATGGCTGCTATCATACTAGTGAAGTTGGAGTTGTGTTTTTTTACAGTCAAGCCAGTGTTATTTACTGTTTTAGTAATGTTACTTACTGTAGTGTTTGTACCATGTTTCTTGTGTAAATAAAGGCAGACTTCTGTGAACAGGACAGGTGATACCAGTGTGTTTTGTCAGATATGATATATCAGGATTCACAGATATACAGATTAAATACACATAGAAGATAATATCTTCTATGTGTAGTTTGTCACACACAAGCAGAAACAACAGCACCAGAAACTTAACTTTTGTAGACAGATCTAGAAGTGATTATACTTAATAATGACTATACATAAAAAGTGTTTTACTCACTAAATTAATGTAATACACTGCATCAATAATATGAGTGAGAAGCAGTTAGGAATCAATATTTTTTTCTGTACAGTAATCATTTATTGTGTGAATTGAGCTTACACCATCAATGATCAGTTGTGGCGAGGCACATGACTTTGTGACCATGAGACTTTCCCATTTCACAGCTGAAAATGCGAGTGAAATGGATGCAGACTCTAGTTGTATGTAGTGGGGTTTTCTGTTTTCTTCAGCGTTGGTCTAGGTTAAACTGCGCTTCGTCTGGTAGGAGAAGTAACCAGATTCCTGTACGACTGTTGTCTGCAGTCAAGACTGTAGTTGTGTTGGGGTTGGTGGAAAGAGCGATCCAGTCCAAAGGGTGGAAAAGACAGCTCTGTCTGTGGTGTCCTCGTAGTACCTCAGGGCCAAAGGAAGGCATTGTTTCTAGCAGAAGTTGAAGCTAGGTGCGCTGTCCAGGTAGATATGCTGGGTGGTGGCTCCCCTGGGGTCGGTGTTATCATAGAAACAGTCCGGAATAACCTTGAAGAACATCTGTAGAAAAATACGCACATTTCTGCTTTAGATGTACACTACAACAGGCGCCCGTCAAACTACCGTAAAATGACGCTGGAGCTTCAAGTATCCATTATTTAGTGCAGTGGGCAGTGTAGACGTAGAATAAATGCTGTGACTTGATATTCATGACAGAAAGCACAGAAAAAGTGTTGATGAAGGAAAGGCCATCTAGGTAGAACAATACACAATAAACCAAGCAACTGGATAAATTCTCTTAAGATCAGAGAATTTATCCAGTTGCAGTTGAAATTCTGCACAGAAAAAATCATCTCTGAATTGTGGATAAATAATTGGCATAGGAACTTGGATTCCTATTCGATAAGACGACAAAAGAAACACTGACATCAAGTACGTCGGTTGTTGGGTGTTCGTAGCGGGGGCTGTCCAGGTAGACGTTGATGTTCCAGCCGAAGCCGTTCAGCCTGCCGGAGTTGTACAGCAGGAAGACCGGGTAAAAGTCATCACAGGACATGTCCTTTGTGACGTTGTACCAATAGTGTTGGCCTGTTGAAAGGGAATATTGTTACGGATATGAGGATGCTAGGGTCACATTTTAAAACCGGAGCCCCGTCGGGCAGTGTGCGGGAATGAAAAGTATGATATAAAAAACAACACAACGCACAAAACGTAAGATAATCATAGATTGTGACTCCAACATTAGCAAGGTCTCCGTTCCGTTATTTTTGGTGTTTTGCTGCTCCTAGACCCTATTGCCAATGTGAATAATCGTGCCTTACTTTCGATTTGAACATGAAAAGCTTGTACATGTGTTGAAAGCTATTATGTATGTTTTTTTATCATCATATCGTCATGACATGCTTCCACGCGTACCCATGGTGTAGAAGCACTCTCCCTGGGTCCACAGAGTCGCGCCTATGTCAGCCTCATCCCTGGGGATAAGCTCGAAATCAGTCTCCGGGTTGGGGCCGTTCTGGATGTGCAGGCCATCGCCGGTGCCCGCCAGAGTGAACAGCGCCTCCGAGCGGCCGGTGCAGATAGTGGCTAAAGTTGGTGAAACAAACACAAAAATGCCGCAATCTGCACAAAACTAACAGGGTATCACTATATACTAATACCCATTCCTTTAACAACTTAATGTTTCGCCGAATGCCGGACAAAATAGCGTCAAAATAAGGATAGCAGCGCTCGCGAAACCCGGGCTACAGTGTACATATATATAAAAGCATAACGTTATAGCCATGTAAGTTGTGGCGTTTGGTTGTGCGTCACAAATGCATTTTCTCCGACGCATGCCACCTACACGTACGTACGCATACGCACAAGGCCGTTCTTCAGTACAAACGTTACTGCGTGAGAAGCTAGAGGTCTGTGTTTACAGATATACATGTATGATGGATGTGTTCCTAACCTGGGTTTACGAAGTAGGCCGTGATGACGTACATGTCAATGTCGTCGTTCCACATGTGCTTCATGTTGTCAGACGGGAGGTGGGCAGGGAGGTCGGCTTTACGTACCTGTATGGGGAACGGGGACAACATGACACACTGTCCCGGATATGTTTGATAGCCCTCTCAATATAATGATGAATGAAAATCTACGACAGTGTTTGGGTTCATTTATTTTTATTTAAACTTTATTTCAGCCACTTGGCCCATATGACATACATACAGGAATATAAGGTACAGAAAAAGGACTGAGTAGCTAAGGGTTCAAGCGTCTGACTACAGGTTCAAGCTTCTGACATTAGTGGTCCCTATGGTAAACATAATGAATGAAAGTACAAATAGTGCCCTATCAGGTAACGTAATTACTTTGTAGCTAATTACCTATTAGAGTGAGTGAGTGAGTGAGCGGGTGGGTGGGTGGGTGAGTGAGTGAGTGAGTGAGTGAGTGAGTGAGTGAGTGAGTGAGTGAGTGAGTGAGTGAGTGAGTGAGTGAGTGAGTGAGTGAGTGAGTGAGTGAGTGAGCGAGCGAGTGAGTGAGTGAGTGAGTGAGGCCCTTGCCTGCACACCTGTGAAAAAATGGCCCATTCGTTCAAAAGCTGACATCAAAAGTCTTTCGAGGAAGCGAATAAACGTTTATCGCAAATGTTCAGCAGACTCACCCCCATCTGAATACCGGCGATGTAGCCGTTCTTGTCGAACAGCAGCATGACCGCGGGGTCAACATCCCGGATGTACCGGTTCCCGCGATAGAAGCTATCTGCAAAGTAAATCCACTTTGATTAAAGTTAGACCACCCAAGAAAAATCATTCACTTATTGTATGTACATAATTCT
Organism: Branchiostoma belcheri; assembly: GCF_001625305.1. Lineage (NCBI taxonomy): Eukaryota > Metazoa > Chordata > Leptocardii > Amphioxiformes > Branchiostomatidae > Branchiostoma > Branchiostoma belcheri. The sequence continues at coordinate 734,469 of NW_017804498.1, forward strand.
TTGATCACACTCGTACCTATTCTCCACCTTGAAAAAGCACTATCCCAAAGTATATCCGACACTCACGCCGAAAAGTTGTGACAGAAAATTATTATTAGCAGTCACCTCAGGGTTTTTCTTCGCTGTTTCAATGTCTAAAGTATGGAATACTGATGCAAATGTGCTAATGTGGGGCATGTGTCAATATCATACAGATTGCCTTAGTCACAATCTATTTTCATTTTTGTCGCCCTGAAATTGCTTTGGAGACTGGATCTGTCTGGGAGTATAAGCTTGCATTACTCTCATTTATTCCCCCAATGTAAACTCCATGACAATCTAATTAGCACTTCAACCAATGAACGATGGGTAATGAGGCATTAAATGCTACGTACTCTATCTGCAAACGTATTCATGCCATATTTACCTTCGCACTTGGCGCCGCGGCTGAAGTCGTACCACCCCTCGGCCAGGGCGTCGCTCTCCGTACGGGGGAGGGAGTCAAACACAGTCGAGCTGAACAACTGGTTCAGACCCCACGTCACTGGCAAAAACATGGAATTCAGAACTAGTCTCGTTGTGCGAACAACGTTTTGTTTCTTTCTTTTGTCTCCTGATAATTTGGAGGAAATTTCTAGGCCAGAGAAAGCGCAAAGCCTATAGCAAATTACATTTGAACAATTGAAATAACTTAATAAATTCCATGAAGAGTCGGACTGAGAATTATGAAAGATAGTGGCTGCTATGTGTAACGTCTGACTATGAATTTATCCAGCTGATTTATTCTGTTATATGTAATGTTCTATATTATGTAATGTCTAATCTTCTTATCATCCTGTACAAATTAAAGAATTTCATTTTTTGAAGATGAAAAAACATGCATGTACCACGTTAAAACATCCGTAACTTCGACTACCGACGATTACAGCGATTTACTGTCAGCAAACCTCGGATTTGCTACCACATTTTCCCAGAAGACATTCATCAAATTAAGATAGAAACTATGTGGTACCTTTTAAATCGTTCCACTCCGCATCTGTAGAGAAAAATAAAAGTGCATATCTGAAAGGTCAACGTTATAATATGGATTTGTATTGACATCTGACAAGATACGTTGAACAAGCTTAATGTAGACGTCGACATCTTCAATGAAATACTGCATTTGCTCATTATATCTCAGTACAACATGTGTCTTCGGGTACCCCGTTTCTGCTTGCACTTGTTCCGCCTTGCCAAATGGGGTAAACCTTCACACTCGCTAGCCTATATTTACCTAATTGGACAGCCATACCAACACTATGAAATTACACAATCATGATCATTACCAACAATATCAAGGGATTTCAGATATAAGTTTGGTAACCGTAGGTGAAAGCTTACCCTCGTTAAACAGCCACCCCTCCACTGATACAAGACTCAAAAGCGCCAAAACTACTACTGTCTTCATGACTCTGTCAGTGTCAGTGTGGTGGCGACGCTCTCCAACAAGTTAGAACAAAATGGTGGCCGTGAAAAAATCGACCGTACAGTTTATATTAGGTTTGCCCTGTGGTTTGAACCGGTTGTGTGTGCTTCACGCAAACGAAGGAATCAACCTATCCTGACGGTCAATTAGCATTGCAGCCAATGATAGAATGGCAATTAGTGGTTCGACCAATGAGAGAGTGGCTGCATTCCTGCTATATATTTGCATTTTTATGTTTCTATTTTACATGTCTGCGTTTTGGCGGAGGTGTGTAAACCAAGTAAAAGGATACGTTTCGTAACATCTTGATCAACCTGACAAAGCAGATGGAAACGCCAGATACCTTGCCTATTTCGGTGAGAAATATGCAGCTGAGAAAATTTGCATATGACGTAATTACCACTTCGCACAACCGAACCGCGCGCCTTTCCTTCCGGACCACCCCTGGTACGTACTTAACCTGTTTACGTTTGTAAACGTCTATAAATTGACGTTTTGTCGCCCACTTGGCCCACCGACTGAGACAGTTTCTCTCCGACTGCTGACGACTGAAAGCCGACATAATCATGAAGACTGTGGTAGCCCTGGCGCTTCTCAGCCTTGTTTGTGTGGAGGGATGGCTCTTTAGCGAGGGTACGATATGGACCTTTTTCTGCATTGTTGTATGGAACACAAATGTCTCAAACCGTAGATTACTCTTAATGCAGAAATAGACATTCTTGCTTAAAGTCCCACTGTGTATGTTGCTCAAAGTCGTAAATGTTGGTTTAAATTGTTTCCTTTTCCCCAAATTCCCTTTCTATTTTTACGGAAGCCACATCTATATGCGATTCATTCTGGTCCAGAGATAAAAACATGGTCCTAAAATATTCTTAAAAGAACATTTTAGGACCATGTTTCCTCCTTCAGGAATAAATAGTGTACGTGTGTGCACATATCTTACAGCATTCTCCTATTTACCTTACAGACGCAGAGTGGAATGACCTCAAAGGTAACGTTATTAACGTTGTGCGATGCTTTCATTTAGTTTAGATACTATATTAGAGAGTGTCAATCAGAAATACGAGTCTGTTGGTAGTATGGTAACGTCACACCCATAAGTTCAAGTTGCAGTCACATTCGTCATAGGTCGCTTATATTGTAGGGTTCTCAATCAGGCTGTGTCAGAACCAACTGCCCACAAGGATATGGGATAGCTTGTTCTGTCACAAGACAGCTGAATTCTTTACGAAATATCGACTACTAACCCAAGAGTAACTTCAGTACGGCTGACCAGGCGTTTGACCATCTTGACTCTTGCTCTCCCTTCACTTTACGATAACATTAGTTATCTCGCTTATACGTTCACGCAGCGATTTAGCCATTTGAATAGGGCCATGTTATTCATGCTGTGGAAAATGACACAATGGTTTTACCTTGCCAGTGACGTGGGGTCTAAACCAGCTGTTCAGCTCGACTGTGTTTGACTCCCTCCCCCGTACGGAGAGTGACGCCCTTGCGGAGGGGTGGGTCGACTTCAGCCGTGGCGCCACCTGTGACGGTATGTACGACGTTGTTAAATGTAAAGATAGAGTAAGTAGTAGCATTAATACCTTGTCCAACGTCAACCTTATAGACTGCCTGCCCATCACAATTAGCATTTCGACCAATGATAGCATGGCAATTAACGGTTTGACCAGAGAGAGAGAGAGTGGGTGCCTATTCGCCAAACATTTTATGACCTGAAAATAGCAGATTGTTGGCAACTTTGTTATTTTTTTTACAATTGCCATATGTTTTTAAATTCGGCAGGAAAAAGTGCAATTATTTTTCATCTTTTTTTAACGTTAACCCAACCAACGTTTTATGTTTTGTCGAATTTTGTTGTAAACAGGTGATTACTACCGCGGGTCCCGCTACATCAAGGACAATGACCCCGCGGTCATGCTGCTGTTCGACAAGAACGGCTACATCGCTGGTATTCAGATGGGGGTGAGTCTACTGAACGTTTTCCAACATTGTTTAAAAGTACAAAGCACTAAAGAAAGCGACCTCTGCCTAAACCTCACCACACAGGGCTTGTTTTGGTATATATTCACGTCACAAATGGTGGTGTTTTATCCCAAACCGCGTTTTATCCAGGACCATGCTCAGACAGGGTTCTGGATAATCCAGAACCCTGGATAATCCAGAACCATTGCGACATTGTCATCTGAAATCATTCAGGCCTGATATGTATAGATCTACCATATTCAACCTTGAAAATTATTTCTTGTCATATAACTGTCCCCCAGGCCCGCATAACCGAACTCCCTGCCGGTGTTCCCGCTACGCCAATCTCGTACATGTGGAACTACGATGGTGACATGTTGGTTATCACTGCCTACTTCATCGACCCAGGTTAGTCACACTTAACGACAGCTTTAAACTTGATTTTGAATGCTTCCTAGACAGAATGCAGGCTTTGGTCGTTTTCCGCGCTGTCAATTCCAAGCGTTTTGGGATTGATAAGATTGTACACAAATGTATGGTGTATGCAAATGAGGACTTTATTTGTATATCTAATACGAAACTTTATAATGCTTAAGCAGAAATTTGAATACGATTGTGGTATTTGTGACATATGTTACTTAGGTTGAGGATATAACATCATACATGAGTTATGTAACAAATGGTAAACTACTGACTGACAGGACTAACGTCGCCGAAGTGTTTTTAACAGCTTTCTTCTTCAGCAACTATCTGCACCGGCCGTTCGGACGCGCTCTTCACCCTGGAGGGCACCGGTGGGGGTCTGTACCTGCAGACCGGCTACAACCCGGAGACTGACAACATGCCCATCCCCCGGGACGAGGCTGATATCGGCACCACCCTCTGGACCAAGGGCGGCTGCTTCTACACCATGGGTACGCTGGATATTTGTGAAAATGGCCCAACTTACCTAATCCTTGCGGGCCTTGCCGTTGTGTGTTGGGTCGCACGATCAAAATTTCTAGATCGTACCAAAAGAGAAAGAGCGTAATAGGTTATTTTGTTCTAAATGTCCCAACCAAAGTTCGAACGTTCCCACCCGTAGGCCAGCACTACTGGTACAACACCGCCGCCGACATGAACTGTGACGACTTCTTCCCGGTCTTCCTGCTGTACAACTCCGGCAGGCTGAACGGCTTCGGCTGGAACATCAACGCCAACCTGAACAGCCCCCGCTACGAGAGTCCACCAGCAGACGCACTCAGTGTAAGTGGTTTATGATACCGCACTTCTTCTTGTCTATCGCCATAACTGCATATTTGTGACACTCAAGAAACTGTTAGAAACTAAGACTAATTAGCGGGCAACGAACTTCTTTCAGCAATGAATGACAGTGTTGGAACAACTTCATCTTCGACACCTCTGTTGAGGATGACACATGATGATGATGATAATGTCATAACTGCAGCATCTGCCAGCTAGAGAGTGAACATTAAGTGAACTCCTAGCACTAAACTGACAAAACACCTCCTCACGATTTTACTGAAAATCCACCTGTGGCGCTTAATTGCTAACACGTACACGCTTTCGATCAGTCCTCTGGCCCTCTAGTTGAAATGACCTAAGCCCATGCCACGTGATGTGTGATGTCACAACGTCGCCTGGCAGTCGGTATCGCCCCCCGTCCCACCTCCGACTTCCACCACGAGACTTCCTCTTCCTTTTATCACCTATAAAAATAAACTAGTTTGACCCTCTCTTTAATTACATGTCGTTTCTCCTATACTACAGATGTTCTTCGAGGACACCCCTGCGTGTTTCGACCAGCACGTACAGCGTGGACTCTCCACCATGCACATCTACCTGGACGATTCGCCTAGCTTCAACTTCTGTTAGAGGACATCTCTGCTCAACCAATGATAGCATGACAATTAGCAGCTCAACCAATCGGAGAATGGAAATAACGTATCACTTCTACGACAGATCTACCTTGGCAGAACACAAACATATATAACCCCCGTCAACATTCCTCAAAACAACACATATGCTAGCTCGCCTTAAAAACGCTTCAACACAGTCTCTCAAGAAGTGGGGGCGAGTAGCTTATCATTTCATTTCAACATATCTCACTCCTGTACATGAACCCTATATCTAACGTTACATCTGTTGTGTAGAGAAAGCCATTACAACAGGGGGATGTACCTACCTTTCCTCACCACGTCTACATGACATTGCATGATATGTGAAATCGCCACTCCTTTAAATTTTCTAACAAATACCTCTTTAATAGTTCTATGTTAGAACGGTTTGGATGGCTACATGTCAGCACCTCAGTTTGATATCACTTGGTCCATGTGTTACTTGTGAAACGAATAAAGAACTGCAATAAACTCTGCCTTTCAAAGTGTTTTTGTCACGTCGACAATGAATAGATAATGATGTTAGGTAACATTTAAAAGTTACCATTGGTATTAGGTTGATCCTGACTGTCCATCACGATTATTTTTTTTCTCATCTCCCAGTAAATTATCTTTATAACCTAACTTTTGCCAGGCACCTGGTATTCAGCCATACATGTAGTTGTGATGCATTCAGGGATTGTTGGATGATGTTTGGAGAGTTTGGATATTTTTATTGCGTGCGCCACTAGTGGGAACATAATTTTTTGCTTCCTCAAATTATTATCTACCTGAAAATTTCCTGACTTAAGTGCTTCTTTAAACGGCTTCTCTAAGCTACTTCTATGAAATAATTCCGAGAAATGGTATAAAACACCAAAATATACAAATTTGTTATCAGCGATGTAAAGTCTATCTGTTTCTCCAAAGTGTTTATTAAGAATGTCTGACACCTGTATCAAGCCAATGGATATGGATGTGAAATTCGGGGCACTGAGTCAGGAGGACAGGAGTATGTATTTGTTAACAATTACATATGACATAAGTGATGTCGCAATACAGAAGTTGCCCAGAAAAGTTCCCGTGGTGGTACCGTGGTGGTAGTGTGGCAGTGGCACTGACCTCTACTGAAAATTACTGCTTTAATGCATCTAAATTCGCGGTCACATACATACGTAGGTCGTCAAGGTGGCCGTGACAGAACCAAACGCCGATCGACAAGGATCTGATTTTGCCTTTTCAACAACAAGACAGCGTACACATATGCGGGACGTATTTCCTAAGTTTGCGTTCGTGCGATCATCGTACGATGAATGCGACCGCGCCCTGACCTGAAATCGAAGGCCGATTATGTAATAATAAAATCTATTACACCAGGGCATCCTCAGGGTCACATGTGTCATGGGAATCTGCATCTGGATGAACGTACGGGCATGTGAACGTACTAGAGTAGTCGTTTTACCAGAGAATTACGTACACGGACTACTGATAAGAGGAAAGGTCTTTCCGGCGATGCTAAATATGCACCAATGTGCTAGATTCAGAGTTGGTATACCGGCCATCTTCAAACAGGCACTCAAACTTTACTACGGATGTCGACACTTACAAAGTGGTCGTTGTTTACTGTACATCTGCAGAACGATAAGCTGACCTCTCAGGTAAATGCTAATCAGGAGGCCGGAATCCGGTAAAAAGATAACCATTATCCACCCTACAGCAATTGCAGGGTCTCTCCGTTAATTAACTCTAGCCCATCACTAATATTTACCAACCGCATACAATTGATAGACTTTAATCATTTAAAATTGTGAAGACATTTTAGACTTGCTTGAGATTTTTTCTTTGATTTAAGAAACGTCTTCAGCACGTTCCCTAAACCTAAAACACAACTACCTAACTCCATAAACGCACATTGACAAAGATGGCAGCGCGCGAAACATCCTCCGGTACTGGGAAGGGAGGGGAGGGGACATTATACACCTGAGTGGTTTACTCCTTTCTAACCACCCGCCATCACAAACGGACGACCCCCGACCCCCGATCATGGGACCCCCGAGTCCCATGATCAATACCTATATAATGTGAACACGACCAGCTTTCCTTGTTTCCCTCTCTCCCAAAGCTAACGAGTGGAAGAATGAACGCGTTGGTGCTGCTGGTGCTAGCCGGCGTTGTGGCGGCGGAGGGTTTTCTTTACAACGGTATGTCCGATATCTGTGTTATTCGATTTGATAAACACAACTGAACAAAAGGTGTCGCCTACATCATCTGCTGGCAATAGATTGGGTAATTTTGATATGTTTTCACGGTAATGCCTATTAAGCTACCACCATGCTTTATGATGGGGATGGGATTTACTGTTAACAAGATAATAAACGCATTGATAACAACCATCAATGTTCAAGCAACTTGACAGTTTGGCTCGAAATTGTAGCTTTTTATATTTTTTGTATGTAAGACAAACCATTTTCATTTCTTCTCAACTATGTAACGACAATTGTATATATATATTTTTTATTTTCAGATGTGGATTGGAGTGATCTCAAAGGTAAGCACTTTTCTAGTGGTCAGCACAAATATTGTAGATATTATGACGTGTACTTCGCTTAGAACAAGCTGGACACTTTCATTCATTCAAGCTTACACACCGGCATTTTTACGTTAAATCTACCAGTAAGAGTTAGTGACTCAGCAGGATTTGGAATTGGCATCATGTTTGACATACTGTACAGGACAGGTCTGTTACGCTTACAGGCGGTTTATCGGTGATGCGAAACAAAGCTTTAAGGAACAAACGAACAACAAGAGGTCCGAGATCTCATACCTCCATGAAATATGGGCTTGCTTTGTCCTCATTAATTATGCAAATAACCTCTACATTAACATAATATATGCATAGCATGCAAAATTCCCATCATTCACCAATAAGGATTCACAGAATTTTCACATTAATTATGCAAATTAGGTCATCATTTGCATAAGTGGTATCTGTTGATGTTCGGCCTGCCACAGATTAAATAGATTACATGTATAGCAGTACCATTATATGAAACACTGTAATTATAGAATTTCCTCATTAATTATGCAAATTAGGTCATCATTTGCATAATTTGCATGTAATCATGTACAACTGTCTCTCAGGTACCTACACACCAAAAATGATGAAAATACGTTGTTCCAATCTGGACATATTGGCTTTGAAAGATTTTACCAGAAACTAAACTGCAGTTCCAGAACAAGCTGCTGGGGGGGACCAAACTTATGCCACTTATTCCTGACAGGATTAGCTATCTGTCACCAAAAAGTCAAGACCATAGCTTGTTCAGGACAAAAGAAACAAAAACCGGAAGTTCTGCTGCAGTACCAAGGTCATCCACCAGGAGGCCCATACTTGACCTTGACCTTTGTCTTTCCAAGACTTACCATCTTACCAAATATCATCACAATCCATAAAGGCGTTCTGAAGTTATGCTGACTACAAAGTTGCGGAAACACAGACAGACACACACACAGACATACATACAGACTGACACGCCAAAAACAATACCTCCATTTTTCATGGAGGTAAAAAAAGCACACGTCTACTCTTTTTGCTCCAGTGACGTGGGGAGCGAACCCTTTCAGCCACCAGTACTTCCAGTCCGTTCCGCGCAAGGAAAGTGACGCCAAGGCAGCAGACTGGACGGCATTCCACAGTGGCACTGAATGCAACGGTAAAATGCAGCATCATTTTCACCGGCGTCATCACAAAATATAACTTGACAGATTTTAGTAATCCGCACATGTGTATTACCAATGTAGAATAAAACAAAAAATAACAGACGTGGAATGAATTGACGAAATTGTCTGGAATGTGCTTGAACATAATTGAAGAGACAAATGTTATTTTCAGGGGCATTCTACAACGGTTATCGTTTCATAAAGGACAACGACCCAGCGGTCATGCTGCTATTCGACAAGAACGGCTACATCGCCGGTATTCAGATGGGGGTAAGTAATTCTGATTACACCAATGTGAGAACGTTTGATGGTTATTTCAGCAACGTACGGTAGTGTTGTCTTGGATGGCTAAGCTGTGGGTTTGTCACTTCTCCGGATAAAGTAGGTTAGTTGACTGCACGTGGGTGGGGTGAAGATTGACAGACAAAACGACAGGAGGGCAAAAGGTAAGACCCAGAAAATGGGGTGAACTTGATGGTCATGAAAATCCAAAATGTCTATGCGTAGGTTAGTAGCCAGGACTCTCACAACATTCTCGGCCACACGTAATGTTGTAACATGTAATATTCTCGATCACATGTAATGTTATAACAAACAGGCCCAGAAGGACAAGGTGCCCGCCGGCACTCCCTCCCAGTACATCCAGACTCTGTGGAATGATGACGACGACATGTACGTCATCACGGCATACTTCGTGGATCCAGGTGAGTCACGCGCCCTCTCGTCATAACGTAGAATGATGCAATGATAGAGACGGACATGCACCCACTCTCTCATTGGTTGAACTGCTAATTGATATCCTCTCATTGGTTGAACCGCTAATTGATATCCTCTCATTGGTTGAACCGCTAATTGCTATCCTCTAGTTGGTTGAACTGCTAATTGTGTTGGACCAAAGTAGACTGTGATTTCTGAACGATGCTTTCTAATTATCATTAGCACTATAGAATCAACCTAGGTTTTACTATCAAAACACAGTGATCCTTAAATCCGAACTCTTAAATAGCGTGCTATGATTGGTTGAGCTGCTAATTGAAAGGATATATCTATCCCACCTGTTCTGTGCAGCGACCATCTGCACCACTGGTCGTACGGAGGAAGAGTTCGACCAGTACGGGACCGGTACAGACCTGTACATCCAGAACGGCACCACACCAGCCAGTCTCATCAAGATTCCAAAGTCGGAGTCCGGCCTCGCGGGCACGGCATGGACCAAGGGCGGCTGCTTCTACACTATGGGTACGGCTTTTGTTTTATGAGCTCTTTAACTCCGTATACGCAGGTTTTCCTTGTCTGTTTGTTTTGTTGTTTGCTTGTGTGTCCGTAGTTATTTGAATATAGTAGAGGCACAGGAAGTGAGAGGGAAATGGTGTAACCGCAGGCTGACAGGAAGGTCGAATTGGTGGTCCAAAAGGCTAGGAAGAAGTAAATGGTACTCAGGAACTCGAGGATTGCATGTGCACGACGCTGAAATATGTATATACAGAATCAGCGAAATGATACCGAAAAAAGCAAGAACTTTTTAATTCTTGCTTTATTAAAACAACAAGTACTTCACAGAGGTTTGATGTCTTGTTTAGATTAAAGTTTTTCTGCACAAATCCAGCACTATCTTTGCACAGCATATAGTAGACACTTTTCGATATGTTACTTTTAAGGCTTCCTCATCTCTTACAGGACGCCACTATTGGTACAACGTGAGCAGGGACATGGACTGTGATCGGTTCTTCCCGGTCTTCCTCATGTACAACTCCGGCGATCTGAACGGCTTCGGCTGGGACATGAATGCCAGCCTGGACAGTCCCCGCTATGAACGCCCTCCTGCCGCGGCGCTCGGAGTGAGTAAATAAATCCCGACAAAATAAAATAATTTGATAAAGCGAGATAAAATGTGGTGGATGTTTTAACATATATAATTTTGTGGTGGATGCTTTTAACAAAATTTAAAGGATATTATTTTTAATTTAAAAGATTTTAGTATTCCTCTGTTTTGTTTGCTGCGCACGTTCGTTTCTTTGACCATGCGCGCGTGTGTGTGATCTTGAATTTTCCTCCTACTAAATCAATCCTATCTGCATTGTGTCTTCTTTTCTCCCAAAGTTGTTCTTTGACGTGGAGCCGGCGTGTCTACCTGACCTGGCAAACCGCGGGCTGACCACACAGCACATCTACTTGGACAACACGCCACAACTCAACTTCTGCTAGACACGCCACAGTAGCCTCGGTACCAGCTGCAGCTTTCTTGGGCTATATCCGAGCTGACTTGGATTGAACCAGGAAGTCCCCAATATTAGCAGTCTCTGTGACTAGTTTGTGTGTGTTAGTCCTCCTCTGACAAGCGTGTCATCGTCGACTCCACATCAAAATGTGTTAATTGCAAATTATATTTGGGCATGACTTGCTCTAGCCGGATACAAAGGTACAAAAATAAAATGGAAAGTATGCGTGGTTCTTCTTGTTTGCCTACTCCTGATCCTTATGATTACTTTGATACATAAATTGACGGTCCTTCTACTAGTTTAGGCTCCTTAGTAAGACTGAGGCTTTCAGGGCGCTTTTATGTTGCGCTTGTTTTTTCTCATTACACATCACTCCCATTTGAACTGTGGTCCCTGTGCAAACTTAGGGATAGATCGACACAAGGACCCTAGAACACATAATGTTACGGGTAGAAGCAGAATGCCATTAAAAATACACATCAGAGCCTGAAAAGGAGGCTTTGACCCAATGCGAGTATGAGTCTACATGTACTTAGAGTTTTATACACCTGCTGTATATGATGTTAACCCTAGATATATTTCTTAACAGCCTTTTGTGTCCTGGTACGTACGTGCGGGCACGTATGAGGTCATACGTCATCGCCGTAGCTGAAGTGGTAAGGTCCAGGTACAGAGTACAGGGTCTAAAATCTACCCGGTCAATGTCCTCTGGATCTGAACCGTTTTGCAAAAACAAGATCAGGTGACTCCACATAAAACACTCTCGGTACGGTCAATGTCCTTTGGACCTGAACCGTTTTACAAAAACAAAAAAAAAATCAGGTGATATTTTGCAAAAGCAAAAATGATAAGATACTAAGTAGTGGAAGACAAGTTCTTCAATATCAGATAGAATTCACAATCCCAGTTCCTTGTTCTTCTTACTGGTATTCTATCACCACCACTATGTACGTACAGAAAGATCTGTTTACGTGGCAGGTTTTATGTTACGAAAAAAAAACGCATACGTGTGATTTTTCTGCTATTGTTTTTTCCTGATCAGCCATTCGAGACACGTAAGCAACAATGAAGTACATGTACTCTGGTCTCCATAGCAACAGCTGTCAGACGGACTGGTGATTGTCCCCAGCAATCTGTCCAACCATTGGCTAGAACCAGACTCACGGGGTGGACACTTTGGTTCTTGGATAGACCTAGCAAGAAGCACGACGTGGTGCAGTACCTTAATATACAGACACAAAAGTGGACTCCCTGAAAATTGCTTTATCAGCAAGAATTGGTGTTCAAAAGCCGTACCCGTGGCGCAGTGACCTCACTTCTGAACTAGAAGATAAGTGCTCCACAGCCAGTTTTCAGCAGTACGATACGTGTGGAAGATGAAGTTGTTGGCGGTTCTCCTCCTTCTCGGTGCCGCTGCTGTGGACGCCCAGTACTGGTGGTCGTCCTGGTTCAGCACCCCTGCTCAAAGTGAAATGACTTACGCACTTTTGTCTCTTTCAACGTTATAGTGAGAATTATCTACTAGTAGTATTCTAATATTTCACGCTTGTCTCGCTTGTTATGGTTTCAGCAATTTTAAATACCATATATACGGTGACAAACTAATATCATATTCTAAACACACACCTTATCTTTGCGACGAAATGTTTGTATTACGTCAATTTTTCCACGGACTAAAGAAAATAGTCAGGATGAAAGTGTTGTTGACTTGATGTCTTCGTGTCTTTCCTTGCCTGCAGCCCCAGCATGGGACGGCTTGAGAGGTAAATCCACCTTTCTTTCTCTGTTGGTGGCCATAATAACGACGGTATATTTGTAAAGGGTTGAAAATGACAATTTTTATGTATAATGCTTTTGTGGCCAGTATGATAATCTGGTTATGCTAATTCGAGGCTTTGATGATAGGAACATCAAGGACATGTCCTACAGGTGCGAAATGTTGTGTTGTTCCCTTGCTAGACGACTGTCTGCAATGCAATCTGTGGTTTGTCTGGGATTTGAAAATAAAAGCTGGGAGTTCTGTGGGTTGGGAGAACAGTCTAGGAGACAGTCTGAGACAGAGACAGCTCGAGAGAGGGTTACAGAGAAGACTGTCCCAGCCCATCGTCTCCCGTGCGTGCGTGACGGCAATGCCTGTGTCCTGCGTGTGTTCTTGCTAGCCCTGTAGTTAGTCTCCCTTGCAGCATCCAAAAGAACCTGGTGAATACTAGTACCACCTCGGTTACATATTCATTACCATACCTGTGGTGTAGACTGTAAATAGTGTCAATAGTCTATTCAGAAAAGGGACTCATGGATCAGACGTTGCCCGAATTACGCCTCCCATTGCAATTTAGCAAAAGTTACAATATAGATGAAACTGTACATCAACTGCATACAGAAGCAATGGGAAGCTACGGCCAACGTAGTTACTTGGTAGGCCTAGCTATTATAACGCCACTGTTTCCACTCGGCTGTACATCATACGTGAGAAACTCTGCTCCCACAAATATTTGCACAGTGTGATTCAGCACCAAAGTCCGCGTTATTCATATTATTGAAGCTTCGATAAAACTCGGGCGACAAAACAAATGGAAGGCGAACAACTGGCATGGCACATGTAAAACATGCCTTTTATTTTAGATAGATTTCTTGAAAGATAGCTATTTGCTGTTCAACAAAGACGATCGACTGAGCAAAAAAATGAACATGTTTGTCGTTTATTTTGACATATTCAGTGACTTTCGGACTCAACCCTTTCGGAAACAACTTTGACCGTCTGCCTCGCACGATGGAGGAGGCCAAAGACCAAGGATGGACGCAGTTCGGATCGAAGAGTTGTAGAGGTCAGAGAAATAATATTTGCATGCCCAAAAGTAGGATTTACTAACTATGTCAGTTAGTACGTCTGGCTTTGATTTCCTAGGCAAGCATTAAGATAAATTAAGCCGGGATTGCTTACCTAAATCAATCATTATTTTCTTTACCCTTAACTTTTCCTTGCAATTAGCTTTCAGGCATGTACGTTTGCAAATAAACAAATATATAAAAGAAATGGTATCTGGTAAGTCTGGCATGAGTTACCCAAACAACCAGGCCTGATAAAACAAAACAGTAAAACGTGAATGATGTGATTAAAATGGTTGCCTTTTCTGTGGCCCTGTTTTCTGGTTGAAAATGCTAATAACGTTACATTTGCGATGATTCTTGACAGCTGGTACCTGGCTGGGTTTCCGCTACGTCAAGGACAACGACCCTGCCGTCACCCTGCTGTTCGACAAGAACGGCTACATCGCCGGGTTACAGATGGGGGTGAGTCTAAGCGTTATTCCACCTCTTACCTCTGAAAGTCATGACATAAACGTTGGATCCGCTGACCGGGATCCATTGAACATCCGGGTACCGCCAGTTGCCATTTCATCATTGTTCATTCCAACCTACCACTCAGAAAAGAAACATGATCAAAAGTTTAAACATGGGCAAATGGAACCTTTATTTCTGTATTACCCTCTTAGTTCATATGACCAAACATCGTATTTAGCTAAAACGGCATGGGAACATTTTACGTTGTACAGGTGAAGAAGAGTGAACTGCCCCCTGATGGCAGTGTCCCACCCCGCCAGGTCACTCCGCCATGGATAGAGGACAGGAACAACAACATGGTGCTGCTCACCGCCTATTTCATCCAGCCGAGTGAGTATCATTGCGATTGGACTACTTTGTAAGTCTTTAACTTTCTCTCTTTATTAGTTGCCAAGCCAACGTGATATCATGTTTTACATGAGTGAGCCTATCAAAAGATAAGCTTACATGCAAAATACAAGTCACAGAGCATCCCTTATAATCATCATTATGAGAAAATGACACAGAACAGTGGTCTATTACTTTAGCCCCCGCACCTGTCTCAAAACGTAGAAATGCAAAGCATGACCATAAGAATGTAAATATCTATTGACACGTAGAACTCTCTCATTGGTCTAACCGCTGATTACTTTGCTATCATTGGTTGAACTGCTAATTGGATGGACACTTGGGATCGTTTTTTTGGTATCCCCTAGGTGACATTTGCAGGGATGGTCGTACCGAGACTGAGTACGAGGAGGAAGGCACGGGGACTGATCTGTACATCCAGACCGGCCCGAACCCGACCGTAGACATCATGGCCATCCCGAAGGAACAGGAGGACCTGGAGGGCACGGAATGGACCGAGGGCAGGTGCTTCTGGGGCATGGGTGAGTTTGCCACACGCATGGCTACATTGATAAGCGACAGTGGCCATAGCTTTTGCAATCACTCTGTACTGTAACTGTGTGAGCGAAACGACCTGCCAGCTCACGCTGTTGAGACATAGCCATTTCGTAAGCCCAATTAGAGCTTTGCAAACATCTAAAACGTCGTCGCCCTTGAGGCAGTGCTTATCCCAGCTTCAGCTTCAAGTAATGCTTAGGACCGACGCCCATAATAGTGTCATGAGCCCTTGCCAGGTATTCTGATGTAGGGAGGACACCGGCTGGTGTAATTTTAAAAAATTCCTTTGTACTGTCTTGTGGTGGTCGCCGAGACACTTGTTGATTTCATCTGGCAGTTTAAAAATTCCGGATTCCTTGAAGGGCGCAAAAAGTGCAAACAAACAAACAGCCCGTAAACTACCTGGCAGAGCCTCTTTCCAATTGTGACGTAGGCATAAGAGTGCTGACTGTTTAAGTCTTTTACAATAGGTAAACACTACTGGTGGAACCTGCGTGTGGACATGCCCTGTGAAGAGTTCTACCCAGTCTTTATCATGTACAATGGCGGGAAGCTGGACTCGTTCGGGTGGAACATCGGGACCTACCTGTCCAGTCCGCGCTACGAACACCCATCAGGCGGCTTCGGGGTGAGAATAGATCTCGTATATAGCACACACAGAATAAGAATCATTGTTTCCAAATTGCCAAGTTAAAAAGCCAATAAAAAGATTTGAGAGCCTTCATTAGAATGGAAAAGGATATGTTTTAAATACATTACAAACTATTCCAATTTGTACTTGACTCATGATCATCATGACTTCGTGAGTCACGCCTTCTTCTCATAACATCAATATGTATATGTCTTAACGTTTGCTAATGGCAATGACAATCAATCAATGAACTTTATTGCTCAACAACTGTAGCTGGTACAATGTATGGCAAAGAAGAAACAACAGGGGTAAATAAATGAACTATACTAGAATAGAATTCTAACAGAGCTAGTCTATATATGATATACCATTATGAAACAGGACAAACTATGTCCTCATGATCAACAAATCATCTTACTTCATCATTGTACATGCGATCTGTTTATGCGAAATTCAAGGAAAGAATATTGTTCCTTTCCTTCTCAGATGTTCATGAAACCTGTGCCGACCTGTCTGGCTGACCATTCTGAGAACCTGTCCACCATGCACGTGTACCTGACCAACGGATATCCGCCCCTCAACAACCACTGCTAGACCCATGGACCTAGCTAAACCAACAGAAATCCAGTGTTGAAATACATGTATCTCTTGGCATGGTTTCATGTACGCTAGTTTCGTGACAATACAATAACACACGATGAAAAAAAAGTAATACAAAGACACAAACGGAATTAATTTATTGCTGACAAGATAAATGTGATGAATCGTGTATGGATTGAGTAAAGTCAATAAGCTCCTTTGTAAAGCTAACAGGTTTCCTGCGCCACCTTGCGGTAGCTTTTAGCCACTCCAGCCTATGATGACAGTCTGGCTCTTCGATTTGCGTATGCTGCGACATGAATTTCCTGGATGCTCACACAATTGTGTTCATGGACTGTCTTCGCTTCGCAATATTATGCCAACATTTACTCTTCCACATTTTCACCTGTAAAGCCGGTATAACCGCCCTTCGGGGTAACACACCATCTTCGCAGGCACGCTGTCTTTGCGCTCCAAACTTGGAAAGAAACTAATTAAAACACAACTGCCAAAGTCCATACCTTGTAGCCTTCATTGTCTTGTAGTTGGACAGTGCTGAATACAGCAGACTACTTATGATATGTAACGTTACTCATATTGTAGGAATCCCCGGTTTGGTAATCACAAAATGTACATGTAGTGTAGAACTGATATCTGGCGACAATCTGAGGTCTACTAACCGTGAAAGGGTGTGATCGGTAAACGTCCAGCTTTGTTAGTCGTGTAGCTTAGGAGAACCACCTGGCGACAATCTACGTGTATTACCAGCAACAACGTAACACGCTCTACCTGCAATTAGCCTCCGGACAAGAACTTGCAATAAAACTTTCGTATATTCACTATGGCCGGGAGGCAACAAAACAGTTCCAGAATAAGCCGCTAGGGCACCCAAACTAATGTCTCTTCTTCCGTAGCCCAAGAGCTATCTGCTATCCAATAGTCTTGACTCTAGCATGTCCAGATCACGAGATATCAAAACCGGAAGTTTTGCTGAAGTAACAAGAAAGCCATCGGGGGGCCCAAAATCTAATCATGTTAGGTCTCATCAAGACATACCCACCTACCAAGTTTACTGACAATCCATCTTAAGCTTCTTGAGTTATCGTGCTAAGCAACACACATACATACAAACGCTACGAAAAACATAACACTGTTGGCGAAGGTAATCAATTATTAAACAAATACGGCCATATGCAGGAGGGCTACGAGTGGTGGGTGGGGAAGATCACAGGAGGGCTACGAGTGGGGGTGGGGAAGATCACAGGAGGGCTACGAGTGGGGTGGGGAAGATCACAGGAGGGCTACAAGTGGGGGTGAAGGTGGGGAAGATCACAGGAGGGCTACAAGTGGGGGTGGGGTGGGGAAGATCATATAGGATAATAATTCTTAGGTAACGCCTGTTTGCTGAGGAAAAGGAAAGGTCTCCCGTGCCCTTATGCAGAGCGTAGGGTGGTGTTCATATCCATTTCTGTAGCCCTTGGGCGACACACAGTTGTGCAATGCACTACAGCAGGGGGCTAGTCCGCTGGCAGTGCTGTGTGTTTGACCTTCCCACACTCTTTCTCAAATGTACTGAGTGCTAAGCAGAGAAAGAAGTGTGTACCATTTTTAAAGTCTTTGGTTTGACCCGGCCGGGGTTTGAACTGTGTTTGAACTCACGACCTCCCGGTTACAAAGCGAGCACTCTACCAATTGAGCTATTGCACTGCTGAGGTTGGGCAGGCTTAAAACTTTACACGTCGCCCTGCTGTGAATTAAGGACATTTAAGGCTACACCTGAGCAGATAAGTCATACTCCACATCGAAATGAACGGCTACATACAGGAGCGCCGTACGCGTGTATTGCTGTATGTAATAAAGACCAGATCATTTTCGGCTCTGTAATGATAGTCAGCGCAGCCCATATTGCAATGCCTAGCCCCTTTTCACCTACACATTGCATTTTGGAGTGTTGCAGGCGCTTGTATGTTGGGTTATTACTCGGGAAGTAATGTCTATCCGTTCAAAGTACAAATACGGTCATATATAGGACGATCCTCCTTGAGCATGCGCTCTTGCCTCTGAAAAACACGTCCACACCAGAGAAGTAGGGAAACATTCTCGCGTGATCCGAGAAATTTCAAGAACACGTTAGAATAGATAAATAAGTGAATTATTAAATATTGTTTATTAGTATTCAATGTTTGCGATCTCCATGGCTATTTACTTCAATAGGTAGCAAAAATAGGAGGAGGACACAGATTCTGGTCTAAATATAACCCACCAAGAGTCCATAGTCTCTTGACCTGAGCATTTGTATCCTTGCGGGTAAATGGAAGGTCAACAGCGCGTGTAGTGTGCAAAAGGCAGCTCACTAGAATAGTTCATTTTGGTTGGATACAGGGTTGGATACAATACGAACATAGCACATGGATTGTGTAAGAGACCGATAGCATCCATAGTGGACGCGTATTTGATGACAGAGCATTATACATTGTATGTACCCACTTAAGATTTGCTTGCTATGCACATTGTACATCGCCCGCTACTAATTGAGTACAAGATGACCGGCCACAAATTCCCAAGATAGTACTATGTTTATGCAACCTAACATCAACATGGTATCAATAGGACAGGGTTTTAAAAAGCGAAGTATTTATTTGCATTTTGCCGTGACAACGACCTGTGTATACTGGGTGGTCAAAAGTTACTAGAGGTAAATGTACAGGGCGGCTGCTGGAAAAGCCTAACTCATCATTTTCATTTGCTTGTACAAACATGTACGGGCTACTGTAGGGCAGTGGCACCGTTATGGATCTTTCTGGGAGAAAGTCCACGTACACGTAACCGCAAGTTAAGTGAACCCAGTAAAGGGCTCTCTGTGGCTTGGGATACTGAAAGGGAACACACAAAAATCAACATAGAAATCCGACCGACACCAATTTCCCATTTCAACTCCTTTGAGAACTTGTGTCTCATGCGTTGTACATTTTTTTCTTCCGCGATTTTGCCCACTCAGCGGTCACTAGCAAGAAGTGATTTTTGGTCGCCATAACGTGACCTTGAAGTCGTAGGCGAATGAACCGCCAGTTTAGTTCGAAGTGGGGCAGAGCGAGTGTAAGAGGCTTTGCCGTTGGTAGCGTGAGACGCAGTAGCTATGGCTTTGTCCAATCAAGGCTGGAATTGTGGCATGATATCAAAGAAAAATCCTCAGTGGTTGTCGCGGACCAATGGGGAATCGTTCTCACCAATGACGTAACTTAACATTGTTTAACCGTCACTAGAACCAAGGCCATAAAGTTAGAATCCCGGCAATACTAGTTCTCACTCTGGCACGGCGTGCGGCTCAACACTCGACTCAGCAGACGTTCCGACATGAAGCTTCTCCTTCTCTTGGCGGTTCTCGGTGCGGCCGCGGCGGCCGAGCAGTCCTCATGGTCGCTGTGGTGGTGGTGGCCTTTCTCCGACTCAGGTTAGTCAGAACTTCATTAGTAACAAGGTAATATGTATCTTGTGTATCTGTACTTGGAGGTGTTATTCATATCATCAAAATACCCTTTAATTCTGTCCCTGCTCTATCTGTAAACCTTCTAATCAGGCTGTTTGACTGGAAAGGAACATTCTTTAAAATATCTAAAATCATGACATATATAAGTATGTTATCAGGTGGGCTTCTTGGGATATGCACCGGAATGAATTGGCTGATTACATGTATATTGTAACTTGTGGTTTTCAGACTGGAACTGCCCGGTTTTACCTTTCTCTTGTCTAGATCTTCTCTCTCCTTTAAGTTCACAGATTGCCATAGGGAACCTCTATCGGACTTTTCTCATTTGATTCTTAAGTTAGCCTGTACTAGTACGTACTTCAATGCTGTATTAACAGATTTGTAATGTGTTTGCTGTCCGTACTACTAGTATGTGTGCACGATCAAGCCCCCCCTCTACCAGACGGCAATTGCTGAGCGTCCATTGCGTGAGACTAGAAGACAGACAAAAAATGTAAAAGGATTTCTTTGGTCGCTCAGTGGTCGATCTGCCCTCGCAGCCTCTAGTGGAAATGCAGTGTAAAATGATGTAAAGACCCTCTGGAATTCTAGCAGAGATTTACCAAAGATCATGCAATAGTCTGCCACACAAATGTCCCACAAAACCTTATATTGAAAAGATAAATTTTAAAATGTAATAAATGTAGATGTTGAAAATGATTATTACAAACAAAAGAAAATACTTTTTCTATCTTTTTCAGTCGCTGTACCACACTGGAACGACCTGAAAGGTGAGAGTTTCACTGGATTACGAATCAGCATATATGTATGGCGTTCCTAACTTTTGTAATAAATGTCAATCACCTCATGGTGGACCAACATCCTATTCTAAACCGTATAGCATGTTTGTATCATGTTCTATACTTACAAGTACTTGTAAAATCTGGCTTTCCTGTCGGTCTATACATTTGGTTTGCCTTGGTTTGTCATTTGCATAATGATTGGCTGTTGGCATTAGACATACACTTGATTTTATCTCGTGCGATCTAGCCATCGCTACGTGAGCAGACAGCAATGTCAACATACCCAAAACATCTTCTCTGGAAAAAAACTCGTAGGTCATTTCAAAGATACCAACGGTGGTGAGATGTTGGATGAGAAATAGTAGTGAAATTTTAGATGGAGGAGAAATACGATTAATAGAATACTTACTGCTGGCGATAATCACTCCCCAGCTTGTCACTTGCTAGTATGAAGAGAAGCTGTCCCCTAAAGCGTCGCCAAACACGCGCGTACGTACATACATATAATAGGCCATAAAGGAACCCTTTAACGGAGGGGTGTTTTATGGGTCAGAGACCGAGTCACAGTGACCTTTCATCCACATGATCCAGACAAAGTCCGAGGTCCCCTATCCTGATACCCATTGTCTGAGACTTGCTTGTACAAACATGTTTGGGCTACTGGAGGACGACGGCACTGTTCTGGTCCGGACAGTCCAAATGTCCGCAGGTAGGCAGATCCAGTAAAGGCTCCCGTGGTGTCAGGTGATACAAGGGAACAGACTAAGAAATTCGACCAACACCATTTTCTAGCCTATCTCATCAATAAAGTTTTTCTTCTTCTACCTGAGAAGTGTCTAACGCATTCCTTCCACGGTTTTGCCCACTCAGCAACTTAAGCTGTTACTTTAATTTGATTACCTTAATCTTAACAAAAGTCATAAACGAATGAATCGTCAGTTAAATCAAGTGCGATAGAGCAAGTGTAAGAGGCCTTGCCATTGGTAGCATTAGATCGAGCAGCTTTGTAAGGAGATGGTTTTTGTCCAATCAAGATACGTGATCAATTGTACGTACGTGTGCAAATGTAGATGTCATGACACTATTTGCAAACCGTCTCAAAATGTAGGTTAGACCGTGCATTGCCCCGCGTTAGTCAAACAACAATGCGACTAACGTCTCTGAAACTTGATCAGGGTCATCATGAGGTGATTTACTTTTAGTAGTCGAGATAAGATTGAATCCACTATTGTCCTTGACATCACGAAAATCGACGTTTTAGGGGCGTTATCCAGACCACGGACGATGTGAGCTTAAAGTCCCTTGATCCTTTGCGGCTAGAACCAGTGACAGCGACATAGACGTCATAGTCGGTTCTTTGATAGAATTCCAGCCGTCTAAACCTGACAACTGACAATATAAGCTCAAATGGCCGCCCGGTGGAAGTGTTGCGCTTTTAGGAGTTTTGTGCGGCAGGAGTTTGAACTTCCGCCGTGTAAAATCTACCGCGGAGCCTAGTTGAGTCGGTCGGCGAAGAGCTCTTTCAACCCCGAAGAGAACCCGCCCCAACCACGGTAGACTGGACACATTATAGTATCTATGTGTTCACGTGCGATGAGGCTTCGCACATGAAATTCTAGATAAATATCATAGTAAAGGAAAATAATTTTACATTTGACCGTTTTTACAGTTGGATGGGGGATCAACCCGTTGACCTCGTTCCAGTCCCTTCCGCGCACGCGCAGCGAGGCTACCAAACAAGGCTGGACCATGTACGGACGGGCCACATGTGCAGGTAAAGGCTGTATGTATGACTGATTTCGAATGACGACCTTTACTGTACATTTCTGTCACACTGGGCTAAGTACAGGTCACAACAGCAAAACACGATGAACAGATACTAAATATCATTAGATAAATTCAACTTCTCGCTTTTCAGCAAGTTATAGCAGAGATAACAGATTTTCGATGGAAGGTTTGTTTAGTTGCAATAGGAATATGAATTATTCTAAAGTGCATGAAGAAGGGAAATAGGTTTTATGCAAATCCATAAAGTTCATTTATGCGGTCGATCGAAGAACACATTATTATTTTCTTCAACAACTATGCCAGCAGGTTGTTGTACGTACGCTTATTCCTCGTACTGTGTTTATAGGAACCTACTGGCAGGGTCTGCGGATGATCTATCAGGACGATCCCGCCGTGATTCTGCTGTTCGACAGGAACGGCTTCATCGCCGGCATGCAGATGGGAGTGAGTTTATGAAAAGAGAATAACCCCTTAGAGAAATTTACTTGTTGGAATTGTTTGGTAATTATTCAGTGAAATCATCGTTTATTTTTTGCAAAGTCTGTCGAAGCTTACTTTTCGTAGAATCCTATATACGAGGTGCAACCTAGCTAATTAGTTATCCATGTGTTTTATACGGAATTGTAAAATACCGCATTATGTATTGATGCCAAGTTCAAGATGGCGGAAGATTAGTGCAAGTACCACTCAACACTCCGTGAATAGTTTCATCAGGTTGGTAAGACACTGCAGTAAAGAGACTGTTTTTACACAACCAAACGCAAGTCTTTTGTCCAGCCGACGTTTTGGTGACCGTCTCTCACCTTTTTGTAAAAAGAGTCTCTCTACTCACCATTCAACACTGCTCAACTGAACCCTTTGCCCTGCATCTTCCTTCCTCTATAATCCTTCAGATCTAAAGATGATAGTATACGTATGCATGGCTCCTCCCACAAATAAATCCCTCATTGTTGACATGTCCCTCAGGTGAAACAGAGCGACCTTCCCGCGGACAGGTCCGTCCCACCCCGTGACGTCATCCCGCCATGGGTGCAGGACAGGAATAACGACATGTGGCTCATCACCACATACTTCGTCAGACCAGGTGCGAGGGGATAAAATCATTTGGGGAGAATAGGTATCCATTGTTCCAACATCCAATAGACCGATCCCCATAGCTCCGCCCAACTCCGTCAACTATAAAAGATGCAGATATTTGACGAACATGCAGGTTCTCTCTCATTGGTCGAATCGCTAATTGCTACCCTCTCATTGGTTGAACTGCTAATTGTGATTGACAGCAGGGATCCATGTTATGATGGGTTGTATGTTTTCTTTTTAGAAAAGAATGCACAGTAACGATATATCTAACTGCAAATTGTTCATTGAAGGGTTCGTATGAAGAGTTCAGTTAAATATAAAGCTTTAGGTATGTTTGGGTTAAAATAAAACGTTTCTGTTGTATAACTATTACTCTACCTTGTAGTTGAGAATGATGTTAATTTTGCCGCCGTGTGTTTGAATCATGGCAGATACCATCTGTACTGTTGGGCGCACCGCGACCGAGTTCGAGGCGAAGGGAACAGGGACAGACCTGTACCTGCAGATCGGGGCCAGCCCACGCACGGACTTCGTCATCATCCCCAAGTACGAGAAGGACATACAGGGCACGGACTGGACCCCAGGGAAGTGCTTCTGGACCATGGGTAATGTATAGCCTGTGTTACACACTCTCGTAGCCAGTCAGGGGCTGATTGGATCTCCTCATATAGAGCTTGTGCTATACAACTATGAGTCTACAGAACCATCCCCATTCCCAGAACTACCAATAGGAGCTCGGGATTCTTTATCACTATAAAACTCAGTCCAATAGTGTAGGACCCCAGGATTTCCTGTTACCATGGAAGCCAGTCATCATAGCTTCCAACACTATGGCAACGGACAGGTCTCAGTCTGACAAAAATTCATCTACTTATGCAAAGATGAACAGGATTAAGATGTTTCCAATATCTACTGCTTGACTAATGTAGCATGTCTTGTCCTGTGTAAATATATGCTGGGCTTCATTGGAAAGCAGCTTCTACATGTACAAGCTTTAAGCTGAATGGGCTACCCAGCCGTTTTATGATGAAATTAATGAATACTGTCTTCCTACTCTTAGGCAAGCATTACTTTAAGAACCTGCGGGAGAACATGCGCTGTGAGGAGCTGTACCCGCTGTTCCCGCTGTACAACGATGGGAAGCTGAACGCCTTCGGGCTGATCGTCGGCGCGAGTGTCCCCAGCCCCACCTCTCGTTATGAGTCACCCATCGCCTCCAAGACGTTCTACCAGGTGATATTTCATGTACACTCACTCACTCACTCACTCACTCACTCACTCACTCACTCACTCACTCACTCACTCACTCACTCACTCACTCACTCACTCACTCACTCACTCACCCTTCATCACAAGCTCTCGCAAGCAACTGACATTTGCTATTTACTTGTGAGTTGTGTAATGTTTTATGCATTTTTTACCCAATTGCATGAAAGTATACTTTTGCACCCATTTGTTCCTTTCTTAACCACATTGATAATAAACAAGAGGTGTTTATTCAACATATATGTCATCTTGTTTCTTCACTTCCTAGTGAGATATAGCGTCCTGACAATGATTTCCGCATATTTCAGCTGTTCATGACTCCGGTGCCCAAGTGCCTCCAGCGCCATACCGAGGAGAAGGGCCTGACCACCCTGCATGTCTTCCTGGAGAGCGACCCTCGTCTGAACAACTTCTGTTAGATACTAGGTCTTCACAAAGCCGACAATCACATCATCAGCACAGGCAGATGTTGCTGGTTGTGAAAAACGACTAACGATTCGTCAGTTACTCAATGAAAGTTTGCTTATGTGCAATGGATAAGTACTGTGAAGTAATAAAAGCAGGCTATGCAATAATAATTATTTTGTCCGGCTCTGGTCATTTAAGATCTCATCATTGTGCTTGTGCTTTGGCAGGAAAGTGATGTAGTTGATGTTGGGTCTTTTACACTCAAGCTCAGTACCACCGAGTTCTTGTTCATATAATTACAGTTGAACAGTTTATTCATAAAAAAACAGACTCGCAGCCTGTACAAAAACATACTTAATAACACTGATTTTTTACAGTTACTTGCCTGGCAAATACAAATTAACATTGCAATACATATACAAACACAGGAACAAAAACATTACAAAAAGCCTCGCATGGGCAATAAAGTAAAGACCAGAGAGTCCTAAGAGTCTTACTGCGAAGACTCGTTGTACAGGAATATTGCTTTGTGTAAGAAATAGTTTTTCAGTCTCTTCGTACGGGCAGCTCGTACTGTAAGTGCTGTTCCATTTCTTAAGGTCCTCCGGCCGTTGTCCTGGCCGGTGGAACCAGGTTATGGAGGGGGTGACCCTCGTCCAGCATGTTCTTAAGTAGTTTCACTGCCGCCAGCTGTCGCCTTTCCTTCAGCGTGAGCAGAGGAGGCACCTCACGTCTTCCCCCCAGTGAGATGATCCGGAGTGCGCATGCTCTCCGTTGTACTCTTTCAATCAGTCTTTCCTGCTCTTTGTTACACCCTACCGGTAGTACGTGCCCATATTCAAGTACAGGTCTGATAAGTGTGATGTAAACCTGGACCAAATCCACAACACTAGTGCCCTGTTTAGTGTTAAGTATAATGAAGCCTACGCGAAGCCTTCGTGACCATATAGAGATCACTTGATCATTGATATCTCGACACACCAGTAAGTGGCCAGTTTAGAATGAAATGGACAATAGAAATCAATTGACACAAAATCCATAAAATCCGCTATTATGTTTATTTCAGGATAAAAACTTTATACAAAAGACATCATGGCTAAATATAACCATCTGTGTCACATCACAACCTCTTGTGTCAGTGTCCTTGAATATTTCTTTATTGGGACAGAATAACTTATAATTATCAGAATTAAAATACAACTTTCATCTTTTATATTACACATAACATTACGTTTACTTGTCTTTATGAAATCATTTTCAAGAGAAAAACAAACTATGTGAAAGACAAACAGCAGAGGGACATAATTTCTTGTTTGCTGTTTTCATTTATGACCAAAAAAGTGCAATAGTACTAGTAAAAGCCTAAGGAGGTTGCACTGTACAGTATGATTTTTTAAAACCACTGAGTCGTCGACAAGAGTCTATTAAAACAATACCTGTGTATTAAAAACGTTCATATTTCTATTGAAGCAATGATAGTTGTTAGAAACTGTAACATATCGTATCATACATATAATACAAGTGTTAGAATAACTAACCTTTACAAAGACGAAAACGAACACAGAGAACATACAAAAACAAAAATCACAATCGTCTGACTTACAGATATCTGTCATCGATTAACTTTGGCCGGCAAAGCCAAGTGATGTATATGCAGAACAAATCTGTAAGATACTAACTTAAACCTAATCACTTAAAACATTTTGTGACTTGCATAGTCATGATAAATGTTCTCCAGTGTGACTTGTTGCATAATGATGTACATGATGACACACACACACCCAGATTCTTCGAGCAGCACAATCACTTCACCCCACTGTCTCTTTTTGTACCTTGGTTTTTTTAAGTGACGAACTGTCTCTTTTTATGGTTTGGTCAGCAACGTGATAAAGTAACGTACATGAGTTCAAACGTACAAAAAAGAGGATGGGTAATATAAGGAAAATATGTTTCAATCACAAATTTTCAACTTTCAACATCAAGGCCAAGCTGTGGACATGAAATACATTTAAACAGGTATGGTATGTACAACACTTCAACCTTCAATCGTGCCGGTTACAATCATAACGCACACTTTAAAATACATGAACCGTTACTACGTACATCAACATCATAGTGCTTAGAATGTCTGGATCAGTAAACAGGTATTAAATCTTGACGTGTTAAAGTGACTTTCCTGCAGGAGGTTCTCAAGTGTTACAAAAGTGTCATCACATCAAATATTCTTATCACACCATTGTGGGTAGTGAAGACAGAGGCACTCTGTGTCAAATGTGGTCTGCGTGTTGTCCAATTAAGCAGATATTTCGGTGGCAAAGTCTTAACCAATCGGTTGAACACTGTCAAATTGGCCAGACAGTGCAGTGCCCAGTTGGTTACGACTTTGCCAATGAAAGATGTGCTTGGAGATTATGATCTTCTCTATCCTGAAGTCTACTGTTGCACTTGTTGAGCCTGTTGACGGCGGCCGTAAAGTCTGAACCTGGCCAGCAGCCTCTGCAGCCTGTCATCACTGCTGATGGCGAGCTGGGCCGGACAGGGGTTCAGATTACACCGTCTGATCTGCGTCAGCCGGGGGCAGGGCGTCCCACCGTTAACCGGCTTCTGCCTGATGTACCTGGAATACATAGGCGGAGGTTAGATTCAATGTCATCAGCACAGGTTAATGCTGCATATACACGTGCAGACGTTTGTCAATGGCGTATTAGTCAATATTTATCTGAAAGGTTTAGCTTTGTATTTGGCTAAGAGAGTTTGAAGAACAGTTATTAATTACCTTGATCGCACCATGAGTCCACCGCCACATCGTCTGCTACATCTGCTGAAGCCAGACCAGTTCGACACCTCACAGTGCAAAACTGTAAAATAACGGCAGTCTGTCTCATTTCCAGTATCCACTGAAACTTTTCCCTAACGTTAGGCAAACAACCTTATAACTGAACTGACATAAGAACAGCTTATTACCAATTAAGCGTTCTACCTTTCGTAAATGGCACACTAGTGCTAGATTGCCATGCATAATCTAAATATATACAGTTAAGACAATACACATACTGTTTTCATTAATGATATAGAAATTATAATTCACAAACCCGCACCTTTTGGGTCCTGCTCTGTTTTTCCTACACCCTCAGCTGACTGTTGTGGCTTAGGGGGGACAACATTGATGGCCTTCCTGACAGGACAGGGCTCCACATTGCACCGTTTCCTCTCGTACAGATGAGGGCATGGCTTCCCGCCGTTCAACGGCTTTTGTGTGATGGTTCTGGAATGTAAAAAAGGTACATGAAGTTCGTTTGCCATCGTAGTTGCAAACAATCGTCAAATTTTCATATTTCCAAATACATGGACTTTTAGAAGGGAAGCTTTGGGCCGACAGGTGCTAAAATCAAATACAAAAAAATCATCATACATCTGACTACATCTGACTTTAAGAACCTGGCTTTGTGACACATGTGTACAGATAACTCACTACCTACCGTGCTCTGACCATGATGCCTCCGCCACACCGCCTGTTGCACCTGCCGAAACGAGACCAGTCCGACACCTTACAGTCTGAGGCAACAACTGAAGAGAAACCAACATTCCTCATTTATGCATAACCATTCCTTTGTGCATATGTTGTAGACACAAACATTAGATATCATTGTAGATGCCCATTAGATCCAATAACAATCCTATAGATAAAACACTTCAGTTTAAATCTGCCTGATTTAGCGATTTAGAATACGACTACACACCCTCTGGCTTATCTTGTTCTTTCTCCACAGGTTTGGCTGGCGTTACTGGCTTAGACAGATCGTTTTCGCTGACGGCCTTCGTGACGGGACAGGGTTCCACATTGCACTGTTTTCTCTCGTACAACTGGGGGCATGGCTTCCCACCATTTGATGGCTTTTGTGTGACGGTTCTGGAATGTAAAAAAAGGAGAACATGATCTTCGTTTGCTATCGTAGTTGTGAAAAGTCGTCAAATGTGGGGCATATAATTCTTTTCGGTTACACTGGTGTTTGAATGACTTTTGACTTGTCATATTTCCTGGTGATTTTACGAGCGATGCTTTGGGTTAGATGACAACATTCTTACACTTGATGATACATCTCGCCTCTTTGAGACTTTGGCTTTGTACGTGACACATGTGTACAGATAAATCATTACTCACCGTGATCTGACCATGACGCCTCCTCCACACCGCCTGTTGCACTTACTGAAACTAGACCAGTCCGACACCTTACAGTCCGAGGCAACGACTGAAAAAGTCATCATTCCTCATTCATTTCCAGCATCAATTTTGATACGTAGTCATTGCTTTGTTCATTGTGGACACAAATGTCAAATGCCAATTACTGTCTACGTTCAAGATGAACATTGGGCCCAATGACAATATTTTAGATAAAACATTACAATTGCAATCTTCGTGGATTACTGATTTAATACAACTACACACCTTTTGCAGCTGTTGTCGTCTCCTCTTGTTCTTTCTCCACAGTTTTTGTTGACGTTTCTGGCTTAGACAGATCGTTTGTATTGATAGTCTCCGTGACAGGACAGGGTTCCACGTTGCACTCTTTCCTCTCGTGCAGCTGAGGGCATGGCTTCCCACCGTTTGACGGCTTTTGTGTGACGGTTCTGGAATGTAAAAAGGAAAATGAACTTCTTTTGCCATCGCGTTGAAAACGTCAAATGTACGTGTAGCATATAATTCTTTGTCGGCTACATTAGTGTTTAAAAGACTTTACATGACTTGTCAGATTTCCTGATGGTTTTACGAGTTATGCTTTGTGTGATGTCAGATGTCAACATTCTTATATTTTAGGAATTGATCATACATCTCGCTTCTCAGAACTTGGCTTTGTAACAGAAGAGTACAGATAACATGGTTACCCACCGTGATCTGTCCATGACGCCTCCACCACACCGCCTGTTGCACTTACTGAAACCAGACCAGTCTGACACCTTACAGTCCGTGGCAACAACTGAAAAAAGACAACATTCCTCATTCCTTTCATGTATCAATTTTCAAGCTTCATAACTCAAATATCATTTAATTTACTATCTACACTGTAGAAAAACAATGGATCTTAAGTCAATACATTAATAAAACACCTCAATTGCATCTGCTACTTAGTACAACTATAAGTAACGTTACACACCTTCTGGTACCGGTTCATCTTGTTCTTTCTCCACAATTTTGGCTGGAGTTTCTGGCTTGGACAGATCGTTGTCGGGGATCTCCTTCGTGACAGGACAGGGCTCCAGGTTGCACTGTTTCTTCTCAGACAGCTGGGGGCATGGCTTCCCGCCGTTCGACGGCTTTTGTGTGATATTACTGGAAAATGAAAACAGAAATGACGTTCATATGCCCTATCGTATACGTACACAAATCATATCTGCATAGGAGAACAGTTGGCATTGGTACCACGCATTGGTAGCGTGTTCTATGGGATTTTGAACTGTTTTATGTCACGTGGTATTCGTGAGGAGCAACAAAGTTAGGGACATTAGTACTAACATTATACATTGATAGGACCAACATACTGCTTTACAAACTTAGTTTTATGATGTTGTAACTTACCGTGATCGCACCATGCTGCCGCCGCCACACCGACTGCTGCACTTGCTGAAGGCAGACCACTTCGACACTTCACAGTCCAAGGCAACAACTGTAGAACAACATTGTTGAAACATGGTCATTTCTTTGTGTTTTCAATTCAGACATTAAGTGGACTTAACACCACTTGACATCCGGATGAACACTAGATTACGTAACACTATACGCTATCTATACATTAACACGAATACGCACCTTCAGGTTTCTCCTTTACTTCCTCCACAGTCTTGACTGGCTCTTTCGGCTTGGAGAGGTCGTTGTTTTTGTCAGTCTTCGGGGCATCACAAGGGTCCTCGTTACAACGTACGATTTCAGCCAGCTCTGGACATGTTTTACCGCCATTCAGGGGCTTCTGCGTAACGTACCTGGAACATATAGGCAGAAATTATGGCCATCGTAAATACGACGTAGTTTCCATTTCAATGGATGATTTCACATTTAATCCATGGTATTACGAGGCAACAGGAAAGACCTAGTGCGCAATCTGAGTAGGAAACAGACGGAAATTGCTTTCACGTGCTACCAACGTTATGCTTGGGCAGTATTAATAGTCATGCCCATTGTTTTGCGACCTTTGCAAATAGACGATCGAGTTTAATGCCGAAGTGTTCTTTACCGTGATCGCGCCTTGATGCCGCCCCCACACTGCCTGGTACACCGGCTGAACCCGGACCAGTTCGACACATCACAGTCCAAGGAAACAACTGTAATGCAACAGGTAACATCAAATAATCATACATCAAAATGTACAAACATTTTTGTCCAACTCCAAACGGTTTTTGTAATATTTTAACATGTCAGTCCTATCAGTCTTTGGAAATATTTGGTCACATGTTCATTATTTCATTACTATGTTAATTCGTGCTTTGCTTGTCCTATGTATTATGTATTGTCTCATATGTGTCGGTGGCGGCATGAATATAAATCTAATACTTGAGTGCGCCGTCACCGGCGTTTGTCAATAAATGTTGCAATTAAAAAAATGCACGGGAGTCACACTCCAAAGATCCCAATGCATATATATTCTGTGAACATTGAGTTAACAGAAACAAACACCCACCCTCTTCTGCCTCCTCGACAAGCTCAGCCAGCTCGTCCAGTTTGGAGAGGTCAGCGCCGTCCCGCGTCAGGGTGACCCTGGCCAGAGCCGGCAGCTTCCGCAGGCTCGGGTAGTAGAACGAGTTGGCAGGGTGGTTGGGGAACTGCGCGCTGATCTGGAATACGGGCTCCTGGGAATACAGAGTGTTGGTTCGAATGTGTACCATAATCCAAAGGAAGAAATATACGCATGGCACTAATATCGTATATGTTTTATTCTTGTTACCTGAAATAAGGTATCATAGTTGACCATCCATGCGATATGTCCATAGTCAGCACTGTACAATATACCCTTACACTGACACCCTCAAAAGGACTTTTAAGTCTCTCTATATAAGTTGGTGACAAAAATAGTGATTAGTTTACATGAACTTTACAATGGGTGGATATGAACAAAGAGAGCGCACCGAGGTGTGTTGCAGTACCATCGCCTGTCGGTAGGAGTATTCTCACCTGTGGCACTGTAGCCCAGTTAGGTGAGGTGAATGTGAATCCCTTGTCCGTGCCGGCGTCCCACGGTCCCAGGCTGGTGGAAAACTGGTCAATCCACTTCCCGTTCTGGCAAAGGTCCTTGCTGTCCAGGCCAACAAACCAGTCTGGACTGGGCACAATCTTCACCATAAACGACACCTATCGGAAAGGAGACGATGTACATTCAAGTTTTATCGAGTTTAGAGAATGGTGCGGTATTCGCATGCAGTCTATCTGACATACTAAGCCCAGAATATAATGTCTATCGCATGCCTAAGTTTTGAATATTGAATAGTAACTCTTTTTCATAAAGCTTACCTTTGAATGGTCAGCATCAATAGCGAAGTCTGTTTTCCTCTCCCCAACTCCCGATTTCTTGATCTCGTCAGCAAAGAACTTGCCACTGGTTCCCTTGGAGTTAGCGATGTCAGAGAACAGCTGATAGGCGCCGGCCTTCTCGGCGAACAACTTGACTCCCTCAGAAGCCGTCTCTCCCTTGTGCCAGAGCGTGTATTCTTCATTATGGGTTACTCCTGGTGAAACAGTATAGGTACATATATACATTGCATAATTAACGTTCAGCGCAGGCATGTACTACTACTAGGTAATATGTCAGAAGTAGTAATGAATGAAGAATGAAGACCTTTATTGTACGCAAATACCCACTGGGTTCAGTACAGGTCACAGGAAAGACGTCACAGTTTGCAATGAATATATACAATGTACAAGCTAGTGCTAATTCTATGTACTATGGACATATAGTCTAATAATTACGATAATTTGGTTTCTTCTCGATTCTTAGTAATGATGTAGATATAAGTACAGATATGTTTTATAATCGAAGGTTTGTCTAAAATCATCAGAAATATGAACTTATCTGCGTTGCTAAGATGTATGAAATGGGGAAACATACATTGCAATAGTTTATAAAGCTCTGCTCTCTCTTCGTTGTATAAACTACATTCTAATACAAAGTGTTCCTCATCCTCTATCCTATTTAGATTACAATACCTACATATTCGTTGTTCCAGGGGAGTGCGGTTATGGCGTCCGGTTTCAATGTGTAATTTGTGGCAGCTTATCCTGAGTTTTGTAGTGGCGGTCCTATGCCGTATATTGTCGAGATTTAGATACTTTTCTCCATTATACGTTGTCTTGAACAGTCTGTACGATCTCAATTTGTTTCTGGCAGCTCCGCCTTTGTTATCATTGTGTATTTCTTTTAGAAAAGTTTGGAAATGGATGTCTTTCAGACGTTGGTTGATGGAATTAATAAGATGGGACGTATCTGTGTTTTGTGATAAAGTACAATGCCAGATATAACCAAAACTACACTCCTCTAAGGACTTCCGAACTCCTGAGGCCCAACATTTGGCTCCAGTTTTGTCTAAGGCTATCTGACAAGATAGAGCATCGAACTGGAAACTGTCGACAGGCACTTTCTGGCGAAGTCTAATGAGGTGTTTGATAGCATTTAGAGAGGCTTCTACTTGAATGGGAAACCTCCCTAGTTCCGCTCTTGCAGCGAGACCGCATGCTGATCTTGGAACGTGAAGGGCTTGCTTACAGAATTTTAGATGAATTGATTCTATAGGGCAGGAATTGGAACTTTTAGCTGAGCCCCAGATCTCCGACCCGTAAAGAATTACGGGCTTTACACAACTGTCAAAAAGTTTGTTCCTAACAGCTACAGGTGCATCAGCTTTGTTTAGTGATTGGTTCATGCCGAATAGAGCTTTTAGTCCTTTACTGTGAAGATGTTTCTTATTCGCCTTGAAAGTGCCCGCGGAGTTGACAACAATGCCTAAATAGCAATAAGATGTAACTATTTCTACTAAATTATCCATATAGGTGAAAAATAATTCTTTTGGAAGACGACCCCCCTTAGTGAAAACAATGATTTTTGTTTTCCTAAGGTTCACATTTAGTTTCCAGATATGACAGTAACTTTCTAGTCTATCTAATGAAGACTGTAATCCTTGCTTGGACTCAGAAAGAATGACTAAGTCGTCTGCATAGAGTAGACAAGGAACTCGCTTACTGTGCATAATTGGAGGGTTACAGGCATCATTATTAAATACAGAGGTGATGTCACTTAAAAATAAATTAAATAAAGTAGGACTTAGATTGCAGCATATATAAAGCCGACCCCCGTTGTTGACGATGGGGGGGGGTGTTCAGTCAGTTTGTATCTCCCGTATCTCCTGTTACTCCTGGACGCATAAATCCGAAGAACGGACGCAACAACGCGTACGTATCCCGAAGATCTAGGACTTCCGCCAATTGTCGCTAGGTGTAGCTTTGAGCCACCCTTATACAGCATCACAACGCTCGACCCCTCTACCGCATCACTGTCATCCATTCAGAGCCAGTCGATAACAGAGAACCGTTCTGAAACGTCCTGGGCCCTGGTGATGCGCCCATCTGTTGAACAGGTTAACATAGCTCTGTGGATATATCCAAACAGACAACGGACAACCCACAGACTTACGATAACATTTCCCCCTTTAGACAGGAGACCTCCGTGATCCAAATGTGCCAAGCCCTATCATTCGATCCAGAGCTAACGTAAACAAGTTGCATAACCAGGTCGCTCTGGGTTTTGGCTGTAGTCCACCACGCCATGCCATGGTTCAGGGCTGCATTCGGTTCTATTTTTGGAAGGCCAAGGACATTCCTTACTAATGAATCGTTTGTAATTAAGAGCTTCCTAATTGCTTGTTGTTTGTCTCAGCAGCCAACATGATAACCTAAGCAGGTGATCGCATGACATGGTAGAACTTGTAGGTAACGAAGAATTCAAGTAGAAAAGACATACTGGTTACCTTCGCCAAGAAGGTTATGTTTTCAGGGGCGTTCGTGTGTCTGTGTGTGTGTGTGTGTGTGTGTGTGTGTGTGTGTGTGTCAGCACGATAACTCAAGAAGGCTAAGATGGATTGTCTTGATATTTGGTAGGTGGATAGGTCTTCATGAGATGTGGAACTGATTAGATTTTGGGCCTCCTAGCGGCTTGTTATGGTACTGCAGCTGAACTTCCGGTTTTGATATCTCGTGATCTAGACATGCTAGGGTGACGAAATTTAGATGGTAGGTAGCTCTTGTGCTGGGGAAGAAGTGACGTGAGTTTAGACCCCCTAGCAGCTTGCTCTGGAGCTGCAGGGGCGTTAGTTGAAAAATGTTTAAAGGCGGATAACTCAAGAACCGATTGATGGATCGTCGTGATTTTTGGCATGTAGGTAGCTGAAGTGATGCTTGACATAATAATATTACAATTATGCAAATATTAATGTAATTTGCATAATTAACGAGGAAAATCTATAAATCAGCTGCATTCCATGAAAGGACTATTCAAGCTTGTGTCATATGTAATTAAGAACGGCAGAAATACAGGCAGATATCAATTATGCAAATGAGGACTTAATTTGCATAATTAATGAGAAAATGTTATAATTACATAGTGGTAACTGCCTGGAATTTCATACTTGGGATATTTGAAAGCTATGTGAAGGTGAACATAGTTAAACATAATTTATTCAAATAAGGACCTCATTTGCATAATTTATGAGGAAATTCTATAATGGCATTTAAGATAAGACTGTCTTCTGGTGTAGAATATGATCAACAGATTTAATTGATGCAATTTAACTGATCCTATTTGCACAATCAGGGGGATTAATCTATAATTTCTTAGTCATAAGGGCTAACATCATTTGGCGAAGGTATGAGATCGTGGAACTCTAGTTGGATATGTGGTGGGCAATACGAAAACGGGCCGGGTCACTGTATTTATGTCCACTACGGTTGCATGCGGAGGCCAGATGAAGTAAGTATTTGCAGCATACAAGGCGATGCAGAGGGTATCCCTCCAGACAGAAACCGGGAAGATGCCGAGAAATTCATTAAAATAAGTTTTAATTGCCCAAGGATAACCCTAATTATTTACCTTGCCAGAAGGTTATATTTCGGATAGCATTTGTGCACGATGACTCAAGAATCAAGAATCATGAAACTTGGTAGGTGAGTAGGTTTTGATGAAACCTCAAAATGACTGAATTTCGTTTTAAATGCAAAATAAAGTTTTGACTTCTGTGACACAAGAAAATTTATCTCTGAGTCAGTTTATGAATTGGTTACACAAGATTCTTGCCGAGTGTACTTTTATTAGAGCCGCCCTTTACGACAGAGAAGTCTGATGAACTGGAATTTTCCGGAGAATGCCGACGAACAGGATAGATATTTACGACAATAGCAGTTAAACCGTGAAAAACATCGCGCTTTCTGCCCTTCAAAACAGACTGAGGGGGCGCCGGGCACCACTTGGACGTCCTGTGGTCGCGTAGCGCGAGTCTGGCGTGTCACGGGACGAGTGGTACATGCTGTGAGCGATACTAGAATTACCACCGTGCCCCGAGGACTTGATCTTGACAAACATACTTCACAGTTGATTTCCACCGCACGGAACGCAAGCGTGGTAACACTTCGCACGCGTCGGGAGCGCCGAACAGCTGAAAAAATACAACCCCAGCCCACTCGCGTGCCGGTGCTCCGTTCGGAAAATTACAGTCACAAAGAATCACAAGACTAGTCGTGACCTCTCCCATTCCAGCGTTACAAAGTACTAACGTCGTGTTCCAGATGTCTGTCAGAGATGCCTTATAGTGCGCAACACAAACACGGCGACATTCATTTCTGTCAGCTTGCCTTCGATGATGAATGGACATCTTGGCAGCTTTAGGTAATACTTTTATCAAGTTCAGCTGTGATTTTGTCCAACTATGACATCGTTCCATTGACGCATTCAACACCACCATTGTCATTACGATCATGACCATCATCAATATCATCACCATTATCATAGTTCTCATAGGTCATCCTCACGATAACAAATAAATCAAGAGCACGATGTTGCCATCTGCCGAAAAGATGCAGACGATATAGACTGAAAGTCTCGTTGCCCCACAATTTAATGTACGCCTGAAGGCCCGAAGTCTTGTTTATTGATGCCAGCTAAACCTCAGTATCTCCGGCGCTCCCATTTCGTGATATGACGACCTTCTCCCTGAGCCGAAGGCTAAAGGAAGGTTATCTCCTTCGCGAAGGCCCAAAATTCCGTGTCACTGTTTGGCGTCAAGCAAGTGAGCACACCCGTAGGCTGGGGTGTTCACAAGGCGGATGGGATTTGTGTGTTTTTACAAGGCCGCGACTCAGTGAACCCGTACATCTGAAGGAGGAATGGTTGTACTAAAATGCGGGCCGTTCCCGAATACGGGACCAGATCTGAGGAATAGGCGTCAGTGTTAGATTAAATTTTAACTGATGGCGCTTTACAAAGAATTCCTTCCGTTTTCCACATCTTACCGACTTTCCAACGGTATTAAGCTATTTCTCCTCCTGGTTAACAACATTCTGATCGATTTGAGCAATTCGATAGCCTCAATACAGTAAGAATGGCGCATTGTAGATTTGAACACAATACCAACCTAAAGCCTAACCTAAACCTTAAGCCCATAACCATATGACTACGATATGGTTTGTTTAACGCGACAATGCTCCTCCAGTATGTTACTTTCACCACTTTCAGAGACGCTATTAAACTGAGGGAAGCCAGCAGCATTAGGGAGCCGGCGGAAAATACGGAGGATGGCACCCAGGCTAAGGTCAATGACCTGTCCTCTTTCTATTCTGTGGCCATAATTCGTCAAAAAGAACGGCCGGTTACGGCCAGTCTATTCTTGCATTGCTGGCGGCAGTGCACGGTTATATACGAGTTGTCCGGTCGACAGAATCACTAGTAACTTGATCCGTGAGTGGCCTTCACTGGTCCTGCCATCCAATACTATACACTAGTGCTGAGAAAATGCTTACACTCTGAGCAGCGTCACACTCTGAAAGCTATCGTCTGTTTCACTCGACTTTCGTCCGTCTTCATCAGGTCTGGAAATTCCGTCACACAAGGTCACCATAATTGCAGTAAAACTATTCCGTGATCAGGGAAACTACTGGATAATTAGCCACTACTGGAATGGTTTTGATTCTGTGTAGAAAAGCGTTGCGTTCAATGTTGTGACATTTCTATCTTCGGCACGTCCAAGTAGACGGTCTTACAACAGTTGTTTCGTAGTTGTGTGGTTTTCATCAGTTTAATACGGAGAGGTCGCGTTCGTCATACGTCATCGCACGATTTTTTTATGTCGTAGGATTTTTAAGCAGGTTGTTACTGAAACATGGCCAAATGCCGAGAAGGATTTAAGACAGTCTTTCCTGTGAAAAAACAGCTGGATTTTGTTCGACACATTCAAGACCATCCCATGAATGTCCTCAGTCTGTGATCGTACGACAGTCGCACGGCTCTGGACGGCTCGGTAGGGTCTGAAGCAGGAGGCGCAGCACGTACAGACGATATTGTGAAGAAACATTGTGTGCTAATTACATCCATATTTACCCATGTGGCAAAGCTTGTGAACCCTTTTTTAGGATAAAGGTCATAAATTTTGTACCGTGTTCGCCAGAGTGTTGAAACATTTCCTATCGCATGGTATCAGGATATATGAGCATGCGGGAATAGCGAAATGCAGTGGAATTTGGGGGTCACAGAAAGGCACCGGTATCTCTTTGTAGTCTGGCTTGTTACCTTGGGCGCAATTGTTCAAACAAACCTTTGCTGGTGCACATTTCAGGCAACCGGTTCAGTTTGTGTATAAACGCTACCAGCTGTGTAAAAAGTAGACTGTACTCTGTCCGTTCATCAATGCCAAAGAGATCCACACAAAAGCAATGGCAGTCCTTGCAGAACGGTGGCACAAAACCGTCTTGAGCCGTATGTGGGACCGTAATTATTTAGCAAACCTACAGCTTCAGTTCTAAAGGTTGTTCTTTATAAACAAACGTCGTACTAAAAACCGTGGCAAGGGATGCATTGTCGCGACCAAACGTCCTTGCTAGCCAGGCTGTTTCCGGAGCCTACACAAGCTAGGTTACACCCTGCGCAACAGGGTCTAACTGAAGGATGCATGCCTGTGGTAAAAGTTTTCTTGTAGGATGTTGGCACTGCAGTCGAGGAGCTGGGCTGTGTAGGCTCTGGCAACATTCTGACATCCAGGCTACGTCTGTGCCTCGTGGTGGCACGCCAACTATGCGCGCTAAACTTACAACCACTCAAAACACGGAATGGGGTGACAGATATTTTGGTAAACGTCTACCTTTCAGTGACAACTCCTTGGCATGTTATGGGAAATATGACATAGTATATATACATCACATTTTTCACGATTAACGATAGGAAGCGTCATCTATAATACAAGTTACAAGACCCTGAAGAAAGTATAAAGACGACGTACCGACAAGAGAAGACCAGGAAGCCTTTGGCCGGTAGATCGGGTACTGCTTTGGGAACCTCTTCTCGGACCACAGACCTTCGAACACCAGCGTGTA
Organism: Branchiostoma belcheri; assembly: GCF_001625305.1. NCBI lineage: Eukaryota > Metazoa > Chordata > Leptocardii > Amphioxiformes > Branchiostomatidae > Branchiostoma > Branchiostoma belcheri. The sequence continues at coordinate 774,559 of NW_017804498.1, forward strand.
CTTCTGCTTGGCCGTGTCGCCCTTACAAGGCACCTCAGACAGCAACACGTTGGCTCCGGCCGCGGACAGCAGCGCTGCTAGACACGCCAGGAAAACTCCGGTCCCAGTCATGGTTTCTTCTCTAGAGCTTTGTGTTCTGTAAGAGGCAGATTTGTGCGGTAGTAAGTTGTCTGTTGTCTACTTATATATAGAAAAATGTCCCTGTGCTGGCTGAGACCGGATCGGAGGGAGACGCTGAGACCCCTGTTCTGCCTGGGCCGGCTGAATGCGGAATGAAGCGTCTCGGTCCTGAAGCCTTAGCTTTGTCTCACTAGTCAGTCATTCATTTGCAAGGTAACGTCATCATTTGCTGTACTTTTCCTACTGGCTAATGCTGCCTAGCAACAGACGCCGTCGCCATGGCAACGACTGGTGGATGAGAGAAGTGGCATGTCAGTAAATGGTCATGACCACCCTGTTCTAGTGCCTGTCAGCTTGGGGGGTTAGCAACATCCCGAGCGACAACAGATATTCTGATGACGCAAATGTCCCATATGCACAACTCAACGATGGCAGGATTTCAGAGAATTCTCCATTTAGATGGGTTATGGAATTTATGACGTCACCTGGACTGCTATCCTCTTACCCCTCTCTCCAATTGAGAAAGATGTAGGCCACACTAACTGCTCTGCCCGGCAGTGTCCGATTACACAGTTTTTGTAAACATCGGTCGTGTTGACAAATATCGACTGGGTGTTGCGAAGAAATAGACCTCCGCAGCGTTCTTTCTTGTTCAGTAAAATCTACCCCCCCCTCCCCAACGTCCGTGCAGTCAAGGTCATCGCAAGTCTGTTGTAGTCAGCAACCTAGTCATTGTCACAGTCTACTCAGGAAGGGTCTACCGGGTCTGTGGAAAGTAACATATCTATGTTCTATTTAGAGGTGACTTGTTCTAAGTTTGCCTGGCCCCTGCTTGCCCTCCCGTTCCCCGAGGCCCGCGGCGAATGCGGCGGTAATGAACACTTATCTCTCCGCAGTGTGTCCTGGCGGGGCTCGTGACACACGCATTCCGAACAGTCTGCCTTCACCGCTACAGGCAACGCTCTAAACGACGCACATGTGGCCACATAAAATGTAATTAAAGTTTTGAAAGGCTGGTTATGACTCTCATCTGTTGCTTATTTGTGGTCCTTCCTTCATGACTGTAGCTAGGACGGCCGGATTCTGTCGGAATTAAGACAGAGTTCGGAATTAGATTTGACGGATCACTGCCCCAGACTCGCGGCTTATCGTTAAGTTCCCACCTGTGAAGTAAATCATTATTAATGGGTGACTTAAATCAGCCAACTTTACATTGCTGTGAGGAAGTTGACCGGAACGCTTAAGGGCCTGTCATATACACGGTGCGATCGGCATTCCTGGGATAGCCGTGCATGTGTCCGGCAAAATTCAGCTTCTTACGCGTGTACGGAAAAGGCTGTCTCCGACTGGTTTTGTCACAGCCTGCAAATTCTACATTAAATCGTAGGATGACCTATATATACCCGCGAAATATACCCGCGCTGTAAGATTGTTCATTCTGACAGTAAGAATTCCCACAAAGGTTTTTGACTGCAAACCTTACCAAAGATGCAGGTAACATCATGAACTGAGGTTCGTTTGTTACTTTAGTTCGTGCTAGGTCGACTTTCCCTGACCCTAAGACAGACATTATGTCACAACGGTTCCTTCAGCCTTCCGTGTCGAGGGAAAGGCCTGGAAATATACATGTTTGGGGTTCTATGGGTGGTCTTCCTCCTGACCTTTGAAGATATTGAGTTACCGGTAACTTTCTAAACAAATGTCTTTCGGCTACAAATCGAGTGCCTTTTTCACGACAGGTGTAAAGAGAGAAGAGACATCCCTGCCCCCTGAACATGTGTTGGCCACGTGCGTTTCCTTTAGCAGTGGTCGATTTACCCCTGACCTAAAACTTGACCTCCCGCAGAGTAAACATAAATTGTGAGAATCTTTAGTGTGTAGTGTTGAACGCATGTGGTAGTCTTAATCCTATATCCGTTGCCCTGGTGCCCTCAAAGTGAACTCTGACATAACGGTGTTGTACCCTCTATAGGCAGTTGTCGAAAGACAGCCTCCGGAGATATAGCCACCTTAGCAGTCTAGACGAGTCGAGATTTGGGGGGTGGGGTGGCATAGGTGGATAGGTGCGACGGTTGCAAGTGACACGCCTTCAGGAAAAAAGCACATAAGCCTGCAAAAAAGCCCGACTCGTAGAGACCACTAAGGAGTCTACTTCATAGCGCCAACGTCGTGACCCAGAGAAATACTGTACAAGACATAGGAACCGATATCAATCGTGCAAACAACCCACAAAATCCATTCCAACAGTTCACAAAATCCATTCCTTAAGCACACCTTAAATCATGTGCAAATGTTCTGCTTCACGGTGATAGATGACTCCAAATCCGCTGAAAGTACTCCCCATGGACACAGCTTACTTCACGGCCGCGACAACGCTGTACTACACATGTCCCAGCCTTGGTCTGTGTGTTCTACTTGTCAAAGTTTATGTAGTACAAATGCGGCTCTATATGTTCTTTGAGACCTTGACCTCACCCTCGGCGATATTTCTATCTCCTGGCGTTTGCTGACGGAGTTGGCCCGTGTGTGATATGTTTGTTCCACGAACAGTTGACTAGTCGCCGTGTACACGTTAGACAGGTGGGTGACTCCGGGACCAGACGGCTGGTCTTTATTTGGTCATGTCCGGGTACAGCACCAGTTCTGTCACCAGCTGACCCAGACAGTCTCTACCGCTTCACACATGAACGTTACATGGTAGGGGAGTGTGGTACGTGTCTGTAAATGTGTTTCATTTCGCCGTGGTCTTATTTCGCGATATAAGGTTTTCGCGGTGTTTGAAGTTCAAGGTTGAAGCAAATTCTGCAGCATAGAAATGAAAAGCACAGATTCGAGATGTCATGATTTCGCGTGAAGAGAACATCGCGAAAATAAAATCACCGCGAAAGTTCATGCATTTACAGTGTTTTGTCCAGACGAGTACCCTTGAACGAGCGACCTAGAGAAAACTGATTCGCATCTGCATCAAATGCAGGTTCAGCTTGGCGAGGGTTATAACCAGGGCAAGCTATGAACCACCGCCACGTTGCCTCATCATTCAACCATACTGTTGCTTCAATAGCATAGTCCGAGTGTTCTGTCCATCTAACCTGGATGAAGTGACAGGGACAACTTCAGTAAAGGAATGCCGTTAACTGCGCGGTCATATTCGTCGTAGCTGCATGGTTGTACGCCGTCTTGCAATTTTGATGCCGTAAAATTTCTAAATAGGCTGTGACAGAATCAACCACTGACAAGGGTCTAAGACAGCCTTTTTCGCAACAAGATTGCTAAATTTTGCAGGACACATGCATAACTGTCCCTAGACATGTTTATACTATCGCACGAAGCATGTGGACCGAGGCCTTATGAACACTGCAGCCGTTGAGTCACAGGAAATGATTGTCAAGTTCAATGAATCATTTGGCAAACCGATCGAGAGTTCGTTTATTTCCCTCCTTATACTTCTATAAACGTTGTGACAACGGAAGTCTGTAGATACAAATGCTCCCTGGGATACAGTAGGTGAATAGGACATGCCCCAGGACTAGTCTCTGGTGGTATTACCGACTACACCATGGTCACGTGAGAGTGTCCATATCCGGCTCGTGCTGTGCGACCTTCTCCCAGACCGCGCGAACTGAGGGGACGTTAATAAGTCGTTAGAGGCGCCATGACCTTGATAATGAGCGACAGGTCGGCCGACTTCCGTCTGTGTGGAGCCAGCTAGTGTCAAACAAGGACGCAAGAGGGTTCCGGAAATAAGTGATATTCTAAATTTCATGCCTGTAAGGGCTAGGTACAGTTCATCTATCGTATAAACTAATAAACATATAACAAAAGAAAAAAAAGTTACCTCTTCTTGCCTACTTTGATGGTCAATTTCTCATGCACAGTGATTGGTCTGTAGGGTGGGTAGCCTTTCACCTCAGCGTACAAGTATTACCGCGGAATGACTCAATTCAGTCAAGGACGTAGAACTACTAGAACGTCCTTGATTCAGTCGATTACCTCTCCGGTAGCCACTGGGTATAAAGCGGCGTGTTCCAATTTCTCCACATGAACTGGCTTTTGCTGGTTCCATCTGACCTGGACATCCTGTGGTGTCCTTGGACATGACAGATGTTACACTGTAATAAAACCCGACACAACTGGGGCGACATCTATCATGGCCCACATCGCCTATCACGTGGTTACCACGTGGTATCACGTGGTTGTCATCAACAGGTGGGGGTCTCGAGTGTTTAGTAAAGCTGCAATATAGTCAAACATATGCGCCGCTCTATACCACGGTTCAAAATGTTAAAGTCACGATCATGTAATGAGGGTTTGGGCAGACCGTGGGTTCACGGCTGAACTAAAGAACTAAGGACAGGACCTGACTTATACAAATGTTGCTGAGAAAGCTTGCCCAGCCGACAGGTTCAATGTCACGACTTTGTAAACATTCCCGTCCTGCGGGCGTGGAGGTCACGGTGACCCGTCTGTGGGGGAATGTGGAGGTCACGGTGACCCGGCGTCTGCTGAATAGATAAACAAACGCTCCCTACCAGCAGAAGTAACCGTTACCACGGTAGCACCACGGTAGCAAGCTTATGCTAAAGGCAGGTCGAGAAAAGCAAGGCCGTCGACTTAAAGGCTTCCGTCCTTGAAGTCAAAACTATATCAGAGACCCTGAACGCATTATTGGGATAGCCATGAACGTGTCCTGCAAAATTCAGCGGTCTTGTTACAAAAATGGCTGTCCTTGATGATCATTGTCAGTTGTTGATTCTGTCACAGCCTATTTGACAATTCTACTGCAACAAAATCCTTGGGTGACCTACGACGAAGTAACCACGCTATCCCCATTTACTTCATACCCGAATCTAAGGTGTTTTTAATAAATGAAGGGAAATTATATCCTGTATATTTTCGCGAGGGAGTAGCCATTCGAGAGTTGAAATCACGGTATTAGAGTCTGTTTTCACCGATAAAATGATGTCTATTCAAATACGAAATCGCAAAATGTTAGACTTCCGGAAAGTATTTAGGGTTTTCTTGATCTTCATGCTCACAGAATTCCGGCAATTCTTTTGGAACGGGGAAGGTGGGTGTAATTCAATCGAGTATTACACCACTTCCTGGATTCCTCCAAATACGTACCATCCACCTACTCTCACCCTGTCAATTCGACTAGACCTCAATCAACTTTCAAAATCACCTCCCATCCTCCAAACAGACACGCGACCACAACTCAGCCACCCAAAACAATACTTCCGTACCCGGAAGTACCGAGGAAGTTAAACATCCTCCTCTATTCGAAGTGGTCATCATTAGCTAGCTTTCTCGGAAAACTGAAAACACAGGCGAGATAAGGCAAGCTCTCCTGGTGAGTTAACAACAGGAAACAACTTGTGCTTATCAACATTCTTCTGATAACTGTCTTACCGAATCTTGATAAAATCGACGTGTTTTTCTTGAGTGTTTCGCCAGATAATCCCTGGACTTTCCTGTAGCCACTACTGCCAACGTCTAATTGAACGTAAACAGCAGAACTGGGACAAGGACAGGCTGGCTGGTTTGTGCCAAAGTATACCAGCAGCACCTGTTGACCCTCGCCCTTGCCATACGTATTAACCTCTACCAGACTCCAATTGCAAAGAGTTGCAGGATAATAGTATAGATTGGACAAATAGACTGAATGATATGTCAGTGGAGTTAGCCAGCCAGTACAGGTGGGGCCAATGCCATTCGCTACCTTGATTCAGGAAAGGAGGTACAAGAACACTTGAGAGCACTTTAGAAGTTGGTCAGACTGTTTCCAGGGCATACAAAGGCCAGCTCTCCGGCTTTAGGGTCAACATCCCCGCAATGAAATTTTACCACACTCTCCGTGAATTAGATCCTGTTGTACTGTGGTAATATTTACTTTGAGGAACATTGGCCCTGAAGCCGAAGAGCAGCGACCAATGTAGAGCAGGGAAAGTTTGGCAGCCAGGCTAGTAAGAGATGGCCGGGTCACGCGTTCAGGAGGACAACTTACACGTGATGACTAACGCCTGCAGGACAGGGACAGGGCAATAGACTATAGTCTCCATCAGACTCTTTTTCAGGCTGAAAAAAAATAGTAGAAATCGATCTGATTATAAAAGGGGATATAATTGGCCAGTGGAGTTGGCTGGCCTGCACGCAAATGCATATGAGTCTGGTGGAGACTATCAAATACAAGGAATCGGACCGAATGGAATCAGGAACGATGGGATGGCTGGCAATGTGCTGCGATATGGCGTTATCCGCTTGGAGTGCATTTAACTCATCTCGTACTAACATTAAACCAATTAGTCTCCGCCGAGTGTGTGGTCATCCTTAAAACACAGAGATTAGTTCGTGTGTTTACATTTCCCGCCCTTTTTATAAACAGACCACTCAAGTTATCATGGACCAAGCAGTACTGATTTTGCAATGACGGTTGTATTACATCAATCAGCAACAGAGCACACATTTTCTTTTCTTTCTCAGGCTGACCAACAAAACCTTTCTAAACTTTCAGAATGTCCTTGTGAAACCATGTCTCATTTTCTCTTCGTGAACTGGTTTTGCTGGCTCAATCTATTAACCGGGAAAAACTAGTCCTTGCTGGCTCAATCTGACCAGGACAACTAGTCCTTGCTGGCTCAAGCTGACCGAAAAAAATATAGCCCTGTCTAGCCCCTCTGGATACCTGTGGTGTTAATGGACATCACAGATGTTACACCGTAAAACTCGGCAACTTCTCTATATACGTGAACTGGTTTTGCTGGTTAAAAACTAGTCTCTGCTGGCTCAATCTGGCCAATGAAAACTAGTCCTTACTGCCTCAATCTGCGGGAACAAACCACAGATGTTACACTGTAATAAATCTGGATGCAACTGGGGCGACATCCATCACAGCCTACATCAACTATCACCTGGTTATCACCCACAGGTGGGAGACTGCTGCTTTCTGGGCCTGTCCAGTGTCTCAGGGCAACTTTTATGGACTCCACTGAACGTTTATCTGAGAGTTATCGCTTTTCTGGGAAATCTTCAGTTTAAAAAACACTGATTGTTCTTTGGCCTCCTCTAGTCACGGCTTCCAGACCTTCTTCCCGCTTGGAATGTCAAATTTACTTTGAGATGTTTCTTCAGATAGAATCACTTCGATCTATTGTTGAAGTTAATAGGTAATGTAGCAGCTAACACAGAGAGTTTATACAGGACTCGTGCTGATCAAGATAGCGTAGTCCGGGTCCGCCCCACAACCTTGTACTGTTGTATGCACACACACACGCCCATTTTACAACACCCCTCATTCCTGCGAAGTTCGCTGAGGGCATCGTGTGGCGTTCGTCCTCGTTTCGCCTGACCCGCGCCGACATCCCCAGCTCCACACACGAAACGGAATCCTCCTCTACCGACAAGGTACGCAGTTACTGCTGATTTAATGGCCACGACTTTTACAGCTGGATGAATTCGAACCTTCTCCTCATAGCTAGGTCGTGTTCGTTCCCCCTCTCTGGCACACTCTGTATAATGTCTTATTGTAAACATTTGCCAGACATTCGGGCTTCTACGATGCCCTGACCTTTCGCAGGGTGACGGCCTTTCTCTTGTGTGGACGTCCATTGACGAAAGCCACAACACCAAGATAACTTCAAGACTCCTTTTCAAGAATGTCTCGAACAAAATAGATTGTAACTGAAGGGGGCATATGATTAATTTTAAGGATTCAATACTTGACGGATGAAGGAAAGTTTTCCTGTAGGGTCCAAAGTCCAGCCCGTAGCGATATTTACCCAAGAGACGTGGCCACAAACATCGTTTAGTTACAATCATGGACTATTTAGCCGCCAGGTGGCGCTGTGACAACGTTACGACGGGAGGCTGACAGAACGCCTGGTCTAGTATTGCGCATTATGGGATCGTTGGATAGAGTACCTTGGGTTTGAAAATACCGAAAAAAAATGTATCATAAGCAAATTCGTGGCCCTCGCGATATCTGAGCGGACGGTAGTCGGTCACGTAAGAGGTCCTTGGATATGCCGACAAACAGCTAATAACACTTGTCAGGAGGACGTTGTAAAAGTTAATTACCTCCGTCAGCACATTTCTCATAACATCCTGATATACAGTGTTTATATCTTATCCAGCCGGCCCCGTACCTATGGCACGTAGACTTTTACTGTCTTGTCTCTGTTTTATACAGAAGGGTGCACGAGGGGAACTGTTATGACAAATAATGGAGTGCTTGGGCTAGAATGAAACGGTCGTCTGGTTTGCTCCTATAACCGTCTCGGTTTGAGCTATCTTGACAGTAATGGGTTTAATTTTGAAAATAACGATTTCAAATGTGACACCACCACGTCCTGCGAGAACATTACCGAGTTTTCCTAAGCTAAGACATCTGCGAATTCTTCGCAGTGCCATACATGATTTACTTAGACTTGAGTTCCTAACTTCAAACGTGACTGTATGAATTCCATGTGAGGAAACTCTGCTTCGCATAGACCGGTGACTGTCTCTACAAGAAAGTTCACGGTCATCTTGCCAGCTATATCTAGTATTGAACTCATGTTACAGTAATTAATTGTGAAAGACTTTTGCCGCAAGTAGCACATTCCACTTAAGTCACATCCTTCCGCGCCAGATGTTTGCATCCACATGTTCAAGTCAACAAGATTGTACTTTTGTAGAACATGCGATTTTACTGTGTTTTACTCCAACGAGGAAGCTGAATAGAAGTAGTATTGCGGCTTTCCTGTCGTTTCCAGATGAAGTGAAACCGTTTAGACCATCGGACGTGTTAGTATTCTACAGCTTTCCTTCCTCAACAAGTTGTTGGTCACGTTTTAGACGGGAAGAGTCAAAAGCTGGCCTCTCCATAGTTACCGCCTGTGGCCGCGGGGTAAATACAGCTGGTAGTCAACTTAAACCCGCCTATGGTATTTCCTGCCAATGGAATTCTTGGCAGCACTTGGTGGTTTCCCACTGAGAGACGTTGAAAGCAAAACACATTTCTCTACTTTGGCGGGAAGAAGACGTCAAGAGATCTTTGTACAGAGGGCAAGAAAGAGTGAGGCCTCCTGAGTGTCATTGAGAAAACTCCTGGAGCATGTCTTTGAGCAGGAACTGGCATCCTCTGTGGTTTTAGCAGGCACACGAGAAAAACAAACTGACGCTGTTTGTGGTTTGAGAGAAGTGTTGATTTCCTACTGGGGTGAGTTCAGACAGGAGAGATTTCCATGCACGTTTCCATAATAGATCTCGCTTGGATTTTTTAAGGCGCGGTCACATTCATCGTAGGTTGTCGTACGATCAAAGTTTGATTCAAGCATGCTGTGACAGAAGCAACCATCGACAAGGATCTATTTAAAGGCAAAATTTTCGGCAACAGGACAACTGGATTTTGAATACGTAATTATACACGACTATCCTAAGAATGCATGTTCAGGTTGCGCAATTGCGATCGTGTGACCTTGCAAGTACATGCCATACATGTACCTATTGTTGACACTTTGATTCGCGTGAGACAGAATGAAGACATATCCAGCTCTGATGATATCGCCCAATGATTCAGGGAACTCCCCCTCCCTCCTGCTTCAGACATACGAAAGTTAACTTTCTGTCGGAAGTAGATTTCAAACATTCTGCACTCTCGTCTAATGCGTGCTTGACCGAGTTCCAAGCCGCCTTGCTCCAGTTACCTTAATTTGATGTTGTGACCATCGGGCTAGCAGGAAAAGACCAACACAAGTCGTAAGTGTCATTGGCGTGCGTGAGTTTTGGCGTATTGATGGCAGCGTTCAACGAAAGAGCCAGAGGTCTCACTCAATCCAACCGCGACACACGGCAGCCCTACTTTTTCGTAAACTGACGAAGAACACGCAAGAAAATAGTTGTTACCGAAAATAGATCAGATCTACCTTCCCAACTTTCTTCGGGGATCACAGGTGATACAATGTACGTCGGTCTTTCCGTAGAAAGTCACGAAAGGCACAACAACAGAAAGACAGGAACATTTCAAGCATGGGCGTAGGTGAACTGAAGTACTGTCAGTTTCCGCAAGAGAGCAGTTACGTACACAAAGGCCACACAGATCATGCTCAAAGCTCGGAATGAATGAATCAGTCAGCGGTAGACACACTATCATACACACCCTGTCACATGGTGATGCTACATGGGAGAACAAATGTTTAAAACTTACTGAGAAAATCTAAAGGCGCAGAGCCTAACAATCCATCTTCCCTTAGATAATGTTAGTAACTATGGAAGACTTGTGAATGAAACTTAGCCAGTAATGGTAGAAGCAACGTTAGCAATACGGATTGTTCACGAAACAGCGAACACAACAAAACTACTACTTCTTCTAACATGGACAAGCAATGGGTGGAATTGTCATGGTTAGAAGAATTTCAGAGTGGAAGAGGAAAAAGGAGGGAAGACAAAAATGCAAGACGGAAACCATCAGTACTTACAGAAGACTCGAAGAGAGAGTGCGGTGAAAGTTGTAGAGGTGGTCGAAGACGTCGTAGACACGGAAGACTCTCACTTCTCGACAGGTTGAAGTCTTGCGAAGAACTAAGGTGCTTCTGACGAACGGGCTTGGTTTTTATAGGGCGGGGAATGCGTGGGCCGCTCCCCAGGTTACAAAGGTGAGTGAAACTTTGCCATGGAATCTCCTTACGTTTTTGACATGTGCGCGGGAATGCCGGGTCAGATGCCACTCAATCAAACCTTATATTTTCCCTCAGACAAGATAGTTACGGACCGGAAGTACGCGCCATTGGTCCGTGACTGTTTCTGAGGTGGCTTCCCATTGGTTGTCCCGAGGTGACTTTGTGATTGAATCGGGAAGCACATGTTGATGTTGTGGTTTGAACCACGCCTCTCTGCCCGACTCGTGCCAAGTGGAAGTGGTTAGGGACAACCTAAATACCGTACCAGGAGATAACGGCCCGACTTGCCTCTTCCTTTCCAATTTAACTCGAGTCACATACTAGAGGATGACTGTAGAGACGTACCTATTTCACGACACATCGTTCGATATTGTCATTGTCGTTCGACACTCCGACAAGTTTAGGACGCAAACAGACCCAAACTCTAAACACACCGTACTTCATAAACCTTGTCTAAACTCTAAACACCTGTGGCTTGTGTGTTCTAAAACTCAGTCTACTGACTTTGACATGGGAATGTAAGACTACCTGACCAGAATGTGCCATGTGCACCTGTCCTTACGTCACGTGATTTATGTGCACACGTCAGTAAAAACCTCTTCAACAAAGAACTGATAAACGAGTGACGAGAGTAAACCAATGCGTTTCTCGTTGATATGACCTTTTTATCTTAGGATAAAACGTACTCTTTACCCGGCCAGGTGTCCCCGAAGTCGTTTTTCTTTTCCGTCCTTATCTGGAATAAGGCAGATTGAACTCGTCAGAAACACGGTGACGCACAGCATACTGCAAAATGGCTGCACTGCATAAAACACGAGTCCAATACTGTAAACGTACTTGGTTTTGATATAATTCGTGGTATATGAGGGACAAGAAGGTGTTTTCGCGGTGTTCTAAGTGGAAATAAATACGTAGTACAATACACATACTCGCGGTGTTATGATTTCGAGAAAATATACCGACATTTGACGATCTGAGTACAGGCCGCGTGGCTGTGTGTTATGTCATCAACAAGATAAAGAAGTACGCAGCTTGTGCAGGATGTTAATAACAGGGACACGTCATTTGTGGCTTTGCGTCATCTGGCTTGATGACTTTTTGTGCTTTCGCTGTAAAGTTGAGGAAATAAAGATAACAATGCTACCCATCAATTCCTGTGTAAACATCAGGTGTAAACTGATTTGGTACTAAATCGTTGAACATATGATAACGTCATTTGTAGGAAGGGCAAAATACACCTGGTATACAGTATGGCGGAACCGATATCAAGGTATTGCTTCAATGATATTGATGAAAGATTCCACATTGTATCTGTATCTGGCTAACCGCCTTCCTACGTAACACACTAACATGGTTACACTCTAACAGTAGTGGACTTAGCCTTTAAAACTCCAGTGTCGACAGGAATTCGACCTGCAGGTTTAAACGTCCCTGACGACCCTCACCTTGTACAGAAACTCTCGTAAAAAGACCTCATCACACTGCAGAATTTACAGGGCGCGTGCGAGCCGTGTAGCTAACTCCCTGACCGCGCGCCCTCACAGTTGCCAGGGACGACGGACTCAACAAACCGGGCTCCTGACGCGAAAGTGGCGGCAAACTTCCTCCAGGTTTGCCGGAAATCACTCTTCCCGTCTCATCAAGGAATGTGAACCAGTTTCCAACCCAACAAGGGATGTCGCCGTGAAAGGACCAAGGTCGCTGTTTTGGGCCAATTCAAATAAACGTCTTCAAGGAGCCCCAACAACGCTAGGTCCTGTAGGAGGTCGCTCGGTAAGGATTTGCGTCTAAATGATTCAGTTCCTTCCCGCCAGGAAGGAAGTCGTTATTTAAGATGACGTAGGATACCATCTGCAGACGACTTTTTTCAAAACGGTATACTTGACATTTCCTTATATGGTCATAACGTCGAAATGAGATCCAGCGGTTTGGAGTACCTGTCCCCCCCATCTGCGTTACATTAGACTCCATAACACGGCGGCCGGTAGATGGAGCAGCAAGTCTTTCAGAACGTGCCTCAACACAAATACCTGCGACCCGCAAGAATTTTGCAACAAGCTAAAAATAGGGAGGAGCAAGAATCGTATGTCTCAATATTTTACACCTGACATTCGACTGTCGCGAAGACCTGCACGCGATACCAAGTTCAAGTACGTTTTCGTGCAAGAGTTTCCGCCAAAAAACAAGACCACTGGGGGTGAAATAGCAGGGATCTATCACCGTAGATTTGACCTGATTCTTGCAGGTGTCTTGGAGAAAAGAAATAAGAAAACATCTCTCTTAAATCGACATGTGATCTGTCAGTCTTCCAGCAGTTGGAGTTGTCAGCTCTCCGCTCTTGGCCTGCAGCCATCTCACACGATGGCGGATCAAGTTGACAGGACCGCAACAGAGAGCGGGGCAAAACAGGAGGTTTCCAAACTTGTCTTTCTCTGACTCAGCTTATAATTGGGAAAAGCCCTTGGCGTCGACACAGGGCTAACACTGAGAGGATAACACAACCAACTGTTTCCAAATATGGAGTGGTAGCGATAACTTGGGCCCTCGACAAACAGATCTAGAGCCTCTATTTTCATTTATGATAACCAGATTTAAGGGTAAAAATCACATACATTGTTGATTACGAGATTATGAGACTGTCCTATTTTCGGCTGGAGTAGAAAGGTTAGGAACAACATCAGAAACACCTTTTTATAATACATAACAGTTACACATGTCAACTGAGGACAAGTTGAAGAATATTACAGTAGCACCTGATGGCAGTCAATGTGCAACTGAGTGCTCTAGCCTTGACTTGACTGGACACATACATGTATTACACAAGAACGAATCTTTATGTTATTATGTTATGGCTACACATATTAGATACAAGATTTTTAATGTTATTTTAGAGATGGTGGTTTCGGTTTGTTTTTGGATTTTTTCCCTGGCAGCTATCCCTACCAACAGTTGTTTGATCTTCTGTGTGATGAAGAGAGGAAGGGAAACAGTTAAATCAATGACGCCAGAGGCCATTCATTATCAAGTGACTGTCAACTTGAATCAACAACTTGAACTTGAACTGCAGCCCACAAAGTTGACCCCTCCGTGGCCGCGCTGGCCCCTCTATGGCAGGACTTCCGGGTAAATCTTCGCGCAGGGCGAACTTATCCATCCGTCTCCATCAGTCGGGTTACGTACTGAATGTTGTAAGGTTAACTCGATTTCTCTGTTTTTACTGAGAGACGGGAAGTTGTGGAGCAACACGCACTGCTCTGGTCTACATTGTCAACATGGTTCAGATTCCGGCAACTTCTGCACTCATTTCCTCTGATTAAGGCGTGATCCATCTGACGAGAGAGTTTCACGAGTATCTCGTCAGCTATCTAAGCACAACAGCTCAGGTCAACATTCCTAACATAGTGTCTGTACATTGTACATGTGGTATCGTATCGGGTATGCACCATCCATCCATCCATCCATGATCATCCATCCATCCATCCATCCGTCCGTCCATCCATCCATCCATCCATCCATCCATCCATCCATCCAACCATCCATGATCATCCATCCATTCATCCATCCACCCGTCCGTCCATCCGTCCATCCATTCAACCACCCACCCATCCATCCATCCATCCATCCATCCATCCATCCATCCATCCAACCATCCATGATCATCCATCCATTCATCCATCCACCCGTCCGTCCATCCGTCCATCCATTCAACCACCCATCCATCCATCCATCCATCCATCCATCCATCCATCAATTCATCCATCCATCCATTCATTCAGTCAGTCATTCATCCACCCATCCATCCATCCGTCCATCCAGCCAGCCATTCATTCATTCATTCATTCATTCATTCATTCATTCATTCATTCATCCGTCCATCCATCCATCAATCCATTCATCCATTCACTCATTATTCATTTTGGCATGTCATCAAATGTTCTATACACCATTTGTTACAGCGTTACAGAACAAGGAAATTATAATAATAAATCGGGCTGAAAAATCAGATGAGGGCAAGTGTATTAATACCTAGTAACTGTGATAACAACGATGAACACGCGTCATTTGAAAAACTCCACATTAGATATCACTGTTGGGAAATTACCTTGTCGTGTTTCATCCAGTGATATCGACATTATATATTTCATGCAGTCGCTATCGCCAGGCGAATGCTCGTGTGAAAGATCGCTAGGTCTGACAGGCAGTTACAACCCTGAACAGGTTTGACAGAGATAACTCTGCCGCTGGTGAACCCTGGCCCTGTGGTCACATACAGGTCTCTCTGTGTCCGATATATATATATAGAAAGCCTGACACATGCGCAACCTGCTGTTAATCCCATCAATGGGGCCAAGCAGAAAATGAGGAGGAAGAAGAAGCTTTAGAGAGTGCACTGGATGCAGGCTGGTTATGACCACTGGTCTTTATTAAAACTCCTTGTTCAGACAAAACGGAGACCGAGAGAAGGTCTCATTTCAACTATAGACGGCGATCGTTGAACGACCAAATTGGATTTGGGTGATCCTTGATTTCATAATTGGAATGAAGATACATGATGTTTAAAGCACAATTAATATGACAACAAAACACGTAAAACCATTTGATCGTTATGTATGAAATTGGTTGACGTGACCGAACCACTGACAATGAGCCATTTCGGTAAGAGGACGGCTGATGTCAAATGCCACATACACGACTGATCCAATAATACCTGAGTTAATGATCGTGCGACAATCGTACGACGAATGTGACCGTGCGCGAACAAACCACAGAGAACCGGACAGGACCGGTCCATGAGCACGGAAATTCCAGTTCTGATATCGTTTCCACCTGTTGAACGCTATTCACGACCCCCCGCTGGACCAGAAAATCGCCTAAGTGACTCCTCCAAGGAACATTTCCGCCCCCTTGGGAAATTTCCGGACCGTGCTGGCTGTCAACATGTTTTGCCAGTTGAGTCCGCACGTCCCAGTCCGGGTGTCAGATTATGGAAATTTCCCCCCGTGTTGGTAGCGGGATAGAGAGCCTGCCAAAAACTGCCAGGACTGTGGAAATGCCATTGACATTCGCGTGTCGCTCTGTGGAGAAACACAAACAGTGCCTGGTACCGCTAGACACATCGCTTCACACCTACCAAAATAGAAATGTATATGCCTACGAATAACAAAAGCAGAAAGAATTGTTTAGTCAAGGTTGTTTCTCGAACATTTCACACGGGCCGTGCACCTGTTTTGACGAGTTCAAAGATCGTAGTGCACTCTGGGAGTAGACCCGCCCCCTGTACACTGACAGCATGAGTGACTCCCGTGCACCTTTAGCACACGGTGGCCAAACATCAAATATTTACCGTCTAATATTTTGACTTCAAACAAATGTTGCCCCGTAGGAAAAGTTTACCGCGCAGTTGGGACCCACGCCCACTTCTGTCAGACCTCCGGCGGTCTCTCAGGTCCAAGATGGCGTCCTCCATAATAAGACGACGAAGAGGTAGGGCATCATGTTCTGTAGGGTTTGCTCTGCACTCCCGTACATGTTCTGTAGCAGGGTTGTTTGTGCCAATATTCCGTCTAGCCAGACACACGGGTTGCTCAGGGGTAAGCTTCTTTTTGCTTATCCTGTCAGGGATACCTCTTCATGACAGTCAAACCGTCTACTGTTAGCTAACCTTTGCCTGCGGGCAAGCGGCGTCCTTATGCAACCCTGCCAACCACGGGGACCCCTTCCAACTGTTTTACTTCACATAACACGGTAATGGACTTGATGTTGTTGCAGGATCCAAGTCTAGTTCTGTTGATGAGTTTATGTTACATGTCAGTGTCCGCTAGAGACAGGACAGACGGGTGCATGGTGGTGAGTGAGGACTCCCTGATAGCCTAGTCTGGTAAACCACTCCTCTACAGGCCCGTGTTTTACCGACCCTATGGACATAGGGCCTCTTTTTCTGACACCCTCTCTTTCCAGCCGGAACACCGACCTTCCTGATTAATGTCGACCATCGTGCACGAAGTTTATAAAACCGACTCTGTGCTCCGTAAAAACTCCCGGCGTGCAGCCTAACGGGCCTGGGCGGACGGGCCACACTCCCAGTACCGTAGAGATACCGGGGAGCCTACGATGGTATGGCTGCTAGGCTTACTTCCCTGTCAGCCCGAAGGAAATATCGGATAACTATGGGTGAATGTCTGACAGGCCATGACCGTGCGCCGACAGTGCGCTGATGTTGTTTTGAATGTCCCGTCGGACTTAAATGACCAGAGGGTCGTGTACGGTCATAGTGTACAAAGTTGCATCTGCCAAAGAAAACGTCCCTTCCATATAAGGACATAATAGTTGTCCTGGGTGTATTTTTCTGGTATTTGACAACATGGTACTCTTTGAGAAGAGGTGACGCTTGTTCAGAACAGGGTACCCAAAGAAAAGATGAAGAGGAAGAGAACAATACAAAACGCATAACAGGTCTTAAAAAACAAGCCTAACCTCTGCTTGGAGAGTAACAACAGGTGACGGGGCTCACTAATGTCAGAATAGTACAAAGATGACGTACACCTAAAATTTCAATAGCAGTCCTGATGAAAAGTTCGTCAAATATCCGATGGGTGTCGTGTAAACAAAAAACAAGATCCAAACTTGCTATGCTTGGTAATTCACCGTGTTTGCTTAGACACAGCTATTAGGTAGCAGACATCACGTACTCCCTGTGTCAAGCACAAGAGAAGCAGTGTTTACAGGGGGCGTGAATGTCACATGGGGGGAGGTGTTCATTAGATACATTTACCCTGGATGTTGAAAATGACATTCAATACTAGTGTTTTCCCTTCCATGTCTACCCTTGTTCACATCTGGTACCTCCCTCCGTCAACGGAACTCCGTGGGTTCGTGTTTTCAGGCTGTTTGTCGCAATAGCTCGAGAACCTCTGGATGGATTGTGATGTTATTTTGTATCCGGGTAGGTTTTGGGACGGCAATGGTCAATATTGCTTACAGGTCTCCTGGCGACTTTCCATGGTACTGCAGCAGAACTTATGCTGAATATTGTATATGCTTTAGTCTTTATGCCTACCCGTCCTACATTTTCAATAATATATTTTCTGTTTGAACCTTCATTACTAGTACGGTCACGTACGCGAAATCAGGCCATAACGCCGAAGTCTGTTTGCACAAGCATGTAGTCAACAAACCTAGAACTTTAGCCGGAGGCGTGAGATTGCCTACCAGACTTTGCCGTGGAATTTTTTGCTGGGCTTCAAAGCCTCTGAAAGACGGCAATGCGCCAAATATTATGATTCTAAGAAGCGGGGAACTGGACCGTCTGAGACGAGTCATGGGACGAACGGAGTAGGACGAACTGTAAGGCAGGAATTCCTGTGTATACCAGGTCATCTAGGTTGTAGGAGAAAGTTGATTGCAAGATCCTGTTTTCGAGGGCTAGTAAAGGGACATTGCAATGAATGAACCTTTTTGAGACCCCTCAAAAGAAAACTCCCCAAGAACATGAGTATTCAAGAACATTAATTATTGTATAGATATTCGGTTCGTGGACACGACCAAGACACATAAAAATGTTGATGACGCAACCTGCACTTGGGCGATAACCCTAAAGTGATGAATCTAACGACAAACCTAGAATAGTTCCAAACACCATTACATTCCATTTCTCTGACGCAACGTGAACTTGACCTGACCGAGAACACATATAGCTAATGGCACCTTGTACAAACATGTAATACAACAACAACAACGCAGGTCTCTGTGTTTGAGATCTCCGTTGGTATGCTATGTGACAACCCAGGTCGCACACAAAGACATGCCAATCACATGTATGACCCATCCGCTTGACTGTTGGACTTTTGTACCAGTGTTATCAGCCATGATGGGCGCTGATAGCGTAATGATGTATTTGTGTTGTTGTAATGTACAGGGCGGACCGTTCTACATAATGTGCCAACATTATATATATATATCTCCATTTCTTGGCGAGGAAATTTAGATCTAGCCATGTATTCTTTGTCGAATGAAGGGCTGTAAAATCATAAACTACTGATATCAGCTGTGAGATAGAGACGATTTTGGACTTCAAAGGGCTGCTGAAAAATAGTCGATTTGGCTAAATAACCAGCAATAGGTGTGCGCTTTGCAACCCAATTTGTAAATCCGTGGGTAGCAAAATGTACTACTGTGGCTGGCTAACTCTTCAGTGTATTTGGTCAAAGGTACTATTTTCCATCAACCGTTGTTGGAGTCTGGTAGAGACTACGATTTTGGTACAGTGCCAGCTTGTCCGAATGATATCTTCAGGTTGACTATTGCTGTGTAGCTAGGGTACGTAACACGGAACAAGTCTCGAGCAGTGTGACTTTTGTCGTGCTTCCTGTCTTTCGACATATTGATACTTGTGTATGGTTGCTTCTGATGCCTAGCGATGGTCTGTGGTACTGCATCGCCGTTGGTCTTCTCTTTTTTAGCAAACAGATCAACGTAAAATTATACCCGATAGGGCGTCTGAGCATTGGTACCTGGAGGGCCTACAC
Organism: Branchiostoma belcheri; assembly: GCF_001625305.1. NCBI lineage: Eukaryota > Metazoa > Chordata > Leptocardii > Amphioxiformes > Branchiostomatidae > Branchiostoma > Branchiostoma belcheri. The sequence goes on from NW_017804498.1 coordinate 793,859, forward strand.
AGTCATTCACCACAATCACATTGAAAAAGGAGTAGTTTTGGAACATTGTCAAACTATAAAGATAAGGATATAGAAAAACAGGTCAGACCAGGTCGAGTGAGAGGTCGGTAACTCCCACACACATGCCGCCCACGAGCAGCGCTCCTCAGTACCCCACCGCGTGTCACGTGTACGGGCCGGCACGAGATGGTAGAATGTCTCTATAAACACTTCTCAAACTCATTAAATGCAAAAGTAACTGTAACCGCGGCGCCCATCGTCCATTCCGGAAAATTCGGGGGAGAAAGGGCAACTACCTGTGCACGTGTAACAAGAAATCGAAAATTTCCCACCGCGATCTTGCAAAACTTTGTCTTAATCATTAATTTCTCGCTGATTGTCACATCCACCCATCCTGCGGAAGACGTCACATTTTGGCCTTCAGTAGGAGCTCGAGACATTCCTGTCAGTCTGCGGTTACATCATTTCCCCCTCAGTTCCAGGTCCATTGCATTCAATTGCTACGAATAAACAAGCAAACAGACAGACGCACATTAAATGTATCATGTTTATCCTACCTGTTCACCATGTTCCAACCATAAGTTATGTAGTTCCCACGGATCGTGGGCTAACAACACAAAACATGTTTCCTCCCGCTCTCAGGATCCAAAATGGCGGCAGCCACCACTGACGACATCCAGGATAAGAAGATGCGCATGCGCGACAACAGACCGAAAAGTTTTCACTTGGGAGCCCATCCAGGCGAGGGTAAGTTAAAACTGATGAAATACTAGTATCGATATCCAAGTTGAGAACGTTTTTTGGTTTAGTCTGAGGTGCGAGTATAGCTGTAACGCTGTATGTACGATCGATCGAAGAACCGTAAAAAGCACTCCATCTTTGAACAGATGCAATAAAATATTGTGCTGAAGTTTGTGTATGAGAGGAATTCTGGAGGGAATGATAGAAGAAGAATCGTTGTTACCTTTTGAACGGACAGGTTTCATATAATACGTATGTCATATACAATGTATAGCAGGACAGAGGGGGATTGGAACTCTCTGAAAGTCACCGAAATAAACGATACGGTTAATGGCTGGGTGGATATCATCATCTCATCTGGACGTGAGAGTCACGGATCTTCATGAGTTTAAATATGTTCATGAGTATAAACATATGTTGCTGTTTTAGCATGTGAAATCTGTGATAACTAAGTGGTAAAATGAGTGTCTGTGAAGGAAAAAAAGTGACAATCTGCCTTATGTTTCAGCTCTTGGTCTGAAGCCAGGACAGCCGCTGTCGGTGGAGGACATCCAGGCGCTGAAGGCCACTCTACAGGGGGGCAGGCCGGCCACCTTCCACCCGGGTGAGGGGGTGGGCAGGGAGGGTAGGGGGGTAGGGTAGGGGGGTTAGGTCGGCGACGGGAACATCGTCCAGAACATCGTTAGATACTCGTCCAGCCTAATACATTGACATTCTAACAATAATAAAGGATCTACGGCACTTTCCCTGGCACTTTCCGTAACAAGATAGCTTCAATATTGTGCATGTGCACGGCTATCAGGAATACGTTTGCGATCGTGTGACGATCCTATGACGAATGTGACCTGCCCCTAAGATAGAGCTTCATTCCGTGTCGTCACGTGGTGTTGAATAATAAATGAACGTCCGTCATTACTGATGTTCGTGAACCGAGGGTGTACATGTAGTAAACATGGTGTCCACACACGGCCACTCCAACTTTGTCCGCCGGAAACTCACATACCTGTATGTTCCCCCAGGAATGCTGTCAAAGAACAAGAGTACCGAAGGCGGGAAACCTGCTCGAGTCAAAGGTATCTCATTCTTTACCGATTTTATGTGCAAGGCCTTGCGAGAAGCTTGGGTGTCACATTTTAGTTTTTATTGCCTGGTGCTGTTCTTCAAATGCTCGCGTGGTGGTGCTTTTGAGTAAGATGCTTGAGCTGAACACAAGTTGTAACCAATACATACACTAGCCGTTTAAAGACATATACGTTAAACAATGTATGCCGTTTTTATCTGAATGTACGCATGTACTACTACTAGTGGCTGTCTCGCTACGTACTTACGTTGTTTACCTATGATGAGTTATGTTCCTGTTTGAGAGGTCGGTATGAATAATTTATTTGTGTAATACATTAGACACATCGAGATAACAAAAGCCGTGGTGCAATTGAGGTAAAAAATATCTGTACACATATGATAGGGAAGTAAGAAAAAAACGTAAATCAATCCAGCAGTAGCTAGTCCAGCCATTTGGAATGCACCTTGGGTGGCAAAGGCCTTCACAGTGGTTAGGGTTAACGTTGTTGACTTAAGGTTCTGGGTTCAAAACCTTAGCAGGTCCCAAAATTGTGTCCCTGGGAAAGGAATTTCACATCTATTTCTTCACTAGACACCGGTGAAAATGAGTACCTAGGTTAGGGACGTCCTCGGATGGACTGAATGACACCTCACATATAAAAGTCAGCGGCGGTCCTTCCCAGAATGAGTAGATCGAACTTACAGTCTGGTACTTTGCACTTACGCCTTGCACTTACGCAAAAAATAACTCCTGTGTTACGCCTCAAGGCGGTTTACCGGTTGTATGAAACCAAACCAACTGTGTTGATATTTTCCACCAGAAATAACGGCCAAGCTGCGGCCGTACTTGGACAGTGGTGAGATGCCCCCGGTGTCAGTCTACAAGGAGTTAAAGGACAGGCTGTTGAACGAGGACGTGTCCAAGCGTCTGTCCGGAGTGTTTCAGCTCATCTCCGTGTCTCTGGTCAGGACTGACGCCAACACCACAAGTCTCAAACTCAGATTCGGCACGCTGGAGAACGCGCATGCGCTCTGGACGCACAGCGCCCTGGGTCTGCTGGAACCGCTGATAGAAACGGTGCTGACGTCACCAATGAGGTCCAACGTCGGCATGGAGGATCTGCGCATGCGAGTTGACGTCGAGGAAGAGGACTACCTTCCTGTGTTTGAAACCTTATCAGAAGGTACATGCATTTGTTTGTCTGGATAGAGTAGGTTGACAGCACGTGGGTGAGGCAGGCAGAATGACAGCTCAATAGGACAGGACAGGAGCTCAGAAAATGGGGGGGAACGTGAAGTTCTCAGAATCTTGCCCGGGGCCCGGGAGCCAACGGGAATCATTGGTCGACATGGGGGTCTATATCCCCTGGAAGTGTGAAATCTTTTATTTGCCTATGACTTGATGGGAACACAAATATCATAAATTTGAAGCATTAGAAGATGTTTTCGTTATCAGTGCATTGATCCTATGCTCCTTATGCGCACGGACAAACACTTTCTTTTCTCTCTCTACAATTTAACATTTGGAAAATAATGAATTGTTTGCAGGTGACTATTTTGTGCGGGTGAAAGACGATAAAAGCGGACTGAGTTCTCAGGAGGACATCCAGACCAGACCAGGGGAGGTTCTGCGGGTGGTGCAGGCTGACGATGTAGCGCAGCTCAAGGTGGAGTCGCTAGGGGGCGAGCGGACCGGATCGATCTTGCGAGAAAACGTAGCTCACGTCGGACCGTTTCAAGAGTAAGCTTTATGTTTATCTTGTAGACTAGTTACTTTCGGGTACGGAAGGATAGTTTTGGGTGACTGAGTTGTGGGTTTATGTGTATATCTCTGACTAATACCTTCGGTTTCATGGTGAGTGGGAGGTGGCTTTAACAGTTGGCTGCCCAGCACACGCTGCTTAAGAGTAAGTGGGTTGTATGTGGAGGAATTCAGGAAGCTTTAAGTGGTGTAAAACCCAATTAAATTACATCATGTAATCTGCTCCACAACATATGTACGAAAACCCAAAACACTCGAAATTCTGTGACCATAAAGGTCACGAAAACAACCAATAGTTCCCGGCAGTTTGAAATGTTCGACTTCTTGTTCGTACGATCGTAGTTTTGTTACCATGTTAACACATGAAACACATACAAACATTCTGTCCGTTTTGAGATTCCTTTCAGTGTTTCGATCGATGTTTCCTCATCGTTTTATCATCATTATTACAGTGACATGCTCAAGAGATGTACGGAGAAGAGAAGAGAGCCGGAATCCGTTCCAGTCGTCAACGCTGAGAATCTCCACGCCATGGTCCCAGGTAGGGCATTTGATCTCCAATCGTCAGATGCCAACCGACTTGCTATAGAAATGGCTTCTCGTCGTGTTCTTTTAGATTTATATAAAAATGATGTTTTTGTACTGGCAATATATTTAAGTCAGAAAGATGCATCGTGTGAACCAGTAATGCAATACAGTTATACACATCAATAACTGAGGAGCCCCGCCGGCGGCCAGCATTAAAGCGTATAAATGCGAAATGAGGCATAGCTAGATGTAAGTACATGTATTTGACGATCATGCAGACACTCTCTTATTGGTCGAATCGCTAATTGCCATTCTGTTATTGGTTGAACTACTACTAATTGTCATTTTCTATGTATCCTACAGGAACCTATGTGGTTGAAGAAGACTTCGAGGCTACGGCTGGTGATGAGATCAGCGTACCGAGTGGCACACGAGTGGCCGTCGCGGTGGAAGACAGACCTGGCCCGCTTATCGACTGGTGCCTGGTGCGGTGTCTGGAGGACTCCAAACAGGGATTCCTTCCGAGATCCTGCCTGAAGCTGGAGGAGGCAGAGTGAGTTCTCTAGCTCTATAGATATATAAACTCCTTATTGTACTCTGTTACAACCATCGTGCTATTTAGCATTCATAGAAACGTATGCTTAAAGTCTAGCAATGTCATTACGAACATATATATTCACTTCAATGAAAATAGTTTTACTGTTAGATTCAAGACTAGTGCACCTTTCTTTTTGCGGTAAGTGTGTGGAAGAATTCAGGAGTGGTGTTATACTAGATTAAATTACATCATACATGTATCGTTCTTCATTCTTCACGGTACCAATACATTCACGAAGCCCCACTTACCGACGGTCTGACATCTCCGTCTTTCTTGGCTTTCAATTACAATGTACTTCGTTATAATACTGTGTGTCTCCCTGAATACTGTAGTGCTGTCGACCCGACATCCCCAGCTTTGGAGAAAGCGGATCCATTCGGGTCACTGGCAAGCGGTAACAACGGCGGTACCCACTCCATAGGAGCCGTCAGCCGAGCTGTGCTGGACCGGTATCGACAGACACATTATGACAGAGGTACGACATTATGGCCCCTTTCCTCCAGACGACAAAACCAAAATTCGATTTGCGTGACCCTTAAATCAGAGTACACAAAACATCTAAAAATCGTCCATTGTCTATGAAATTCTTTCAGTGAACTGTCAAATATTTTGTGAACTGTCAAATATTTTTCGTGTAAAAATGCAACATGAATATGGATATTTCTTTTACATACAGGACTTAAAAGTTGTGCAGACGCCGCGGTGGCTTCGCTCAAAGCTTTGACGTCCAGAGAGACAACAAGAAGTAAGTCTATTTGCATGTTACTGTCTGCAGTATCTATCTGTCATCAAACTACCTTTCTGTGTTATATTAATTTCAATTACAGTTTGGTAACCAGTCTACAGATTGTTTAACAATCTACTCGTGTTTTAGGCGACAGCAGAAGGTCAAGTTTGGATGACCTTGCGGTTGGTCAGGAGAACAAAGATGGCGGAGAGATTAGGTCTGGGACTACCGCCATCTTGACTCCCGCAGCGAATGCTGGTCACTCGCAAACGGGAGCAACAGGTAAGCAGTTACAATTTTAAGAGTGTGCTACACACTTAATGAACTGGAATTGCACAGAACCATCACAAATTGTTTTTGTGAAGGTCCATGTATCGCTATAGACCAATCCTAACTGTCCATCACAGTTAGCAGTTCAATGATAGCACGATCGATGATTAGCGTTTCGACTAATGAAAGAGTGGCTGCATGCCTGGCAAATATTCTTTTATTTTGAATTTCTATGTGCATGGGGCTGTAGGATAAGTCCGTATTGGTCACGGTCGCCCTCTCCCCGCATCACCTAGTTACGTAGCTTTCAATTTTCCTATCTTACCATGTTTGTTTGTTAATGTCTAGGATCTCCAGAAGAAGAAAACAACGAGGAAAGTGCAGCTGAAGATAACGGGCCCTCCACCGCTTCCGAGGGAGACAAGGAGAACATCCACTACCTCAGGAGCATCCTCAAGTCTGCCGAGGAAAACGAAGACCTCAAGGCGGTTTCGGACAACCTCAACAAGCTTCTCCACGTCTTAATTCGCGAAGACGGAGAGGACAGCCTTGCCGAATCTGCTCAGTGTGCCAAGAAACTGCAGGAGATCGGTGCCAAACTCGAGGACCCTAAAACTCAGGCGGCGGCCGAAATATTTTTGGCCCAGATTAGTAAACAAAAGGGAGACTTTACTAAAGCAAAAGACCATTTCCTCGCAGCTATAACATATCAATTTGACACAAAGGGCATGGATAAGGCCTTGGTGGCTAGGCTGCATTGTGAAGTGGGAAGCCTGTGCGCTGAAATTGGTGACTTCGACGGGCGGAACGTTTCTATGGAAAAGGCGCTGTCGCTGCTAAATCACATCGTTCCCGGCAAATCAGATGACATGCTTCCTGAAGATGTCAAAGTCGTAATACCTCTGTATGAGTATTACATGTTCAAGGCCATTCTCGCTAACGATACCAAGACCGAGAACAAAATGTGTCGACAGCTTTTCCGTCTGTACGGCCAGGCTAACGCCCTGCGCTGGAGCACGATGTGCGCAGAACGTGCCCTGCTCATCAATAAGGCAGAAGAGAGACCTACACTGGGGGACTTCTACACACTCCATACGCTGTACGCCCAAGACGGGAAATGGTGCTCCGCCTCCCTGTGTCTTAAAATAGTCCTGGAGTACGAAACAGCCAATCCCACCTTGTACCTGAAGCTCGCCGACCTGTGCATCAAGGGGGCCAGTAGCAGCACGCAGGATGATGCAGACAGAAAGGTAGTTCCCAGCGAAACCAGGAAATACTTCCAGCGGATACTTGATCTGACGGCCGGTTCGGAAAACCGCTCATTGCAGTTTGAGGCCCACACCGGCCTCTTTGCTGTGAACGGAGGGAAGAACGACGTCGCTGCCGCCGTACAGCACCTAGAGGAGGCCATCTCACTCAGCCAGGATCTGGGAATGGTTACCGAGCGTCTCGAACTGTTGACCGTCGCGGGGTCTTTCTACCAAGAGAGGTGCCACGAGGGCAAGACGGCAACATCGAAACTAGAGGAAGCACTGTCCCTGGCAAACCAAACTAAATCCGAACTCGGAGGAGGCATCGTGTGCAACAAGCTCGGGCTAGTCTTGCAGTGGCAGGGCTACTACAAACAAGCAGAGGGATATCTTAAGAGAGCACTGCTACTCAGTCTGAGGACCAACAACAAAATCAATGAACTCATATCGTACGCCAACATAGCCAGCCTGTACAAAGATTGGAAGAACTACTACATCGCAGAGAAGTGTTTACGTAAAGCCCTCCTGATCGAGGTACCGACCGAAGGTGAAAGGCTTGCTTTCAACTGTTACGCAGACATTTACGCTGCACTGGGAAACATCTACCTCTTCCATTTGGACAACAAACCGGCAGCGAAGTGTTACTACGAGATGGCACTGGCCGTAGCCATGTGGAACAGCGACAAGCGTGGTCAGATGCACCTGGCCAACTTCCTGGGAACTTGCCAGGGAGATCTCAACGACGGGCAGGAAGACCAGGCGCCCAAGTACTTCCAGTTCGCGCTACCTCTGGCAGTAGAGCTGAAGGAGAGGTCCGTAGAGGGGGTACTCCGGGCAAGATTGGGGGAGATGCACCTCAAGGCGGGTAACCACCAGGCGGCACTCAGCCACACCAAGGATAGCCTCGGCATATTCATAGACTTGGACGACAAGAAAAACGAAGCCAGGACGTGGAAGGCAACCGGCGACATCTACAGCAGTATGGAGTCGTTTGAACTGGCAGACATGTACTACCAGAAGGCGAACATCATAGCGACGGACATTGGAGATTTGGACGAACAATGGACCGTTTCCCAAGCACTGGGGAAGCTCTACGCCTACGATATGAATGAGCTTAACAGAGCTGTAGACTTCTTCCAACACACAGTCCTTCCTTTGGCCGAGAAGACTGGAGACAATAGCAAGGAAATTCTAGCTCACAATTGGTTGACCCATCTCATGTACAAAGTCAATAGATACGATGATGCCACCACTCACGCAAATCGCGCCTGGCGGCTTAGCGCAGAAGCACACAACCCTCTCTGCGAGCGCGTGGCCTGCCTCCGCCTGGCTCGCCTCCACTTGTGCCAGGAACAGTACGAGCTTGCCGAGCACTACTTCCTTCAGGCTCTCTCGCTCACACACGGGGTGTTCGTGGAAGACGTGGGCTGTAGATTTTACCTGAACCTGTTCTCTACCCTCGCGGACATCACTTTGAATCACATGAAGGACGCCAAAGATTCTGCCACCTACTACGAGATGGCGCTCGGACTTGCCATGCACGGCGGGTTCAGGGCAAAGGAGATGTACGTCCTGACGCAGTTGGCCAAGATCTATCACACCCATCTCAACGACAAGGAGCTGTCACTGGAGTTCTACAACAGAGCCAGGCTTCTTGCCACTGAGCTGAGAAAATCGTCAGGGTCCAGGTGACCCGTCACAGACAGATGAAATCAAACCGTTCAAAACCTTCAAACAATGCATGACGTTGTCCAAGGCCATATGCAAGTAATCAAGAGCCTTTAATGCCCAGTTTCGACAACGGAATCTTCTCAACATTGAAGATTTGATACTATGGGGAACACTACTAAGGTTATCTGTGCCTATTGGTTTCTTAGTGCCATATTTAACCCAATGACAGCATTGTACAACTGTTATATCAGTTAAAAAATCTAGAACACATATGCATTCTAAAACAATCATTACATGTAATTAGTACTTTGTAATTTCAGTTGTTTATTGGTCTTAGAACCAGAGCTTATGTCATGTATAATTTGATTTTAGACATTATATGTATAATTGATTATCAATATCTAAATGTCTGCTAGCAATTGTATACTTTGATGCCTCAGTGGTGTATTGCCAGTTGTGAATGATTGAGATACTAGATTGTGTAAAAGTCTCATACATGTTTATAAGAGCAAATTAAAAAATCCTTTATCAGGAAGTTCAATTGCCAAGTGTACATACTGTACTTCATATATTTTCCATGTGATCTGTAGAATATGCTTCCATCATGAATATGACCAGGACATACTGATATGATACTGTGATCTCAAACCTGTTTTGCTCCCTCCAGAGCTGCTCTACCACTGGTCATGACACTGAGAAGACAAACACTATGTACAGTAGTTACAGTACAGGTTCGTTGTACAGGGGAAATTGCCTTTGCTCTCTTGGACAAGTACAATGAACAGTGGACCACAGCTTAACATCCTAAGGACTGCAAACAATTTCAGTAGCATGCATGTCAGGTGAGTGACAACAGCCAGGATTCAAACTCCAAGGTCTTGAGGCTAGGTCACTAACCACTGGACACTACTACAAAGCCCTTGAAATTTCCTTTGCTTGAGACATGGTTATTTGTGCTTTATGGACAGATGTAAATATCTTTCATGCTATAGTTAACAAAGTCAGTGATAGTGAAGCCAGTACCTTCGTAGGTGTAACATACATATCTGGTATGTGTAAAATAAAGACACTGTAGAAAAGGTTTTGTTCTCAAGTCATCTTTATAATTGTCTCTGCTGAAATAGTGTCACATACATGTATATCCAGTTGAAAGCACAAATGAAAGGTAATACTTAAAAGGTAAATCTTGTTTTTTATTGTGTTTTTTCAATCCAGCATGAAATTTGTCACATGGGATCACATGAGATGTTTGTATGGTGACATAAACATCCTTTACCATCACTAAGCAGCCAAAATAAAGAATTCATTTCCATCTAACCTTGTAATGTTTCATTGTGCAGCAATTTATGTGTGTGCCATCAGATACTGGACATACTGGTAATGATAGTATTGTTGTGAATCTGGAAAACAATAGCCTTGCACTAGTCCCCAAGAAATGGACATTAGGAGGTGAGCTTAAACCATAAAAGGCAGGAACTACAGTCAAACCTGTACAAGTGACCACCCATACAAAAGGACCACCTGGCCTAAGTGACCACTTTTTGGTGGTCATTTTTCCCATTGACACCAGCATTAACAAGCCTGTCTGTAGTGACCGCCTGTCCACATGGACCAGATTTTATCAGTCCCCCTGAGTAATCTTCTTGGTCAGTTTTGACTGTTCCTGTAAGTTACTTGACCATTATGAGTGACTGTCTACCATTTACGGTACTACAAAATCTGCCTGAGGAAAAGCCTATGTTCCAGACCACATCCTAGCCTATATGGCAACGTCATCACTTCTTCCCCTTCTTGTCTTTGTCGTCCTTCTTGTCGTCATCCTTAGCCTGCTGTCGTAGTGAGTCCACCGCCGTGCGGATGGCTTCAGAGTTGGGGTCGACACCGGGGAGGTTCTCCAGGACAGACTGCAGGAAGGCGGGGTCTCTCATCACGTCATCATAGTCATCCTCCTCATCAGCCTGCAACGGTGGGTGGGAGAATAAAAAGATAGTCAATATGCATCAAATTCAAGATAACTAGACCTGTGTATCTAAACAAATTTCAGGTACAAGGTTTAGTAAAGAAGTAAACCCCAAAAAAGTAGGCATCACTTCAGCAAATTCAGTTGGCAGCAACTATTTCACCTGCAGTATAAAACAAAGAAAAAGGCAAGAAGCTCACCTGTGCTGATGCCGACTCTGTCTCCATGGCAACAGGAGTGTCTGTCTCCGCCTCACTTGGAGGGTTTGCCAAATTTGATAGCTCTGTGGTATAGGAAGGATGGCACGCTTGAAAAGTGACCTTTGGAGAACAACTTGCAGTGTTTCCAACAAGAAATTCAGGTAATACCATATCAAAACATTTCCCAATCATCAATAACACATGAGTGGTACAGGACACTTGAAAAAAATTTGCTGAATTCAATAGCAACACTATACTAACGGATCTGCCCCCGAGGTGTTGCCAAAATGACTAAGCCCTTACCTGGTGTCTGCACACTTTGCAGGGACATCTGCATGGCATAGGCGATCTGTTCCTCTTCTGTCATGTTGTCGAAGTCTACAGTTGGCATTGGCGTGTCATCCGCCATCTCCCCGCGCTCCATGGACATGGCCAGGGCGCGTTCCAACATGGCCTCCTCGCTGTCGGCCTCCGTAACCGTGGAGGCGGGCGTCACCCCTGTCTCGGTCGCCGATTCACTGGTCGCTTTCCGGGCCTCCTCCTCTTGCCGAGCACGCTGCTCTTCCATGGACACTCGCAGGGCCTGGTGGTCAAAAACATCAATATTAAAACAAGAAATCAGAGATTTCATCTTCCCCCGCCCACATACTGTCTACCTACTCTCAAGTTAACTCTATTTTCTGTCATTTGACAGCCTATCACTTTACTGCCTATAATTTTGCCAGTCAATCTTCCCCCACCCACGTGTTGTCAGCTACTCTTTCTAGACAAGAATACACACAAACCCACAGACAAACCCACCCAAAACAATACTTCCGTACCCGGAGGTAACAAACACTTCAGTCAAAAGTCTTTGTCCAGAGAAGCACCTTCCATAAACTTTGATGACATCACAGCCACCTACCAAAGCTAATTCAGGATCTGCGTTAGCGTCCACTCCAAAGTCAAAGTTTCCTTCGGAGCCGAGCGCCCCCATGGGTGCCCCGCCCTCCCCAGCGATGACAGGTGAGCTGAGCAGGGCGTCGGACAGGGAGGGGCCAGGTGGGACCGTCACCAGGTGGGAGCTGGTGCCCTCCTTACCATTCAGTGTGTTGATAAAGGACGTCAGCTTGTCATTGTTAACTTCCTGTAATCAAGAAAATAGTATTCATATACAAGTGTAACTTACAGGTGATTGGCCAAATTCTTTAGGTACAGGTCACAGGTTTAGGCTGTACCTAAATCCGTATATCTTTAGGTATGATCTATACACATATCATCACTTACATTGTATAACTCACATGAAAAGTGAATGCAAAAGAGGACCAACTCACCTCCTCTCCAAAGCTGATGATGTCTACAGAAACCTTCTCCTTCTTCAGTCTCTTGGCTTGTTTTATCAGGTCCTTGTCGTCTGTCTCTATGGGGCTGCCGATGAACACCACAATCCGCATCTTGTGGTTCTTCCCTTGTCTGTGCTTTAGAGCAAGCTGAAGGAGAAAGGTTTGTTTTTGCAACTCTGAAGGAAACAGGCAAATCGAAGAACCAAGAAAATAAATGCAGGGTTCTCCCCAGACGATGGAACAGGGGCGCTGCGCCAGGCTACTCCCAGCTCAGCGCCAGTATACTGCTTTCCAAATTTAGGGTGTTGCATCCCGATGTTTCTACAAAATTTCGCTAAAATTAAATAAAATAAAATTCGAGAAAATTTCCTGATTTCGGGGCTTAGTAGCGTCTATTTTCCCGCCGGCATTGTCTCTGAAAACTTGTGAATGGGGCGATAATCGAGTAAACAATGAGTATTTCGCACGACGCTACTGAGAGAATCGCTGTCATTGGTGGAACATCGGGCGCCCCGCTAGCGTTTTGAAGTCGTGTAAAGAAAGCTAATTGTCTGATTTCTTTGTAAACCAAAGCCCTCGACCCTGATAATAAGTTTAAAAATAAAAGCCGATACGTTTACGAACTTATAAACCGTAGACAATTCCCTACCGTACCGCGACATTATGAAGCATGTGGCGGCCGCGAAATTCGTTAACGCGACAGAAAATGTCTGGTTCATGATAGAGGTATTTCCCATGAAAATAACGTATACGATTTATTTTTCCCCTGCTGTCGGTTTTTAAGTCCCGAAACGTTAAAAAAAAGCAGAATTTTGCCCACAAACCCGGACGGGGGACGGCCTGTAGCTATCGGCGTAGCACATGGCGGCCGCGCCGCAAGGCTTCTGCCAAAAATCGGCAACGCGACAAAAAAATGCATGGTCCATTTTAGCGATATTTACCATAAAAATAATGTATGTGGTTTATTTCTCCCATGGTGTGAGTTTTAAGGTCTCAAAACCTCTAAAAAAGCAGAAATTTGCCGACGAAAACGGACGGACAAGGCATGGGGAGGGCGCTGTTGACGCCTGCATGACCCCCAAAAGGTCGAAGGTCATAGGGCACGTCCATTGCGCAATCACCTTAATTCGCCGATTTAGCTAATTTTAGGGCGTTTGAAAATTGATACAATCACATTATCGACTTGTAGACAAGCAAAGGGATAGAAACCAATAAAATGTTGTGCAGATTAATATTTTTTTCTTCAGATTTCTTTTTTTCTTTTTTTTAATTCAAAAGTATTTTCTTGAATGTGTAGTCCTAAACATGGGACCGATTTTTAATGTTAGAGAAGTGAAATTTTGTTTTGATGGTACTTTTGATGGTACTTTGATAATTATAAGGGACTTGTTTACAAGTTGGTGATAACATAAGGATGAGCATTAGGATAAGAAGGTTTTGTCCCAGGTTCTCTACATTTTCCCATAATTGCTTGCCTCAAGTTCCAAGTGGAAAATGTATGACTTAATGTCATATTCTGTTTCAATTGTCGAACTTGTAGGCACCGTTGGCCCCCGGTTAGGGGTCAGAGCGTGGAACCTATGCCCAATTTTTTCCTGAATGTTAACATTTTTTTCTGGCAGTTCAAAACCTGAAGTTGCAGGAAATGGCTTCCATTTGTATTTAGATAAAGAAAAATGCTTCAGCTTCCCCCCTCCAGACCTCCCCCCCTCCTACCTAGACCTCCCCCAGACCTACCTCCTCCGGGGTACTCTCAAATCCTGGGGAGAACCCTGAAATGGATGTAGCCTAAGGACAGCGAACTCTTCTGTTGGTGGAATCTGGGAAGTTGCCAAACAAGTTACTGTAAATGTAGAAGTACCAGTGGCTACTATCCACCTACTAGTATTTAGAGTATACTTACATGGGCCACTCTGATCCCTGTCATGAGATGAATGTTTCCCTTGGGCTGGACAGCGTGCATCTTGGTCAAGATCTTTCCTACGTCACTGGTCAGTGTGACCAGGACCTCACATCTACAAAAAAATAGACATCTTAAAATATAATGGACTGATAAACTTTGATACATATCACATCATTTTATTTCCCATTTTTCGTGATCATTTCAAAAACAACTATGGAACAAAGGATTAAAGTTAATTTTGTACAGGTATCAATTTCTCCCACGGTGTATCTACTTGCAATCTATAATGCATGTCAGGGCTGAAATTTTAACCTAAAATTTAGGTGCACAGAACAAGAGTGTCAGCAAAACCTGACATAGTTCTACAGTTTGAAAAAACTGTGATCACTGTCATGAACCCAAATTCTATAGCTAACTTTTTTAGTAAACAAGTGACACAAACAAAGGTTTTACAATTTGCACTTAGCTGTCAAGTATAAGCAAGTAAGTGTACAATAGTACTACATGTATTGGTAGAAAAGAAACCTGTATGTAAACTACACGAATATCCTGGCATATCCATGCACCTAAGTTAATAATTAGGGGCGTAACTCCAATTTTGGGTGCAAAAAGGTACAATCAATGTATACGAGTCCAGTGTCCAAGACGTTACCTGCCAGCCATGGTCATGAGCCCCACGTTGTTCTCAGGGTTGGAGCGGGACTTGCTGTGACACACCATGTTGACGGCATCCACAAGTGCCTGGATCCGGGTCGGGATGAAGTCTCCATTTCTCATGTACTCACTGTTGTCCACACTGCACATAAAGAAAATCCCCAAATTCAAAATTTCAATCAAACATAGCTGATCACAAGGGGTTATTGATTTGACGTGCTCTCCTAAAGACTCTTTTAGCATCACACAAGCACAAGGCACCAAGAGTTAAATACCTAGAGAGACAATTGACTCTGAACTGAACCAAGCAAAACCAGTACCTAGAGACCATGTTTAGCGAGATATAACTTATAAGGACAATGACAACAACAACATTATTATTGTGAGGTAGTCTTTGTTTGTTTGTTTGTTTCCCATAACCAGTAAACTGCCTTCAGGTGTCAAGTACAGTAATTACAAGTTACACAAGACTGGACTGAAAGCTTTGATCCACTCACACCAGGATGGTGGCCCCATTCCAAAATTATTTGGTTAGGAGTGATTTCATTTAGGCATAATCTACAGCCAAAATTTATGCTGGGTAAAACACCAGGTCTAGTACTTGTACATAATTTTATAATTCAGGAAAGGCATAAATATTTTCGAATAACAACCCCACACAGCTTACAGTTTTTGTCAGTAACAGTAACACCAAGATGACCACACTACAGTGACCCCCAAAACGACGATTTTTTTACGGTCATAAACATATATATTTTTGTTGCGTGTTAAGCCGTTTGCAAAAAAGTAACGACAAACCAATTGATAACACACCTTGCTTCTCGAAACTAAAGAAAGAAGGGTTGATATTTGTGGCTATGAAAGCACGAGGTGTGTACTAGTAGTCTTTGAAGTGAAAAGACTCTAATTGATAGCCTGGGTACCATCCGGATTTTCGCTACGCAACGCTTGAAAAATTTTTTCAAGCGTTGCGTAGCGAAAATCCGGATGGTACCCAGGCTATCTAATTGATAAATAAGTGATGAAAATTTGGGCCATGTGGGGTGGGGGGCTTCTTCTGAAAGTCTGCTTTGTCATCGCCTCACACCGCCAAATTTACACTCTCGCAACGGCCAAAATAAAGCCCTAAGATATAAAATATTCACACTATAGTGAATATCATCTTCTAAAAAATGACTGTTTGCATCAAATTATCATCTTTTTGACCCAAATAGCGAGAAATTTGACGACAAACTCACCATATCATAGTACTTTCCAGCACCATCTTGACGTCTGTTACTCTACTTGAACGACTTTCAAAACATGATCTGTGATTGGTCGATATTTTTGGGTTTCGATAAGCTAGCCAATAGGATATGTTGTAACAAAAATGTCTTCTTGTGTGTTGTTCGCATGCTCGATAACCTTTGACATCAATGGAAGAGTCCATTTTATCTTTGGTCTGGGTGGTTGTAGCAGTAGTACAGTGTAAATCGTAGGGTAGAAAGTCAACTTTAAAACAGGTCTTAGCCATTTTTGCTTTAGACTATGTTCCTAAGTTTATTTTTCAATCAAAAATGTTTACAACTCTGAGTCCTGTAAGCCTAAAACATCACCAAAACACTCATGTTCTGTTTTGGCTGAATATTGTTCTACTCAAGCAAGGAGAAGTGTTAAATATGTGAAAGTTGTAGCTTGTACTGTTGTAGGATGGGAAAATTGTATGTTTTTGGTTATAATGGTTTTGGGCAGCTGAGGCCTGACAGAAGCGACAATTTCCTGGCCCATCCTTTGGAGCTGAAGGCCACAGGACCAGACGATGATGATGATGATGATGTGGTTACTATGGTTGCAGCATCATGGAGTTCAGCTGCTATCTTTGCAGGTATGTCTCACACAACAAAGCTATTTTATATTTTATACGCATCATTTTGTAATCTCCAAGCAGATTTTAGGGTGGCAAAAGACAGGTATCAAGTTGGCCAGGCAGTATCCATTTGCCAGAGAGGGTCCATCATCATCAATCACTGTGCCACCCAAAAGGACCCTCTTTGGCAAATGTATACTGCCTGGCCAATTTGATACCTGTCCTTTGCCACCCTAGGATCTGCTTGGAGATAAATCATTTTGGGCCTTCTGTTCATGTTGACACTTAGAAGTTAGATTAATCCGGATTTTTGGAAAGTTAAATTTTTGACTGTCCTGGACTCCAGATCAATTCAAGGAATGAGGAATTCACTACTTGTGTGATGTCACGTTATGCAGATTGATACATGTACGTGTAACTCGGTAATCAGTGGATCATAACTATAAATTTCTGATGCCCCCATTGCCCATTGGTTGCATGGTCCTGTCGATCTAAATGGCATTACTCTTTTCCAGCAATTAGTCTCTCATCATTCATACTTCACTGAGAATATCCTCTTGCAAAAAAGAGGGCACCTATTAAATGGCTATGGGGTCTCCACAGATTGGCTTTTATGATTCATTTAGTTCACAATCAGGATATCACATTCACAAACTTCTGTTAAGTTCTGATGAATACAAGAAGCTCTAACATTCATCCTTCATCAGCTTTTGCAGGCAAAACAATCGTCATGACCCAAGGATTCCTAAACGCTGAGTCCCACCAGCACCGAAAGTTTGAGACTGAAGCTGTTAGAAGTTGCACCTGGACAGCTGACGGCCTGGTGGTGGTGTGGGAGGGGGGCCAGTGTGTGCAGGTGGACACCTGTACGGGACAGGTGCTGAGCAGGTGGACTAGCCCAGAAGGAGTGAAGTTCACAGATGTGGTTTGTGGGGAGAACAGCATACTGGCGCTGACAGGTGAGGAATAAAAAGAAATAGGCAAGAATTCATTGATACTACATGTAGATGCCAAGGAAGTTTGTGTGAATATATTGGAACTGTGGAGGGGATTGTATGTAATTTTACTCAGGTATTACACACAGCACAGTACTTCAATTTCCCCAGGTATGGTCCACTTACTCCCACCCAGCACATGCTGGCCATTTTGACATGACATTTTTAGCAAATGTCCACACACTTGAAACTTAGTAAATTTAATGACTTAGTAATCAT
>NW_017804498.1:811586-813134 GCF_001625305.1 Branchiostoma belcheri
TTATTTAACGGTCAACCCTGATTTTGACTGTAGTGGTATCTGCCAAAGGTTTTATTTGTTGCGTATCTAGGAAGATCATGCTGATAAATTGCTGCACTTAAATTTCCTTACTCCTATACAGAGAGAGGGGAGTAAATGAAGGCTACTGTTACACATTTACAATTATCACATCAGTGTTTGCAAAATCTTCACCACGGGTCATGGAAAAGCATCAGATTCAGACATACTTTTGTAACTGTTCTTCAATTTGCTTATTGTGCTGATTGATGTAAACATAATTCATGGACCATCAAGTGATCATTAGTTACTAGGTTTTTTGATCACTATATATCATCTCCTTGCATGACAGAATTATTACATGTGCATTATATTATTATTACTCTGTTTTATTTGTAGAAACTGAAACTCATGATTAGCCCCACTGTCTGAAATCTTTGATTTTCATATTCAAAACATGTATGTATGTCTGCATGTAAGTCATTGAAGTAGGCAAGTGAAAAAATACAATGAAACAGGCCTAGCCTATATATCTTAGTTTTCTTACAATAGTACTTGTACCATAGGAGCAACAGAGTCAACATACTAGACTAGTTTGTATTTAAACCAGCCAGGGTCACTGTAAGCCAGGAAGTTTTTTTTTTTTTTTGCACAAGAATTGACAGTACTGGTATCTTAAGTAATTATGTTTGTTCAGGTTGATTTTGATGCCAGGTTTATGTTTAACTCTAAGTACAAGAAGCTTGAAGCTGGTGCATGATTTGACATTCTTCCCTCTTCCTGTCACAGGTGCCAGACGTCAACATACAGCTGAACTGTGGATACCAGAAAGCAGACCACACTGGGCCACCTCAAAGTCCTGGCTAGCTTCTCAAACAGTCAAAGCTCAGTTCCTGGTAGGAACTGAGCTTTGAGAAAACAATGGCAATGAAACTTTGTGGAAACAAATGCAGTTTATAGTACTGTCACAGGTGTGAATTATTGTCTTATGACTACTGTATGTGATCACACATTATTTCCCAAGAACTACTGATACTTGTAACCTTAAGCCAGCATTTTCATTGTCAGTTTTTGTATGAATATGAGCAGATTAAGAAGTTCTTCAGTAATCCATACGTACCGTACATGTGTTGAGCGTGCCTTCTCATAGTTATTGTTATTATATTCAATTATAGAAACATGTTTCGTTCCACCGAGATAGATAACATAACTACAAAAATTATATAACATCCTGAATTAAGATGAACTAGTGTTTATTCCATCCATAATTGATAACGGTAGCTATTTGTGCAAACTTCTCTGATTGAAAAGTGCCTCAGGTTCATGAGTTTTCTCGGAGAACACTACATTCCCTACTGCATGCATGTTTTGTGGACTCAATGTGTGGCTTGTGCCACAGAAAGTTGCCCTTCTGTACGTCACTGACCCCTACACTGTGAAAAAATCTGGTGAGAACCCTGTATTCTACTTGGAAAAACCATATGAAACAATAGGATTGAGGAGAATGGTGAACATTGTAACAATGCTTTGAACATGCATGTACTTGTACCA
>NW_017804498.1:813154-842605 GCF_001625305.1 Branchiostoma belcheri
AAGGAAACTTCTGTCAGCGAGGCGGGACTGCAAGGTGGCAGCATAGCGGAGGTGCTGGTACAGGCCACCCCTATCATAGTAGACCTGCCCACTGGTCAGGAGGTGTCAAAGGTCAGCTGTGGGTCCAGGCATACAGCGGCTCTCACTAGTAAGTGTGGGGAAAGTTTATAAAAGTACAAATTATTCATTTATTCACTAAAATCAATCCTGACTCAAGAAAGAGAAAATATTAAGACAAGGTATACTGGCCGTCATGTACACGTATTTCATAAATTGCCAAGATAGCACATAAGTAGTCTTCCAAAATTTCATAACCTGTGCATGTCAGGTTATTTACAGTTTATTAGGACAGATATTTGAATGAATTCCTTGTAATTTATGTTTTTTTCTGATGATCTTTTTTTTCTCTCACCTGTACAGAGGAGGGACAGCTGTTAACGTGGGGATGGGGCAAGTTGAGATTCCTTTTTTCAATATAGACTGACCCTGACTGTCCATCACAATTAGCAGTTCAACCAATGATTGCATGGCAATTAGCAGTTTGACCAATGAGAGAGAGGCTGCGTGTCTATTAAATATTTGCATATTTGTTGAATTATTTTTGCGTATTTATGTTTTGATTTTGCATTTGTAAGCTTCACAGAGGCGTGCAGGGCTATGCGATTTGTCTATTCTGGTTGTCTCTCTCATCTTTCTTCATTTTGGATGTAAAGTTTGGTCAATTGTTTTCTTAAATAAAGTAAAGGGTGCTTTTTTGTAGTCCTTGGTGACTAAACCTTCAATTTTCTCCCATCGACACAGGTGCCTACGGTCAATTAGGCAGAGGACAGACAGAGAGGTCAGAGGTTCCTCGTACAGTGGAGTTCTTCAAGCAGAGAAGAGTCATTGATGTGTGGTGTGGACCATGGAATGTGTTTGTACAGGTGGACCAGTAAAGTGTTGACATTTTCTGATGCGGCATTCAATATAATTAAGTTGGTTATAAAGTTTCTCCAATACTGGAAGGTATATATGGGATATTCTGTTTTAAATATTGTGCCAAATGTGTGTAACTTTTAAACAAATGTACAGAAGATGATGACAATTGCACGAACTTGCCCAGATATCCAAAAAAGTACTGATGGCAGCTTTGCAGTACCGTTCTATGATTGGTAATGTTGGTAGTCTCTGCTCCAGTGTTAGAGACTCACGCTGTCTGTCAGGTGTTCACAGCTGCCTCTATGTCTGGTAATACATGTCCCCTTCTGCAGCTGTAGCATCTGCGCAAGTGTGATCATGAGTGACTGTCAGGTGTACACAGGTGTTAGGTGTTCACAGCTTTCTATTTCCGGTAATGTCCCCTTCCCCAGCTGTGGCACCTGATCCTGTGAGAGGGACCCAGCCCCTGCATGTCAGGTGTTCACAGCTGTCAGTGTTCACAGCTGTCAGGTGTTCACAGCTGTCAGGTGTTCACAGCTGTCAGGTGTTCACAGCTGTCAGGTGTTCACAGCTGTCAGGTGCTCACAGCTGTCAGGTGCTCACAGCTGCCTCTATGTCAGGTAATGTCCACTTCTCCATTGGTAGTGCCTGGTCCAGTGGGAATATCCCCTGCTGGACTCTACACAGGGATGTCAGGTGGGCACAGCTGCCAACAGCTGAAGGAATGGTGAAAAGTGGGAAAAAAAACTTAAGAAAAGACTTGGACTCAAGCACATGTCAAGTGTTGATTGATACTGTACACGCTGCATGTTATTTAATGCAAGTTGATGCAACAGATTGTTTGTTAAACTGACACAATTGGTACTGATTTATTTTCATGTCTTCAAAGTGTTGATGTCAAAAGTAAAGCTGATATACTTTTATTACATTGGCAAAGTTCTCATGATTCATATAACATTGCTTAGACACAGAATCTTCTGATTCATAACTGAACATTGTAGAAAATTGTAGTTTTTTGTCTTTCCTGAAAACACCACAGACATTACCTAAAGGTATCATTGGAACTGGATATGGGTTTGTAATACTGACCATGGCCAAGGTCATAAACAAGAGACCTCACATAAAAGCCTGCTCCACAGGTGACTCCTGCAACAGAAACATAAGAGGGTTTCATCCATGCCAAGTCTGATTTGAGGCTCTTTTCATGGCATGTAAAAACAAGATTTCAGACTTTCACTTCTTTTTTTCAGGAAGTATTTTGAGTTCTTGTGACCTTCAAATTCACCCCATTTCCTGTGTTGATTTGACCTGCCATTTCAA
This sequence comes from Branchiostoma belcheri, assembly GCF_001625305.1. Lineage (NCBI taxonomy): Eukaryota > Metazoa > Chordata > Leptocardii > Amphioxiformes > Branchiostomatidae > Branchiostoma > Branchiostoma belcheri. The sequence goes on from NW_017804498.1 coordinate 815,393, forward strand.
ATCTTTCCTCATCCACATGCTGTCAGCCCTGCTGTCAAGTTCACCCCATTCCTTGTGTCTTACCTTTTGACCTGTCATCGTGCCTGTCAATCTTCCCCTCATCAATGTGCTATCAACCTTCCCTGACAAGACAGACACAAAATCCCCACAGTTCAGCTACAAAAAAGTGTTTCCATTCTCTGAAGTAGCATCAACATTAAAGCATTTGCTATGAAATTTTGAACCAAACTGAGCCGTGCAATATGTTCCTTGCGTTGTGTTATCCTTACCAAGTTGGAAGTGTGGAGGGTTGAAACTGAGGAGTTCCAGAGAGTGGACGACCACAGGGCGGGGAGGCTTGGGTTTCACTGCCTCTCTTCTCCTGGCCCGATCAGACAGCCGCTCACCCGCAACCTTCAGTGCTGAGTAACTACAGAAACATTTCATTATTATACGTGAAGGTTTTTTTTATCCATTTAGACTTGAAATCCTTGCCTTCTTAGAATATACTGATGTTACATACTTTTTGATGTGCCCTAATCTCAAGTTTACTCCATTTCTCAGGTTGGACCTGTCATTTTGCCTGTCAATCTTCCCCTGCCCCACCCACCATGACCCATGTGCTGTCATCCTACTCTGTCTGGACAAACAGACACACAAACCCACAGATAAGCCACAAAAGAAAATACCTGTGTATCCAGATTTGATAATAATATGCACTGCTAAACTTGTCATGGCATTTTGCTAGACAAAACTGACATTGATTCTGCTGAAGTACAAAGACCGAAGTAGGAGCTTACATGGGAGCCACTTGCATCTGTTCCCCTCTGAAGGTGTCCATGGTCTGTCTCAAGGTGTCTTCTGTGACATGATCTACAGAACAAAACATTTGATGTTTAGGTATTCAACCAAATAGCAGACATATGTTATCAGGATGTTTGTTGGGTGATATTGCAATGCCATGTTAGCAGGGTGAGTAATGGCACTTTTCAACTAACGCTCAATCGTGTATTTTCCTTTGAAAGTTTCTGGTTCATGACTTACCAAAAGGTTTCTCCTCTGTAATTTTTCCATCAGTATCGTAGGTATCTGTGGCCTTTCCCAACTGTCCCTCTGCTATGTACCTCTGTAAGGTAGCAAAAGGTAGGCAAAAGTGATCATAGAGTCTGCAGATGCACAGCTGACAGTCAAGTCCACAACCTCTAAGATACACGTAATGGCTATAGCTGAAACAAAACTACAATGTACATGTACAATGTATTCATTAATTATGTCATCTGTGGCAAGAAACTGACTGCTATATCAAAATTTAACAAATATCTTGTTGATCTTTAAGAAATAACTATACACCACAGTATACTTTGACATTTATAGCTGTACATTCAAATGATTGTGAAGTGAAATCAAACCTTTTGTGTTGCACTGAGGTCATGAAGCTGCTTTGTTCCTCTACCCAGACCTAAAACTGCAAAGTGGGAAAATAAGGAAGGAAATATGAAGTTTCCACTGCCTCAATGTACAAGATCATGTTCCCTGTCTGTGTAATAATAATAATAATAATAATAATAATGGTAATGTCATGGCACATTTTTGCTTTGACACCAGTTAAATATTCATTATGACTTGATAAGCAAGATTTGCACAATATTTTGTTGTTTCACATAACCAGTAAACCACCTTTAGGCATACTACCTCTGTGCAATAGGTACAAGCAGCATAAGACCAGACTGTAAGTTTTATCCACTCACAAGAAGACGAACCTCTACTCTTCGATAAGTGTAGTAGGCTCTTTAAACATGCTCAATGTATGGCTTTCCTCCAAGTCTTTCCAACACATTTATAATATATAGAGAGGATGTCCCCAGCCTAGAAGCTAGGTACTCAATTTCACCCGAGTCGAGTGTGCCAATCCCAAATGTACAACAGTGGGGCCTGCCTGGATTTAGAACCTTTAAATTCTAAGTAAATAACCTTAATCACAAGACCACCAATGTTTTGGCAGTATTAAGAGACCAGAAATGATAGTAAGATGGTCTGATCTAGAACCCCAGCTGCCCTACAGTCCAGCGTGCCTCCATGGCCAAGTTTGATGGAGCGACGGGTGACCTGGGTACCTCTCCTCTTCAGCTCTGTCAAAAAGTCAACAGGGAAAAGCAGTTATTAAAGCAACTTGAAAGTGGTCTGTAAGGATTTCTCATTTCACACAACCATTGGCAGTTCTAGGCAGAGACATGACACTGTGCTAAATAAACAGTTTTCCTTCGAATTTGATGACAAATGAAGACTGTGATCACATGTATTTCAGTGAAGCATACCTCACCTGTACATATAACACCTCGGATTTTCCTGACCACATCTGCAGATGTCCAACCCACAGGCTTGTGCACTGCAAACACACCACTCAGCCTGGGTCCTGTAGACATCTCTGTAGTCTGAACACAGGTCGAAGTTAGAACGAAGGTAACTGGGAGAAGAGGATCAAGGGTATCAATGACATAAAGAGGGCCACACCAATTTAATTTCTTGGGTTTTTTGTAGACGTTCATTAGATCTTTTGACCTTCTTGTGGGATGGCCCTGTCCCATTACGTACTTCTTCAAGCCGATTGTTAAAGACGCCACCGATATTCTGCGTACTCTCTGTTCAGAAGGACCTCTGGCTTATCAGCTCTAACTTTTATATATTAAAGTCTTTGTTGGCCCTACAAGTCCGGCGGAAATGTCAAAATAGCGAGGCAAAGTGAAGTAAACAAACACAACACGGAAAACACGTGGCCCTTTAAAAAAAATAAAGCTAGAAGCCTTGAACACTGAAAATTGACGGAAAGATGTGTGTGCTTATAAGTATAGAACTACAAGGAGAAAGACTCAAGTGACCGTTAATTGGTCACCCTAGAGCAATTCTTAGCTGACGACTACTACATAAATACATGCTGGCGCGGCGCTAAAGATACAAGGAAGAAAGTAACACAACACGCACTTTATAACTGACGAACTACTGTCTCCTCACATGGGTTAAATATTTGGTTCTGCCCACGCGTTTTCACAAAAAATGCAATTTTCCATAAATCGACCGTAAACTGGTAACCTTGCGTTACATGTATAACATGTTATTGGGTTATCGAGTCTAAGTGCCCTAAACAACATTGTCTGCTCGTGGTATGCATATCTATCGACATGTTTTGCCAAAAAAAGAGCAAACTTGACTCTCTCCCGAAGTAGACTCGCTGCTGCTCTCCGGATCCATGACCTCCGACCCTACCCTGACATATAGTGTCACAGCGACCTCTGTCGATATAACGTATGAATCACATCTTATCGTATGAGAACACATTCAGTTGCGCGATCATCAAGCACGACGAGCAGCACTGAACCTTTATTGACACTTTTGGAGAACAGGTATTAGATAGTCACAATAAATGTCGTCATTTTCCATACAGTATATAGCTACTTGACTATTGGAAGCCGGCCTATATAAGCTGCCTATATATATAGTCAGACTGACGGATGAACACCACTTGACTATTGTCGCGTAATGGTGATAGCCGTTTAACATATCACGCGAGGGCTGATTCAACAAGGCTGACAATATATTAAAACTATCGCCATGGCGACAGTTTTAGCTTATTATCAAGTGGTATTTATCTGTTAATAAATTTATTACATGATATATACACCTGTAGGTGTGGTTATCTAAAGTCATTTACCAATATGGTATTATAACGTTAATACATGTAGAATTTTATCAATAATTATGCAATACGATCCGTTAATCTCTACAAGAGATATTAACGATTCCAGTGAACCTAACAGAAAATCCAGCAAAGTCAACTGGATATACTATATGCTATTGGGTTCGCCCCATGAGGCGTCACTAAAAGATGTGTAACATATTCTATCATCGACTTCTGCACGGCAGACTTAGAGCATTACTACTAGTACATCGAGCAATATGAAGTGGTTCAAAACAGCAAAGACCGCTGTCACCACCATAGTTCCAATCGCTCCCCATGTGTTGGCCTTGACCGTGGCCGCTGCACCCGTCCCCATACAGCCGGTCTTGTCGCAGCAGGACACACAGATGGACTCGTCAAGCTTGGGGCAGTGGTCGGAATACTGCTGGACAAACCGGTCACACCTCTCCCGTGTAATGCAGGCGTTGTCCCAGAACTCTCCGGCCAGGTTTTCTGATGGGACACGGGTAGAAACGAAGTTACATTTGTGTAAATGACCGGGGAACCTCCGGCTACTGAGATATCGTATTAGGAGTGTTTGCCTCTGTTTAGTTGTGGTGTGTTTTATTAGCAGTCTACAGTAGAGTGGCAGGAGGGGGAAGAGGAGATTTTGAAACCGCAGATTGACATTAAGGTGAAGTTGGCAGTCCAAATGGTCTCGCAGGCTGGGAAAGTAAGCCCACTCACACAGTAACTGGGGGTATACTCACCTAAAGCTATAGTCAAAACACGCTGTGAGCCTAAAGTTAAAGGGTTTCTGTCCTCGGTCCGCTGAAATTAAAGTGCGCCAGGGCTTTGGTTGTGCGAATAAAAACTTTTAAGTTAAAACATACTTCCCAGGGGTTCGAAATCTCCGATTTCTTGTTCATTACTTTCAAGACATTGTTTTGGAATTTCGATAATTAAGACCATAATCGATCTGTAGGTGTCCTCGCCTGTAAGGTCAGGTAGAGAGGGATATCATGCACCCACTCGCATGTATAATTGATATATTATCAGATATAATCTAATAAGACGATGAGATACTGGGAGCGTACGGTATTCCAGATGAAACGATTAACGCTGTCATGATGATGTACAAGCTGACCAGATCGATGGTGCGCTCGCCGGATGGTGATACAGATTTCTTTACCATACAAGCAGGAGTGTTACAAGGAGACACCCTGGCTCCTTTTCTGTTCATTATAGCCCTAGACTATGTTTTGCGCACTTCTGTAGACCTCCATGCAGACTATGGCTTCACCCTACAAACAGCAAGAAGTAGAAGACACCCCGCCAAAAAGATCACGGACGCGGACTACGCGGACGATCTTGCACTACTGGCTGACTGGATCTCTGGTGCAGAGAGACTGCTGCATGCACTAGAAGAGGCAGCCTCTGGGATTGGCCTCTATGTAAATGCCAAGAAAACTGAATTCATTTGCTTCAACCAGAGTGGCATGATCAGCACCCTGAATGGAACCCGATTAAAAGAAGTAAAACAGTTTAGCTACCTGGGAAGCGATATCTCATCCACAGAAAAAGATGTGCTAATCCGTATAGCAAAAGCATGGAGTGCGCTACAAGAACTGAGAGAAATATGGAAATCTTCTCTACCTGACAACACGAAAAGAAACTTCTTTAGAGCGGTGGTAGAGTCAGTACTGTTGTATGGGTCACCAACATGGACTTTGACAAAGAAGCTGGAAAAAAGGCTAGATGGAACTTACACACGGATGCTACGTGCAGTATTGAACAAGACATGGCAGCAACATCCTACTAAGGAGGAGCTCTACGGAGACATTCCAGCTGTGTCTGAGCTTATCAGACAGCGGAGAACAGGTTTCGCAGGACATGTCTACAGAAATAAGACTGAGCTAGCTAGTGAACTGATCCTGTGGGAGCCCAAACAAGGGCATTCTAAACCTGGGCGTCCTCGTATGACGTACATAGACCTGCTGGCTGCTGATGTGGGTCTTCCAAAGGAGTACCTGGCGAGCGCCATGACGGACAAAGTGGACTGGCGAGAGAGGGTTTGGGACCGGGAACTACAACTCCCGACATGCATGATGATGAAGACGATGAACCGGCCAGTAAAGATCAGTAAAGTGTGTGTGTGTGTGTGTGTGTGTGTGTGTGTGTGTGTGTGTGTGTGTGTGTGTGTGTGTGTGTGTGTGTGTGTGTGTGTGTGTGTGTGTGTGTGTGTGTGTGTGTGTGTGTGTGTGTTTGTTTGTGCGTGCGTGCGTGCGTGCGTGAAATGACGATGCCATGCGACATTTTTCAACTCAATCAAATTACATTTCACATTTCTTCTGCCGTCTTACATTTTCCATGATCAACTTTCTTGCAATTGTACAACTAAAGACGCTCAGGTCTTTCTGATTTGAACTCACTTAAGTGTGTTGTCATACACGCTGTCTGGTTCGGCGCACAGTCCGTCAGTTCGCGGCTCATACAGACTTCCCTGCTCGCCACTTCATGACAGATGTAACACTGCAGCGCCAGGCCTGGGGAACGGGGCAAGGTAGTCAGGGTTTAGTATCTAAAGGTTTTGGGTTCGAATCCCTAGCGGACCCCATTGTTACGTCTATTTTATCAGCTCAATCGACTTTATACTCGAAAGAGTCATCCCGGTATGAGTGGATCAAACCTTACAAAATCCGGTCTTACGCAGCTTATAGATAACTTAACCAAACTGATGTGTTATACCAATAAAAAAATAGTCCTGTCACACATTCAGAACCTTCCCCGAACACCAGCCAACCTGCTAAGGTTGGCTAAAGTTTGGACTGTGGCCGTCTGACCAGATTTAGGCCAAGCCTACCTTTCTCTACGAAAGGAATCAGATTTGAGTCAAAATAATATTAAACTACTCCCAAACACCAACAAACCACACCCAAATGTTTTCAACATTTTGAAACATTGCACTGGCGCAGCCGAACAGTAGCCTATATGGGGAGCTCCGCCTAGCCTCCTTTTCAGGCGTTCCCGGATCGGTCGTTTTTTTTTGGGGGGGGGGGTATTTTCTGATCAATCGTAGATCGCACGCAATAGAAGCTCCGGCCGGCAACCCTACATATATATATATATAACCCTACGGAGCTTCTATTGCGTGCGATCTACGATTGATCAGAAAAAAAACGACCGATCCGGGAACGCCTGAAAAGGAGGCTAAGCTCCGCCACTAGTAGTGTTCGAATTCAGTAGTCCATATTCAGCCATGTGTGACAGACTTTACCGGTTATGTGAAACAAAGTTACTGTTCTCTAGTAGGGATACATTTTCCAGGCTTACCTGATGGAAGGCTCATGGTTGCTATGGCGACGAGAAGATGTGCCCCTAACATCTTTATCAACACGCCCTGCCCCCGCTTAGAACAAAGACACCGTAAAACACTCAACACTACTGCCGACACAGCAACCGTTCGTTACAACGAGACGACGAAAGCAAAGGCACGCCTATATGATGATGCCCTGATATGATCCTATATTATGGCGTCCCAGGAAAAGATAACGACATTAAAATGGTTCTTATTAGTTTTGTTCTTATTATCGACCATTAATATATTACCGTGCAGTTATAGGAGTTGGCGTATGATGTTATGCCGTAGAGATTAGCACCTAAATGTGTTAAGGGGAGATGAATATTTTAGTATGAACCCTAAGAGGGCAAAATTATAGTCTAGACCTTCTGGACAGACTTCAGTGGAAAATAGTAGAAATTGGTCAAATAGACTGAGTATGTCAGAGTTAGCCAACTCAATTATATATTTCAAACTCTTCCATTTTGTCGTGACGTTATGTCTATGATTGACTGCCCCCGTGCAGATGTCACTAGAACTGCATCTACATTGTGATGCTCCCTTCCATACTTTGAGACTTAGTGTATATACTCTAGATTTTAAACCCCCTTGGTCTATAGTGTCTTTTCATTAGTGGTAGGTTGAATACCCTGCATCTGGTTCCTTCTTGTAGAAGTTATAACCCCGTTTGCTACCCGCGGTACACAGAGCGTACAATGGCCCGGCAGTTTCATCAGCAAAGTACCCAGTCTTTCAAGACTGAAATTAAATTTGTTGCGATGATCATGTGCACATTACCACTACTTACCCCCGGAAGACCCCTGATCAGATGTATATCATATCATTGCTTGTCGGCGTCTCGGCGGTTAGTAGCGACCTTTGGGTTGATTGAGGTCGCTTTTGCAAAGTTATTCTAACACTTAAAATACCTTTTCTCTGAGATGCCGCCACAGGTGGTGTAATATTTTTTGCTTTGAGAATGGGAATTAGAATTTAGATTAGCCAGCGCGTTACCCTATTGGGCAAACTACCAAGGGAAACTTTGGGCTAAAAAGGGATTTACTTGTTGTATTGAACCGTAATATTATTGTGCAAAACATACCAGACCGTACACTTAACAAGCCATAGATAAGCCTTGAATCCAACTTTGGCAAGCGCCTCCCAACAACTGTCACCTCCCTGCAGGAGCCTATCGTGTGCTTTTTCAAAAATACGCCAGAGGGCGCTCGCAAGCGTTGCACTCTCCAGAGCGTACGTCCTGAAAGATATATACTCTGTTTAATGCCAGATTTCACGCCTATAAGCATATTACATGTAGCCAAAGACCGTAAAATTACACCCAAATGTGATCTGCGACCTGCAATATTTCCATGATTATGATACCAATGACGCCTATAATATGAATTGATCGCAAAGACACAGTCCTCCGGGGACGTAAGTATTAATTCATATTTCACGCGCCAGCAAAAACGTTAATTGTAGAGTTTTAACACAGACCCAAACCTTCTAGAACTCACATGTCTGAACAATATAGAATCAATAGATATTTTGGAGTATCGTGTTCTCTACATAGCGAGGGCCGGTACCACAATACGTCATGACTGAGAAGGTTAATTGTTGAAAACTTGGCAGAGGTTATAACAGTAACGGCGCGGTGACATTCGTTCCTACACTTTTCGTCGTACAGGCTGTGACAGATCCAACCACCAACAATGATTTTTTTTCGGTAAAATGACGCCTGCACATGCACGACTATCCCAGTAATGCGCTCCGTTTTCGATCGTACGACGATCGTACGACGAATGTGGCCAGGCCCTTACGAGAATGCACGTAAGAAATGCTGTATACAATTTTTGTCATAGTGAGGTTCGCCAGCTTGAAGTCTTTTTTAAGATTTATTTAATCAGTATCATTCATTTAACGTATAGCCAACTCGTACCTTCCTACACTGTGATGGACTATTCGATCAGCACCAAGGACAGGAACATGCACGCATAGGTACATGGTGCACTGTTTATTTCAGTAGAGGTGAACACATTCAAACAATTGCAAAATCAAATAAAAACAAGACAAATCGAAGAGTTCGCACCTCAGTGACGTTTTAGAGTTGCTTTGAATTCGTTGTTTTATTCATTATTGTGCCTTTTTCACCGATTTTGTGCATATTTGACTGCGGCGCATATGCAATCCTCTAGTTCCTGAGTTTTCCACCGTACCATTCACTTCATCCCAGCCTGCGGGGAGACCATTTTCACCTCCAAGTCGACGTCTGCGGTTACATAATCCCCCCCCCTTTTTCTTGTGACTCAACTCTACTCAAAGAACTGTGGCCATGGACACACAAGCAAACAGACAAACAAACACAGAAAGTAAGACCTCCGCACACGGAAGTGCCATTAAACAATACCAGGCGTATTTCTAGCAAATACTGTCGACGTCGTCATATTCTATATGTATCAATACTTTTGAAAGTTTTCAGTTATTGATTTTCAAATTTCTGTGGGCTTGCAATTAACCGTATCATAAAAGTATTTACCTCCGCTAAGGAGGTAATGATTTTAACAGCATTGCTCTCTGATTGACTGGTGAGTGTATAGCCGGTTGATTCCTAGCTTGTTTATGATAGTAGGGCAAATATAACTTTTTAATTGTAGATAAGCCTTGGCAAAAAACTATATATTAGATTAAACGTAGGTAAAGATACGGATATTAAAGACAAGACCCAAAATTTCTAAGCATCATAAGATATAACAGTTTTATTCAAACCGAATCTTTGATTCAAAGTGCAAGTTAACGTTACAAGCATGTACATAGGTGTAAATGTATGATTTAAAAGACAACAAAACACACAAAGCGTAAAAAAGAAGAATTCGTTCTTTATCTATGAAATTCGTTGAGCGATATCAAATCTTTGGTCGTTCAGCCTTTTGTGGAAAGCAGGTGTAACGCACTTCACATGAGTTTGTGGGAAGTTGTGACATGTAGTGTATATACTGGGGCTGATGAGTGTCGGACACACCTGTAGTCTGTAGATGTGTCTAACGTCTTCTGACACCGGTAATGTCCTTTAGCGGAGACGGTAATGCCGTCTTCACCTCCGCTCTTTTCAAAGTAAGTCCTGCGCCACTCTCCCCGCCTCATCAGTATGCGCGGCGGGGAGCGGGACTCATCATAGCGGCGGCCGCCGAACAAGATTAATTGACGCATTACCTTGCAAATGCGTTCCTCGCAAAATACCACTTTGGAGGCGGTGATCTCAGGAGACCTCTATTCAAAGACACCACGTTGTTCGCCGGTCCCAAATGACTCTAATGATGTTCATAACCATTATAACAAAATTTCGGGAATTAGGCACTGATGCGCTTTGGGTGGGCCGGGGCTTTTGGCGCACATCCCACCAGGATGGCCGGCTATCTATAAACGTCACCCGAACGCACGATCGATTCGCCAGAGCCCTTTAAATTCGTTGCTCTATTAAAATCACTTGTTCCCGCAATTTTCCACGCACGAGCGGCTCCGGGCCTTCCCGTCTCTGTATCTCAGCCATCTGGGAAACGGTCGGAGCGGGCCGGGGATAAAATGAAGCGGGAAGAAGAATGGGCAATCCGCCGGGGAAGGGCTACCCTTCCGGCCGCGCTTAATGCAGCCAATTAATGTAGTTTAAAGCTCAATGGATGTTTGGCATTTATCAATTGAGAAGTAATTTCGATCCTATTAAGGAAGGGAGATTGGAATCAAGAAGTCACTTTATTTGGGTAATTGGAACAATCGGAAGGGTCTCAGCCGGTACCGGGGTATTAATGTCTCCGGTAGAACCGGCTAAATTTCCCCTCGTCTCCCGCCGTACATCGATTTCTGGAAAGGGGGTCAGGTCTCTTTCTCGTCTCCTGGGGGAAGGTCGGCACGGCGGTGGGTGGAGGGCGGGCTCGTCTGGGGGTTACAGGCAGCCCGGGTTGGTCCCAATAGAGGAGGGTCGAGACTGAATAGCCAGGAAAAGTTAAAAAGTGAAGTTAGACCAGACAATGCGGTGTACATCAGACTGATCAGTCACTCTACACCGATGCTGGAATGTTACTAAAATCACAGCAGGCGATTCAAGGAGGTGGCCACAACATAGACACCTGTATGTACACACAAGGACGAATACATCAAACAAACAAACAAACAAGCAAACAAACAGCTAGTTTACTTGTTAATCGCGTGTTCATTACTTTGCATGGGAAGTAACAAAGAAAAGGATCTTTGGAAAGCACAATAATGTACAAATCATATGTCTAACCTCTTGCAGAAAACTGAAAATTTGAACCCTGAATATGAGTATCGTAGGTATACAACTTTTTCAAGTTGTTGACGTGGTTCATTTTTATTGTTTATAGCATGTATTAGCCGCGTAAGAGGGAGACATAATTAAATGGTTAATTGTGTTGACTCAGCAATGTCAAGTTGCTTGGATGTTTAATTATTCATTAAACAAGCTCCTGTAGATGTCTAACAGTCGGGGTGAGTAGTAGATGTGGTTGAGTTGCTGTACAGGAACGCGGTGATGTTGTGTGTAGGAATCTGCCGGGGACAGCCCTCCCTTTAACGGTTTGAGCCACAATTATAAGTCTTCTCGGTCGAGCGGGTCCGAATCCTGCTCAAGCGGCGTGTAATGAGTATTCCCCCGAAGATGGATGACTGCTCGGTCCGCTGGACCCCGCTCATATTCATCCTCCGGGCTGCACCGGCAACGGGAACGTTCGACGGGCATCGCTGGGTACCCTCTCGTGTTTTTTGTTTTTAATTTTCTCATAGAAATATGACGATTTTCACTTATCGATTGAAAATAAAGACAATCGAAAGCAGTCAGATAGTTCACTGTCGACCCATCCGGCAAAAAATGGGAAACACCAAAGGAAATATTGTTAACTTTTGTTAACGATTTAAAAATGTGGTAGAATATCTATTCTTAAACACAAATTAGAAAAGAAAGCGCAGAGTCGTTTTTCCAGTGAGTACTCTGCTAGTTCGAAATTATTGAATGTAAAGAGTTTTCCGCGAAAGCCTTAAGGTGCACATCCCTGTACTACGTACTATATAGAATACGATTATTGTCGATCGCTTTATATTTTTTGTTATAAGTTTGTGTTAACTATGGTAGTCCTTGAACCTTGCGCTTGGTCGGATGTTTTTGGTTGAACGTAGAAAAAATACCTTTTCTTTGTCTTAGACGTATTCAAATTTTGTATCACAAATAGCCTACAACCTAATTCCTGTATTGCAGAGGTAAATTATAAAATGAATCTCTGCTTATTGCCTTGTAAAAGACGTAAAAGACACTCCGTACTTAAAAGTCACCAATAAAGAAAATAAAGGACAAAATTAACCTCCCACTACCGGTAACATTCACTGCTCAGTCTGCTGGGAGGTAACAATGATTTTCCCTTCTGTGAGACGCTCATGTGAGATGATAAGATAATAATGTAAGGTATCCGGCAGAGCAGTTTGTCGGAAACGAAGGCGGGAAAAATCAGAAGTGAAAACCGCATACATACAAAGCACAACGCCCGAAGACGACTGGATATCATGTCCGTCTATTATCTAACAATAAAAGTTGTCATCAATTTGTCATATTAAGAGACTGTGAAGAAACGCAGACCCGCCATTGTAAATCCCAAGTCTTCACATTCAGCAATTGTCATGACTGTCTCGTCTGTATCTTTTCAGGGAGTAAACTGATTATTACCGCGGTTCTCTCCTAATTGCTTCCTGATTTTGATGACAGTTTAGCGCCATCAGGAGGGGGGAGAGTTCAAATGTATGAATACGAATTTTGTAAAACTACAATTATCAGAAAAATGACAGTCGAGATCGTGTACCAGTTTGGGCCAGTTTGGACCACTTCGTGATTTGAGTTAATATTTTACCAGTTACGTAAAAGATAAACTCAAAATATTGACATAAAAATATACCATACTTATTACCTTCGCTGAAGTAACAGTTAAGAGATGGAAACAGGAAGATAATTGAGTCTAAAATGAAGTCCTCGAAATTATTTTATTTCTTACCAGAACAAGGAGGTTCTATCAATGTGATAGAGCCTCCTTGGTCAGAAAGTTTCATATCACAGAAAGCCGTCATGCAAAATGACATGATACTCATAAAAGTGTACATTTTACACATATCATGTTGGGTTAAATAATTTGTCGCTATTTACAAATTCACAACCGGGGAATTCTCCAGCGAAGCAATCATCTAATTTCTGTGCTAATTTAATTTGGCTTCGGTTCGCGTAGCTTCGATTCTCCGCTTTGGTTGGAGTTCTCCCCGTACACTGTACAATAGTGTGGAAGTATACCGTGAAGTGTACCCGTTTATTTGGCCGCAGAGGTGTTTTTACAATCCGCGTTTCGTCACAATTGAAAGGGTATGTGCTCTATGTTGTCTTTTTAATTGCCTTCCGAACAATTTGGTCTTTAATATTTGAAACGTCGTCAGAATTACATGTACGTGTATGACTGACCGCGCTGTCACATTTGTCGTAGGCCACCGTATACGAGTACATTCTGATGTCGTATGGTTTTCAAGTGGGCTGGGACAAAACCATCGCCCGACTCGAAGACAGCCTTTTCGGTTACAAACCGGTTGAAGTTTGTACGACACAAGCACGACTATCCGAATAATCCTCTCACTTTGCAATAATCGTCCGACGATCGTACGACGAATGCGGCCAGGCCGTTACTCTAGAGTCTGCAATATCCTAACGCCAGCGCCGCTCTTCGTATATGTTCCTTTATCTACAACAAATAACTTTCCCTCTGTACAAATTTATGGTCGTGTTTATATTGTGATAGCGGGGCTGTGTTTGAACAATCGGTACGGCCATATCTACAAGTGAAGCGTTGTTCTGTCCCTGCTGTGTGTAGAGATTACTGTCCGTAGATATTCCTGCCTGTTTAAAATGACCCCGTGTAGCGGTTGATGTTCATACATGTCCGATATGGTGATATAAGTGATGTCCGTTCAGCGCGTGTGAGTTGAGCATGTACGGTAAGGTAGCGGCTCCTGTGGTGATGGGGTAGTGAAGGTGGGAGGCGTAGAACGGGTTGTGGTGTGGGTACCCCGCGGGGAGACTGAGGGGGAGGGTGGGGGAGGAGCAGGTGAGGGTGGGGCTGTTCACGTCCATCCCGGGGTTCTGTTTCTTCCACTTGGTTCTCCTGTTCTGGAACCAGATCTTGACCTGAGTCTCGGTCAGGCTGAGAGACAGCGCCAGGTTCAGCCTCTCGCACACGGACAGGTAGCGGGTTTGTTTGAACTTGTTCTCCAGCGCCACCAGCTGTTCGTACGTGAAGGCTGTGCGCGCCCGCCGCGGCTTGCCCGACCGCCCGGGATCCCCCGCTCCCCGCTTCCGCTTGCCGTTTTTACCGACCGAGTTATTGGCAGAACACTTCTCGGGATCGACTTCGCCTCCTTCCTTGCTCTTCTGCTCGCCGTCTTCAGCCGTGTCTTCAGGCTTTTCTTCATCGCCTGTCGGCTCACCTGTAAAGAGAGGGCTTGTTTAGTCCAGAATCTGTTCAAGCAGTTGTGGTAAACGACAATAGTACGAGGTACAACGTATACGTACGGCATCTCCTGCGAACGCCCTTTTACATTTACTAGTGGTTTTCCAGTGTTAAGGTTTTTTAAAACATTGTGCGATGTTTTTTTTAAACATTACTATTACAAAACTATTAAAAAATTACTTTTTGAATCCATTGAGAAAAATCCTGGTGTAGAAGATGATAGAATTGTACATAGTGAATTGTACACATCACAATATTTGGGACATACAATCATAAAGTAATATTCGTTTTATATTAGTTTTGGCCAAATGGCTGAAACCTCTTGGTCTAAGCGAGTAAGAAAACGTGCGTGTTCGTTGAATCATTCGAGGATAAGATAAAACATAGAAGGCGTGCAGCAAATTATCTATTGAAATTCAAAATAACGATTTTCACTATATCATTGGTAAGAATATATGATACATACAAATGCATTAGGAATGTGGTCATTTCTGTTGTGTTGCAATTCGTATTGATATAAATTTATCGATATTTAAAAAATGCTTCAGAATTGCTATCGCATATCACATATTAAATACAATAAGTAATATCCAAAAATGTCAATATCCAAAATATCTATAATATCTATTTCATAGTAAACAAACATACAGGAAGAGACATGCTGGTATATTGATGTTCCCTATCGTCGAACAAAAGCTTTGGTATAAGCCAACGCAATGTGAGATACTATTATTTTATCTGAATGTTAAGGACGGCTTTTGTCTGTGCTGCGAAACCATCTCACCTACTGTGCCATGTTCATGTCTAAAATTAAAATTTTCGTTTAGGAATGCTATCATTAAATTGAGTACTGAATTATTCGTGTCCGGAATCTAGCCCTCGGCAAATAGCACAGAACGCGACCTGGTATGAGTACACGTATATACACACCACTAAACTGCACAGTGAATACCTGAAATAGATGGATGGAGGAAGGGAGCAATTCTTTGTATTGGCTGTATTATGTGTTCAAATTGCAAATTCTCATATACACAAATAGACGGGCGTTACACAAATGCGTACTATCCACCAAGGCATGCATTTTGAGAACAACACACGAATACAGTGCAGCACTTGGCCCGCGTTCGTCTGAATATTCGCTACACTCATTCAATTATTATCACGTAAGTATCCTTTGATAGATGCCAGACTTACTACAGTGTGAACAAATCGCATCATTATCAAATTACAATTTCATAAGGGCCCTTCATCATGCTAAATTCGGCGGCAAGCATCACAGCAGTACCCCGTGTTATTGTCGATAAAGAGATGACAGTCTACTGATCGAATCAAACAAATAGGATTGACTAGGTTGTAGTGCTACCGCCAAATGCCTACTGTCGAATTGCAGCTACTTTTTCGTGAAGTATGATTGTGAAAAGAACAAGAGAATATCTTGCACATCATAGAATTCGGTCAACCGTCAATGGACGGTAAAATACCTTATACGCTGCACTACATACACTTAGATGCAAAATGTGTGAAGACAGCTATCTTGTTATTGTAGCTAAACTCTCACTGTACAGCGCAAATTAGAATATACCTGCATCAAAACATGATACTTTATTAAGTTATTTTACCGCGAAATTTATAAACTACGATAGAACATTCATATGCTTAACGTTGGTTTTCTTCTTGATAACACTGTTCGATCTAGAAACATCACTACATGGTGCAATAGGTACCCCGCCTATGCTGGCTCACCTCATGCCGCGATGCAATATGTGCAAACTCAAAACCAGTATAAAGTTCCTCTCGTCTCCTTTTTCATGACATAATTTCTGCGGAAATAGAGCGTTACTTTGGGGTACCTCCTGGCCGTATGGTTTGTCACAATAGCCCGCCGGCGCCGCCACATGTTTAGTTCGCGGGGCGGCGGCGCGGTAAGGGCCGATGCGAGCGGCCTATATATACTACACGGCACGGGGTACCTCATACAATCCATGGCCTTATTTGCTCAAGTCTGCCGGACCATTCTCCGAAAATCATTCACTCTGTTTAGCTCAGAAATACTAGGGAGAAAACACACGATCTGTGCAAAAGGCACAGTTTGAAGGCATGTTATTTCATTTCAAAGAACGATCTCCCCAAAAGAGCTAAGTAAAACTGCGGGTACATGTATATATGCTGTATGTATGCTCCGGGATTTTAGGAGATTCAGAAACCCAACATTTTGTATGTTTTGGTGTGTTTTTGTGAGCATTAGAGAGGTCCAATTCCGAGCGTTCACAATGCTACGGCTTTGCTGTTCCATATGGACGTTATGTGTCCGGAACAAAGCAGAGTTTCTAAACAACTACCCTCAACACGTAACATTTTCCAGAGCTACATCATTGCAAGTCATATGTATCCAGATAAATATTTGTATGATTGCCTGATCATTGCCACGCTAACTTCCCAGTAACCGGCGAAGCGAAGCACTCCTAACGTAAAATTTTGAATGTTGTTTTTGCCCTTTTTAGTTTTTTCTATAGAAATAGGACCTTCTGGTTATTCAATCATAGTTCATCCGCTTATGCGCAAATCCATGATTTCGCAATCTCCCTGCCACGTGCCGCCTTTTGTTGACTGGGTCTATTATACTTGTCTTTGTTCACAACCAACTATTGTTTGTCCTTGTTTCCGTAGAATCGTTAATAATTCAAACAGCACTCTGTTATAAGTATCCATAATTTTGTGTCCCCTCGTACACAAAGGCTCGTGTTATTCCAACGAAATCCCTACATTTCAGAATACTCAGTTTATTTTCAGTCAAACATCACTTTTTTTAACATATCTGTATTACTCTTAAGATACAGACATAAAGTAAATGAACTTGAATTTTAGATATAACATTCTGCCAATGTTTTTGTTTACCGTTCCTGTTTGAAAGAAATAGGAGCGTTTTTCTGCGCACATATGCTGAGAGGCTGACACTACTGTGTTCAATTAGACTCCCTGGCGGGTCGCAGCGCCGATCCAAAACTGTTTGTCACCATATCTCACCTCCTCAAACATGTGGTTCTACCGAGCAGATCTTACTACAAGAACCACAAACACAAACGCCATATCTTCTCAACAACATTACAGTTTTTACCAGGCACGGTTTGATATGGAGAACAATAGGTGGTCCTGTGAGAACACGTGAAATTGAGCGGCTGTACTGTTTTGTCCTGTCTGCTATTATTTCCCGATTAACGGGATGTGGCCAGATGGAGTAACGAAAGACCGCATACGAAAAGAATCCTTTGAAATTCAGTTGGATCTCTTGTTTGAATTAATTTTGAGAGAATTAAGGACGAAAATTTCATATTGTCGGATACAGGTTTTGGTAAGCTTCCACAGAATTATAGATAGATTCATAATATTGATAGGGTACCTTATAAACATATGGTCAGAGAACTCACCGATTTCTACTTTACTATCTCCATCCTTCTCGTCAATGACGACCTCCCCTGACTCTTCTTCCTCTTCTTCCTCCTCATCGTCCTCTCTCTCCGGCGTGTCAATCCACGGGTGCCAGATCGCGGGTTTCTTGGTACCCTCTCCCGATGCAGCCCCACTCTGTGAATCGTTCGTTCCGCTCCCACTATTGCTCGTCTTCCTCGGATTTATACAATTCTGTGCGGATATTGTCGGTTTTGGGGCCGCATTCTGATAATCAGCGTCAGTCTTGCCTGAATCGGAACCTACCAGGGGGCTAGATGGGTCCTTTTGTGAAGTTGACTCGTTGACATCGTCGAGGTTCGAGTCCTTGGGTACCGAATCGTCGCAGACGTCGTCCTCGGCGTCCGTGTCGCGGTCTCCCGCAGAAGGTGATTTGGCGTCCCGCTTGCCGTTCTCGATGAGAGAGGCTATGGAGAAGTTGCTGCCCTGTTGCATGCTGGTTGTTTTGTTGTGAGGAGGGAGCTGTGCTCTGCTCACGTCCGGACCTCGGGGTGTTTTTTCTCCGACTGTTTGTACTGCTGTGGGCGCACAGCTGGGAGCTTCAGCCGCCTGTGTGCATTTCTAATACGGCCCGGTCAGCCTACGTGTACATACGGACAGCATTTGGAACGCACGGTGTCAATTGGACATCGGCGGGGCTTCCCCGCTCTAATTGGCGGACACATTAATTGATTGGTTTGCCAGGTTAAGCGGGGAAGTTGAGATTAGCGATTAGCACATCAAATTCTCCCTTTTGTAAGAGGGACCGGCGAGAGCCCCTTGTAATTGGCTTCTTGAATTCCGCACGCGGGGTTACCAAGGAAACCACGGAGGAACTCTCGCACTGACTACCAACCAGACTTCGGGTCCGATATATTCAAATCCGGCACTGCAGCCCGGTCCTGGGTATCTACGTGTTAGCTAGTTATCAAAATATGATTTTAATGTGGAAACTGCACCGCATATACATGTAATAACAATATCAAACGGTTTGTGTTTTTTACACATTTGTCGATGACAATTCATTGTTTCGTTTTTCGAAACTTGGCGTCGAAGTAGATAATCTGATTTCTTGTGGGGGTTTCCTAGAGAGACGTGAGAGAGGGATGTTAGATAGAAAGAGAGACGGGGAGAGGAGAAAGAGAGGAATAAGCTTCCAACCGATCGGTCCTTCTGGACGGAAATCTAGATCACCTCGGCCTGATAGACCGCTAGATAGCGCACACAATTAATTAATTGGATTCTTCGACTTAATCCCCCTTTTAATAAAACAGCTAAGCGATCCGGGTCTTATCTGACGGTTATCGCGGTTTGGATGTGCCTGATACTATGGCCTGATGTGGTTACCATCCCAGGCTACCATCCGGATTTTCGCTCCGCAACGCTCGAAAATCTGGATGGTACCCAGGCTACTGATGTGGCGCGGTCGAGGAAACGGGAAAAAACTGTCCGTTCTGTGTGCAATGATAAAATTTGGACGAAGTCACCGATTGTTGTGATAGTACAAACCAGGGACGATATGGCATGGGTACAGCGGTGGTTAGCGTAATTAGATTTCTATTAAAGGGCATGGCAAGTTTTTGATGCCTGTAATGGCGTCCGGTATAATGGACAACATCTTTATTACTGGACACAACTGGGCTCTGTCGTAGTGGCTTAGCCTCCTAGAATTCGGTAAAGGTTAATTTCCCCCTCTGCGCGGGCAAATGAACTCTACGATGGCTAAACTCCCCTATTGGCTACATTTTACTTTTCTTTAACCCGCGTTATTGGTCCGGTGGAGTGGCCGATGAGTTGGTGTTTTTTTCAGCACTCTTTCATTAACTAATGATCTGGCAAGATGGCAAGTGCTAGGCCCATTTTGTCGAATGTAGGTTGTAGTACTTCTCTGCATGGTCTATGTCAGACGATGTATTTGACTTCTACTAACACGAATGAAATGGATTTCTAGATGTATTTTTTGGTGTGTAACCGTTATGTAACAGAGCTTTAAGTTTGTTATTTTTGCGCCTCTCTGTACATTTATGAAATGAACAAAGCACCTTTTTGATTGCAAAAAATCCATGCAACTCGAATTTCTTTCAGAAATACTTCTCAACTTTGCACAGATATGTGAACATTCAGTGTAAGTTTTGAAACTCATATACTACAGTAATTATTTTATGCAGCTATTGAGCTACTGGTTATTGCATAAACAACAAAACACAGCTGTTGGAAGACAATCAATTCTCTTGCTTGTTTTCAATGTCCACGTTTTAAGTTTAACGTTGTTTATATAATAGAAATTATGCATCAGTTCAGGGACCAGGGAGGATCACGGGAAGGTGATTGAAAAGCTGGGCTGTTTTGTTGACGTCATCAATTCATGCTTTCTCATCGTTCTGTATCATCTCCCGTCAACTTCATTGCGGCGTTACTGCATTTTACCTTACTTCAGCCTGTGGACCGTCTGTTTCATCTAGTTCATTTCCAACCTTAGGATCCTTCTATCTTGTAGTACCCATTATAGGAGATGAGTCAATTAGAACACAGTGACATCCGAGGGAACACTCTCTGTGCTAATGGAGTTCACATGAAACGTGACCCAAAAGTTCACTGCAAATCTAAAAGTTAAACGGTGCGTAGAGGAGCGTGACCTCTTTAACGATGTTGCACTGACAAAAATACAAATGAGAAAATATCGGAAACAAAGATAAACAGACTTTTACATGTTTTGTTTTCCTGTTTATACAGTACAGTTAAAAATTACGATCGGGTGATTTTAGTGGTTTTATTTCCCCATGATAAAGCCAAGTACTAGTATTTGGCGATATCATGATAACATAGTCAACATAGTCAAACTTCGCCGATTGTTTTAATTTGCTGTTGAACAGAGACCTGACGGCTGGTTTCCGAACTCTAATTCGACTCTATTGTGGTGGTCTTGTGGAAAGAGAAGTTAGAATCATAAGGTTCCGGGTTTGAATCCCTGGCAGGAAAAGGTGGACAAAGTACGAAAATGAGTACCTAGTCCTAGCCTCGGTTACTTCAAGCTTTATATAACGTCCTTGGTTATTGTTAGGGATATTCATTCAAGGATCTTCGAGTGGGGGGTATTTATTAAAAGCTGGAGAACCCACTGAAAGGAGGAGGGGCCCATCTACCGGACCCATCCCGGTGTGAGTGGCTCAAACCTTGCCGTATTTTCTCCGAGTTGACATGTTGAAAAATTGCGACAGTCCCCTGTTAGACTATGCCAATCCTTCCACAAAGGTGTTAAGTCTGAATAAATTAATTTCAAGGACAAGAAAGAGACAATTCCGAGTGTAAAATCATATGATGAGAAGTTGTTTCCCCCTCGCCGTGTGGCGTGTCCCGGTTGTCTGTCTCCCAGTCACCACGGACCATCAAACATTGTCAAACATGATGGAGATGAGATGGGTAACCCAACTCGGCGTGCGAATGTCACACGTCATTGATATTCACTCGTAATAAGCTGCCGACGAATGCCACGCTCAATATTCATGCGTGATGAGACGTTGCGGAATGTCATTTCTTCGTTTTCATCAGCGATTCGTCCAATAGACATTCCGGAGACAAAATCTCTCGGTGGCGACGTACAGTCTTCAGCAGCAAAGGCTTCGGTGTTAATTATGTACTGACATGGTCTAAATTCGAAATCTGACATCATAATCTTTTAATTGGCACTAGTTTATTGGAATTGTTCGTGTGTATCAAGGACATTATCCTATATAATGTCCCTGTGTGTATGATATGAACAGGTGGAAAATGAGGCTACTACAGTTGCTGTCAAAATGGCGTTAATGGCTCTAATTAGTGCTAAAACTATGCCGAATGACTGTGCCATGCATGTTCTGGATGGACTATGAAAATGGCTGACTGGTTTGCCGATTTTCCACTGATTTGTCACTGATGCCATTCTTCCTGCTTTCTTTTGTTCATTTTCTACTTCTGAGTAAAGTATTGGATGCATGTGAAGATAATGCAAAAAGGAGAATGCTGACAAGTAGCTGACAGCAACATCGGACTATCCTTTAATTTGTATCAATTTCAGCTGCCCACCCCCTAACTTAGATCCAATGCAATAAATACACAAATACTACACGTTGATGTTTCCTATAGTCTAGGAGGAGTGTTATGATTGTTTAACTTTGTCTAAAGAAGCTAAACAAAAACAGAATCAAGTGTTTTTCTTGAATCGTTGTTTTTGGACCGATTGCAACTTTATTCCCAGGGTTACAAAACCAAAGCAAGCCAACGTCGGTGAAGGTTAGACATCCAGGTAATAACATACGCATAAAACAGTTACTCAAGCAACTGGATATGATTTTAGAAACGATCAGACTTTCCAGAATCATATCCAGTTGCTTGAGTAACTGTTTTTTTTTTGGCAAAGCAAGCCAAGTTTGAGTCTGCCATCTGGAGAGTTGATCAGGCTGTGTGTAATGGTTTGAGTGATGGGAGTCATTTCTTCAGCTGTCCGCGAGGTGCTTACGGGTGCTGATGGGCGGGCGATGAGGCTCCGGGTAAAGATAGCATGCGGCTCACCGGCGACTGGGCACGGATTAAAACAAGGCGCGGGGAGACTCGCAGGACATTACCGTATATTTAGGCCAGGACTCCCGCGTGCCAGGCATAGTTCCTCCGCTAAGAAAACGTGATTCATCATCTTGCGGTGCCAATACGTCGGGCCTGGCATTTTGGTAAGTGTACCTCACAAGTCGAACTTTATGATGGATTTGACGTTTTCTTTCATCCATTTTAGAGCGATTTAGGATACTAACAACAAACCTGCTTGTAACGTAGATTAGACTATGCACCTTATTCTATGTTTACTGTCTGTTATTATCTTGTTAGTTGCAATTAGCCTTCTGGCATGTATTTCTTTATCTATTTATGAATCTTGGGGTAGTTCCATCAAATATAACAACAGATTTGCAAGGGAGGCATTGCTTTGTATTAATATTAAAGATTAAATTATTTATATACATTATGCACATTGTCTTCTTTTCATCGTCTTTTTCTTGTGACTTACTGGTTCCACCGTCGAGTAGGTTGTTTCTTTTCTTACTGCATGACGCAATCGACAGTAGCCTAGCCTGGGTGCCAGACTATTTCAAGGACCTACTTTCCAGGACCTACACAGGCCAGCTCCTCGGCTCAAGGGCCATGCAACATGTGGAGAGGACGAGAGAGACTCGCAGCTATAATCCTAAGTATAACACTCACCTGGTTTGGATACCAGGCAATGTCTGAATCAGTCTGAATTTTCAGGGTTTCTCTCTGATGTCCCCACAGGCCATCCACTAGTGCCCATGTTCTTCTTGATTCGTCCCTTCGACACCTAGTAGTAGTCAGTAGTAGGAGATTCTGACATCTTGATTCACTTCCCTGCTCCTATTACTTCCCGGTGGCTATACGATCTTCCGGGCCATAATGCCGATGATTCGCCGGTAAATGATGTGAATTCTGACACCTCGGCAGGCCGTATGAGGTCCCATCTGTACGGGATTGTCGGGCTTATCTAGTAATGCTACTCGCTAGGGTTCTTCTGAAGGACCGAAGGAACCTTTGTCATCTGAAAGACTGGCGAACATTTCGGCAATACGTTGAGGGAAAACATTGTCCGAGGAATTACACAAGTACTCGTTCCACGTACCGACGTGCCGAAGGATGAGTTGTAACATTACGAGCGTACCGACGACTTTCGAGCTGTGGGGAATAAATTTCCACTTTTGTATGCATGATTCTCAATTTTATTGATCATTTATTAAATTCATATCTAAAACTGAGTCATGGTATCATTCTAGCGACATTATATACATGTGACGTTATATGGATTATATCTACGACATGTTAGGCGTTTTGTCGGGCTTTCTTGGCCAGGCAAAATAGAAGATAGAAAGCCCGTCTTTAAAAAGTCCAAAACAAGCCTAACCTCTGCTTGGAGAGTACTTCCAACATATTTGCCTACAAATAAAAAAGGCATTGGGTGTCGTACATTCCATGCATCTATTATATTTTTGTCACTTCGTATTTACTATGTTGCCCTTTAGCGTGGTAATAGTACAGTTGGCGTATGTCTGTTATTGTCGTGATGGTTCGTTTCCATCCAATCCGTCCGCCGGACAGCGGGGCACGTCTGGCTCCAGGAGGTCATCATGAAAGAGTAATCCTCTCATCTTCTTTCCATTTCGCCCAGATCATCTCAATTAGCCGCCATTTCCACGGAACGTACCCCGGTACCAACCTGTCTCTTGAACTACAGTACACTCGGGACGGTCACCTTGGAACGGGGTAACTTTGGCAGAGACTGTCGATGGTATCTGTGGTGGTGGAGAAGTAGACGTAAACTCGATCACCAACTTACGAATGCTGAAAAAGTTCAATATTCTTCTAGTAGGCCAGGTACCAAGCAAATTAAACGAGGGTCTACATGGGGGGACCCTGAAAACGCTTAAACGGTAAATTTGGGAGGGTCGGCCACGCAACGGTAGTGTAGTGTCAAGTGGATTTAAAAAATCAACTTTGTTTTACGACAGGTTTTGGATACGAGTTTTTGTTTTTACTGTTCGCTAATACGTACCATCATCGCAAGAAAGAACAACTATGTAAAGATCAGGATTTTTCTCTTTCTGTGCCTAGCTCTAGAGTCTAGACCACTGTACCTCGCGGATCTGTATGCTGCATACCTATTGGCATAAATGTGGACCCTCTATGCAGGCGCACGTCGTGCCGATTACGGGACTCACGAAACGATAATCTCTCTATTGGTACCCGTCCGGCCTCACTCTAATTGGGCTTGTGCTAGTTCAAGCTCCCTTCAGCTTTAAAAAAAGACTGCTGGTCGGCGTGTCTGTTTGTGATGAGCACATTTGTACATTTTAATATTGGGATAGATAATAAAACGGGTTGATAGACAAATGTAAGCTGGGAGCGCTGGCTACTTGAATAACCTTTTTGAAAATGAAGTTTGTGTACAGTAGACATCGAAAATTTGGAGGTACGTGTTTCTACCTTTCAAAACAGTCACTGATTGACGAATATGTACTATGTATTAATATTGTATTACTTCGTGACTGATGAACCTCTTCAACGAAGTTAGTGTAACTTTGAACAGTCAGCTGAAAACATCAACTTTCAAAATGATTCACATTTATCCAATATAACATTATATTCATATCGCCAGAGCAAGTCGCCATTTTTCTCTTAATTGTTGTTGTAATGCTTCATTTGTAAAATGAAGTCCATGTCTGATTTTGGAACAGCCAATTACGAAGCAGACTTTCCCCACCAGACCTGGGGTAAAGTCCACTAATTGTCCTGAGCTGCGGCCTGTATGTACAGTCACGACAGTTTCGTTAGAAACTCATGAAGCCCCCATCCTCTCATCACCTGGCCATTTGCTTTCGATCGTCCTAATTAGCCTGTCATTTCAATTAGCGGAGGTCTAATCTTCGCTCTCCGGCTTCTGTGGAGCAGGCCTAACCTCTACCAGGCTTCGGGAGGCGGCTAGAAGGCCAGCCGCCTCCCGAAGCCTGGTAGAGGCTGGAGCAGGCCAGCTGCGAGGACAGTCATGGAGTTCTCGGCGCAGAGGCGGGGTAGGCATATTGGAGCAAACGCTAGCCTGGATACCAGACTGTTCCCAGGGCCTACCCAGGTCAGCTCCTCGCCCAAGGAAGTTTATCACAACTTCTTCCCCTTCTAATATATAAAGTGCCCTTGTTAGAACAAATATAGAGAAGAAACACCAAACGGAAATCGAATACGACTGAACAAGAAGTTGACAAAAAATAGTTCCGTCAAGGTTTGCACACACCTGACAATCCTCGCTTCCTTCCATCAAGGAGGTTGAAACCTCCTTGCTTCCATTTTGACCTCCAATTCGACCTTGCTGTCAGTCGGCGGTTACACCATTCCCCTTCACTTCCTGTGACTCTATTGCATTAAGCGCGGACACACAAGCAAGTAAACAGACAAACATACCGAAGACAAAACCTCCTTACACGCACGGAGGTAAAAAACCCAAGTATTCCACAGATTCAGAGAGCTGATGAAGACCTCGGTGTTGCTGATGAAGGCCCAGCTGGGGAACAAATGTGGGAATTTTAAGGTCAAAGGTTAGTGATGTGGGCCTTGAGCCAGCCCGAAGTGATCCTACATGATCCCCGATGTTCTACTGCGTGCCCCGCACCTGGGAGTCAGGAGATCGTCACCAGATGGAGACAAACAGGAGGAAGGCGGTGTAACTGTGGTACCCCCCCCCGGCGATCGCTGAGCAACCGTTGAGCGATCAACATAGGATGTGTCTGACCCTATCAAAAAAGTGTCATATTGTAATTGTAACATGATGCACGATGGATGCGCGTTGAAAAAAGTTCTTTATAAAATTAATCGCGATTGAGCGATCTGTCAAAGTCTCAATTGGAAAGGGCGGAGTAAGAAAGCTAGATGACGTATTAGGATTTAAAAAAAAACTTCAAGGCTGCAGAAATGCACAAGAGGAGGGGTGTAATATTTCAAAGTTAGAAATCCTAATACGTCATCTCGCTTAGCTTTCCGCAACTTCTTTCCTACTCTGCCCTTTCCACTCGAGACTACAACCTCTGAGCGACCGAAAATTCGACAGATCGCTCAATGCACAAGAGGGGGGATGTAAAGTTTCAAAGTTAGAATAGAAGCCAATATTATGGCCTCTTATGAGTGCCTTTATATCAATCGAGTTCTGACGTGCTTCATTATAGCATAGACCGTTTCAAGAAAACGTTGCTCAACCGTATTAAAATGAAAAAAAAAACTGTATATTTCTGCACATATTTTGGCAACGACATCAAATCGTCAGATACTCAGTAAAGCTGCACTGTTTTGATGGCTCACTTGTTGAACCACATCTTCAGTCGATACACGTATTGAAACTAGATATAGACCGACCTAACACCGCTAACCGCTGGGCGAGTAATGGTACAGCACAGGGGGAGTTGTCTGCTCAGTTTCTCGACAAGACCAGCAACATTAACCCAGGATATAAGAACGTCCCGCTGAGAGTACAGATTGCCTCAGCCCAACACAATTAACACTCGACATCACGGCGTGGATAGCCGGTTCCAGGGCGGCGTTCTCACGCCCTGTGTGCTTCTTGTATTTCCACCTGTAGAATTGAAGGCTGCGTCAAATGGAAACCACTCTCCGCTCATACCAGCGACAAGGTTCCAGTTCAACCTAGTCGACATGAGTTT
>NW_017804498.1:842625-958316 GCF_001625305.1 Branchiostoma belcheri
CGTCCAACATATTTGCCTACAAATAAAAAAGGCATTGGGTGTCGTACATTCCATGCATCTGTGTTATTATATTTTTGTCACTTCATATTTACTATGTTGCCCTTTAGCGTGGTAATAGTACAGTTGGCGTATGTCTGTTATTGTCGTGATGGTTCGTTTCCATCCAATCCGTCCGCCGGACAGCGGGGCACGTCTGGCTCCAGGAGGTCATCATGAAAGAGTAATCCTCTCATCTTCTTTCCATTTCGCCCAGATCATCTCAATTAGCCGCCATTTCCACGGAACGTACCCCGGTACCAACCTGTCTCTTGAACTACAGTACACTCGGGACGGTCACCTTGGAACGGGGTAACTTTGGCAGAGACTGTCGATGGTATCTGTGGTGGTGGAGAAGTAGACGTAAACTCGATCACCAACTTACGAATGCTGCAAAAGTTCAATATTCTTCTAGTAGGCCAGGTACCAAGCAAATTAAACGAGGGTCTACATGGGGGGACCCTGAAAACGCTTAAACGGTAAATTTGGGAGGGTCGGCCACGCAACGGTAGTGTAGTGTCAAGTGGATTTAAAAAATCAACTTTGTTTTACGACAGATTTTGGATACGAGTTTTTGTTTTTACTGTTCGCTAATACGTACCATCATCGCAAGAAAGAACAACTATGTAAAGATCAGGATTTTTCTCTTTCTGTGCCTAGCTCTAGAGTCTAGACCACTGTACCTCGCGGATCTGTATGCTGCATACCTATTGGCATAAATGTGGACCCTCTATGCAGGCGCACGTCGTACCGATTACGGGACTCACGAAACGATAATCTCTCTATTGGTACCCGTCCGGCCTCACTCTAATTGGGCCTGTGCTAGTTCAAGCTCCCTTCAGCTTAAAAAAAACCCTGCTGGTCGGCGTGTCTGTTTGTGATGAGCGCATTTGTACATTTTAATATTGGGATAGATAATAAAACGGGTTGATAGCCAAATGTAAGCTGGGAGCGCTGGCTACTTGAATAACCTTTTTTGAAAATGCAGTTTGTGTACAGTAGACATCGAAAATTTGGAGGTACGTGTTTCTACCTTTCAAAACAGTCACTGATTGACGAATCTGTACTAAGTATTAATACTTCGTGACTGATGAACCTCTTCAACGAAGTTAGTGTAACTTTGAACAGTCGGCTGAAAACATCAACTTTCAAAATGATTCACATTTATCCAATATAACATTATATTCATATCGCCAGAGCAAGTCGCCATTTTTTTCTTAATTGTTGTTGTACTGCTTCATTTGTAAAATGAAGTCCATGTCTGATTTTGTAACAGCCAATTACGAAGCAGACTTTCCCCACCAGACCTGCGGGTAAAGTCCACTAATTGTCCTGAGCTGCGGCCTGTATGTACAGTCACGACAGTTTCGTTAGAAACTCATGAAGCCCCCATCCTCTCATCACCTGGCCATTTGCTTTCGATCGTCCCAATTAGACTGTCATTTCAATTAGCGGAGGGCTAATCTTCGCTCTTCGGCTTCTGTGGAGCAGGCCTAGTCTCTACCAGGCTTCGGGAGGCGGCTACTCGTAGAAGGCACGCGGCAAACTGTACTCTCTAGCGGACCAACTCCCCTGGCATGTTATCTCTTTATTTGGCCGATTTCTATTCTTTCCAGCCGCCTCCCGAAGCCTGGTAGAGGCTAGAGCAGGCTAGCCTCGAGGACATTTATGGAATTCTAGGCGCAGAGGCGGGGTGGGCATATTGGAGCAAACGCTAGCCTGGATACCAGACTGTTCCCGGGGCCTACCCAGGTCAGCTCCTCGCCCCAAAGAAGTTTATCGATATCGTTTATCACAACCTCTTCCCCTTATATAGAGTGCCCTTGTTAGATCTAATAGAGAGAAGAAACACCAAACGGAAAGAAGTTGACAGAAAATAGTTCCCTCAAGGTTTGCACACACCTGACAATCCTCGATTCTTTCGCTTCCATTTTGACCTCCAATTCGACCTTCCTGTCAGTCGGCGGTTACACCATTCCCCCTCACTTCCTGTGACTCTATTGCATTAAGCGCGGACACACAACCAAGCAAACAGACAAACATACCGAAAACAAAACCTCCTAATACACTGAGCTCATGAGGTAAACGCCCAAGTATTCCACTGATTCAGAGAGCTGATGAAGACATCGGTGTTGCCTCAGTATGGTTAAGACCATTTCAAGACCCCCAGCGAAGTGGGCGTGACCGCCTTAGCAACACATGGATACAACCTTTGACCGGGAATTTTCCAGATTTTCCCTATTGTTTCATAATTGCCCCGTCTCCACCTAGTGTGAAAACTTTTCAGGAGGGGAGCCACAAGGCCAGGTGAGGTGCTACCTGGCACCCTGTGGACTATGAATGGTGTTCAGACATGGCTGTCTGGAACACAAATGCTGTATGTGTATTGCAGTGATTCTCCAAATCCCGTGTCAAGAAAATAATTTTTTACTTGATTTACAACCAAGGAATACATAAAGTTTGGTAGTTCCACTTTTTTCAATCACACGCCGGAAAGGGTTGTTGAGATCTTTCAAATAGTTAGACTTATAGGCTAACTCAAGGCCATCTATCACAGAACAGAGTTGTCAAACTTCCACGAGATTTCCTTTTTGAACCTCCTTGCAAAAAATTACTTACTTGTACCGCACCAAAAAAGTATTTAACACCATCAGCTATCTTATACAAGAGCCAGATTAGACCAAAAATGGAACATTGTTGTCACATCTGGGCTGGAGCTGCCCAGAGCTCCCTAAACTGCCTCAACCGAGTTCAAAAGCGCTTACAAAATTTTGTTGCAAGTGACTTGTTCGCCACCCTACAACCACTCTCACATAGGCGTAATGTTGCAAGCCTTGCTTTCTTTTATCGCCACTTCCACGGTAAATGCTCCGTGGAACTTCACTCGCTAGTGCCCCCACTTCGAACATTCTCAGCAAGGACACGTCTTGACACTTCCACTGAAGCAAATCGCCCTTTCTTTTTCCATTCACCACCTCTTAGGAGGAAGTTACACGCTGAAAGCTTCTTTCCAAGAACATCACTTTGGAATAAGCTACCTCGTGAATGTTTCCCTTGTGAGTACAACCTTTAACGTATCAAGTCTAACTGTCTAAGGTCAACAAACATCTGTCCACACTGGCTGTACTGTAACCCAAAACATTTTGAGCCTTGTTTTGTGGTGACCTATGAAGTAAATGAAAATTTAAAAAAACTTTCGAAAATCAGGTAGAAGTGTACGTACATAAATGTTATAAAGCTGATAATAATAACAATCAAATGTAACAGTATTTGGTACCAAAGCCCTGTCAAGCTAAATGATTTTTCACAGGACGGCTTGACAAGCCGTACTATTGTGCTGGGGAAAAAACAAGCTAGGGGGACATTCTCCTCCTGTTTTTGTTGTAACAGTTATTAAAATTAATGTACAGTGCTAATCTGGATTATGAATCTTACTAAGGGAAAATATTGTGTAATGTATGTTCAGCCTGTTATTTGGAGCCTATAGTGCTTTAATAAAACATTCTTAGGCCAAGTCCAAAGGATGTTTATTGTTTGTAAACCCAAGCCAAGCTGTCTGGCACACACCAGGTAGTGCCAGGTAGAGGTGTGAACAAGCCGTAGCTGCCTATTGTTTCCTCTGGTAGTCTGCTCCCCTGCTATCAAGGTGCTATGTAAACAAGTTGATTAGCTGTATTGTTCACTTATCCCAACAAAGTGATCAGATTTCTTGTCTAGTGAGGGCAAAAGTTACATTTTTGACATCTTATTTTGTCCTAAGTTGTGGGCCCTCATTTTGTGCCCTTTAGGGTCAATACATACCTCTTTGGAAAGTATACAAAATTTACAAGAAGATAGCAGTGTGGTATTTGTGATAAAGGTTTGCAGTATAAAGCTATGTGTTCATGAATATCCCAATGCTGTCATTTTTGTCAAAATTTTGAAGATATTAATAAAAATCTTTGTTCCTACAATAGTTGTACCAGAGGCCACACTGCAGCGTTGTAGAGTTATCACTGCTGAATATATAGATACCAAATTTGTCAAGAAAAAGTGTACCTTTAAGGCCCACAGGGTGTCTAAAGGTGACAAAATTTATAAGTGCTTATTACATTAATATTTTAATATCTGTACGCTTTGGGCAAAACCCGTATGGGTTGGACATATCTACTTGATGTGGAGCTTCACATTTTGTGAAATTTTTTGGGAAATAACCAACCAGAAAGCTTGTATAAGAGATGAAAGTCAGTGGATTAGTTAATTAGGCAAAAAGGCTGAAAACGGTCTTAACCATACTGAGGCTGATGAAGGCCCAGCTGGGGAACAAATGTGGGAATTTTAAGGTCAAAGGTTATTGCTGTGGGCCTTGAGCCAGCCCGAAGTGATCCTACATGATCCCCGATGTTCTACTGCGTGCCCCGCACCTGGGAGTCAGGAGATCGTCACCAGATGGAGACAAGGAGGAGGAAGGCGGTGTAACTGTGGTACCCCCCCCCGGCGATCGCTGAGCAACCGTTGAGCGATCAACATAGGATGTGTCTGACCCTATCAAAAAAGTGTCATATTGTAATTGTAACATGATGCACGGTGGATGCGCGTTGAAAAAAGTTCTTTATAAAATTAATCGCGATTGAGCGATCTGTCAAAGTCTCAATTGGAAAGGGCGGAGTAGGAAAGCTAGATGACGTATTAGGATTTAAAAAAAAAAACTTCAAGGCTGCAGAAATGCACAAGAGGAGGGGTGTAATGTTTCAAAGTTAGACATCCTAATACGTCATCTCGCTTGGCTTTCCGCAACTTCATTCCACTCGAGACTACAACCTCTGAGCGACCGAAAATTCGACAGATCGCTCAATTCACAAGAGGGGGGATGTAAAGTTTCAAAGTTAGAATAGAATCCAATATTATGGCCTCGCCCTCTTATGAGTGCCTTTATATCAATCGAGTTCTGACGTGCTTCATTACAGCATAGACCGTTTCAAGAAAACGTTGCTCAACCGTATTGAAATGAAAAAAAATTGTATATTTCTGCACATATTTTGGCAACGACATCAAATCGTCAGATACTCAGTAAAGCTGCACTGTTTTGATGGCTCACTTGTTGAACCACATCTTCAGTCGATACACGTATTGAAACTAGATACAGACCGACCTAACACCGCTCACCGCTGGGCGAGTAATGGTACAGCACAGGGGGAGTTGTCTGCTCCGTTTCTCGACAAGACCAGCAACATTAACCCAGGATATAAGAACGTCCCGCTGAGAGTACAGATTGCCTCAGCCCAACACAATTAACACTCGACATCACGACGTGGATAGCCGGTTCCAGGGGCGGCGTTCTCACGCCCTGTGTGCTTCTTGTATTTCCACCTGTAGAATTGAAGGCTGCGTCAAATGGAAACCACTCTCCGCTCATACCAGCGATCAAGGTTCTAGTTCAACCTAGTCGACATGAGTTTCGTTGAGAAGATTCACGATGAATAGAAAATGACGAACGAAAAAATTTAAGGGATTATGACAAAATATGACAAACAATTAGTCCATCTTTTATCTTTCCGCACACTCATGTGTGATATTTTATTTAGCCATGATAAAGGGACATAGATACTCGAAAGTTTGCTATCTTATGTGTTCTCATTTTCATAACGCGTCGCTTTATGAATGTCTTATGCGCTTATATTTTGTAGTAAAGTTTATCCTGTTCCAAAACGTTCATTAAAGAATGACCCACAAAAACTTCACGCATTGTATTGTAGTCATGTAAGAACCTTACGACTACTACTCAGGTTAAACTTCAGGGACCGGCCTGTTGTATTCTATAAGTATAAGTACTTCTACCTGCCTTTAAACTTGAAGCGTCATAACTGTCCAATGGGGCGGGCGATTAGATAAAACCCATCCGCGCTGGTAATGTGGTCGTGGTGTAAGTGGCCCGTGCTAAATAGTCCACAAGAGGTGCAATGTTACCGAGCGCTCAGCCGAGAAGCAAATTGGCCTGGGATGGGACTATTGGCCCCGTTTTCTCATCGTCCAGGAGAAATTGATCTTTTTATTAGAGAATACGACGCTCGGCCCGAGAGGAGTGACTGGCTATAATGGCCGGTCATAGAGGGAGCAATGGAGGAGAAAAATCGTCCGAAGTGGGGGGAAATTGAGGAAAATTGGCGCCATTGTGAAATCTCATCTGGTAGATAAACCTTCAATAACGCCGCCCTGTTGCCCTGGTTATGATGGACTTTGTAGGCGGGAGGAAGGAAACAGGTCATCTCCAATAGCGAGCCGAGCTGGCAGCTTTCTGACAGGAGTTGGATGGATGCTTGGTTTAAACCAGCTTTGAACTGGCGACATTTTCTTCATCTGTAAATAGTGAATGAAAGAGAATCCAGGATGGAGAGATAAAATTAAAAGAATTCAAAGTTAGTGAGTGAAAGAGTGAATGAATGAATGAGTGAGTCAGTGGATGGGTGAGCGAGTGAGTGAGCGAGTGTGAGTGAGTGAGTGAGTGAGTGAGTGAGTGAGTGAGTGAGTGAGTGAGCGAGCGAGTGAGTGGGTGGGTGAGTGAGTGAGTTTGTGAGAGAGTAATTTATTGAAAGATGATAAAGTCAATGAATGGTCAATATTGTTAAAGAAACTGAAGATATAGAGAACTGAAAAACTTGAGACCTGAACATGCACGATATCGTGTGTTTACACACAAAGTTTAAAGGCCTTTAAAGGGGTCTCCTAGCCCTATGCCCGACCCTACTCTCCCCCTCCATCTACACCCCCCCTCCCGTGGCGCCATGTAGCGTCCCGTCCAGCTGCTCCAACTGGCCGGCGAGTAATTGCCTCTTTAATGGGCAGCAAATCGATGTTTTATGGTGACATTGATTTCCATTTCCTCGCCATTCTGCCCAATGTGCTCGGGGACAACCCCTCATGTTACGAGAATGACACTGACCAAAGTCAACTTACTTCACGTTTTTCTTGACATCAGCTTAGTTCCGATTTGAAATCGCTAGCGATGATCCACCCAAGATCATTTGGGGAGAAAAACTGTTGCTGATAAATTAATGCCGATTTGGAAAAGCCTTGAACAACTTTGATGGGGCAACTGTGAGAAGACTATTCTCTTTAAATGATTTAATTTCGTTTTCAAAAGATTTTCTACTTTTGAAACGGTCCACCTTGTGGGCCCTTATCACGGCACACAAATTCAATTTTGGTCTGTGGTCGGCAGCCCCGAAAACAGACAGGACCAACTCTTTGTGTCGATCTAGCCTGTGTGTCGAGGAAGCTAATGCCCGTTTAATTGGAAAGAGTCCCACCAGATTTATTATCATTTTAATTGTGGTGTAACTTTAATTGCCTCTGAAAGCGAAAGCCAAAACATTGAGATTATCATAATTGTCGAGGTGATTTGGAAACAAAATTGGTTTCCATCGACGGAAACACGAGGAGATATCCGAGAGCTTTGTTCCTCGTCAGGCCGATTGATTGCGGGGTTTGAGGAGGATCCAAACATCGGGCTTAAACGAAAGCCGGTACCGAGATCTCCGTGGGTGCAGGCCCGGTACACAATGGGAGCAGGCCCGCCTGAAGTCAGGCTATTAACCGCCAATTGTTGGCTCTTGACATGTGATGAGCTAAGGCGAGCTTGGGGATGATTGTTGGAGTGGAAGCCATTTACTCTGCGGTAGACCTGCATTAAACACGCCGCTCAAGAGCCACAAGTGCTCCGCTGTGATAAGGACACCGCTCAGAATGGACCCTTTGTGCCGGGCTGGGCGGTGGAGATGACTACAGTTCCCGTATCATACGTTTTGTGTCACGGCGGTAGTCAATAGCGGGAATAGGTGACACTCCTCCAATCTCACGATCAAGGTTGCCCCCCAAAACTACATTTCTGTCAATTAAGAAACAAATTAAATTCAATATATACCTGAGGATGACGAACCATACGTCCTCGTGACACAATCTATTTAGGTAAGTACTAAATTTATCAAAGTGACATACAAGAAAATGGCAACGACAGAACTTACACAGAATAACCATACAACCGATGGAGAGGCGGAAAAAGCCGGTAAGTCTTGTTTCAGATCCCACTCCAAATCAACCCATGACATAATGATATAGTTATACACAACAACACAAAGTCTATAATAGCAGGCAGCCATTATGATATACCCTTAGCTTTACGTCTGATACAAATCTTCGTCCTGTACTTGTAAACGTGTTGCCGTATTTAGTATCATTGGTACGTTTTACGAGTAGTGTAGCACAATGAAGACGCTTTGCATATTTTCTGTTGTCTTTGATTAGTCTTAAAATCTTGACTAGGATTGGCCGGGACATTTGGTCGTTGGCTCTGCTTCTGTAAAGCACTTGGAGATAAAGATGATTACTCCACCTTAGTAGTATAGTAATTTCCTTCCTGGAAAACATAGGAACCCAGAATAATACGAACAAAACCTCAGGTGATTCAACTATCTACAGTTCGGTTCGTAATTCGTAATTCCTTCTGCTACGTTAGCGTGAATTCAAGCACTAACAGTGGCGCTGGCGGCTATACACATGTCCAAACCCGATAACATTGGGATGATGATCTGTACTAATGTCATTATGTAGGATATATCCTCTCTTCATGTCCCGGGGCCATCCACCGCCACTCGTGCCAACTCTGCTTCTGCAGCTGAGGAACTGTCTGGGTATTTGGAACGCCTGATCGCTAAAGCAACACTACATACAAAATACATGTACAACAATCCTGGCATTGAATAGTCTAGTATTGGTGGATGTAAAGCTCAATGTTTTTACATATCTGTTAGTAAAGCACTTAATTGGTGTGAAGTACAATATACAGTAACCTGTATCAATTGAAAGTAATTTTAAAGGTATATAGCATTGGTAGCATGAGCGATGACTTGTCCTCTATTGTATATGACTTTTTAAAGAATTTGTAGGCAACCTAGGACATCTATTACAAATTGTACATGTTTTCGTTTAAAAGAACTGAGGAATTTTCCCATGTATATGATTTGTATTCAAGTCCAAAAATGTCTTGTCGCTTCTGCCGTGTAGTATTCGGTAGGACCGTCGATGGGAATTATTGATAACGATAAGCGGATTTAAGAGAAAATGATGAATAGAAATATAATAGCCTGACAGGCACGATACTTAGCGTACCTGGTACTATTTCAAATGGATAATTGTTGGTTAAAAGTTGTGGCATGTTTATATATTCATATATCGTTATCTTATTATTTGGTGAATGGTCGTGTATAAGAGACATAATTATGATAATAAACAAATAAGCATAAGATAAGAATGTGCTAATCTAGAAACAGACGAACGAATGAAGGAATGAGTGAATGAATGAAGGAAGGATGGATGGAGTAAACATTGTGTAGACGCCTCATAGACTCAGTGACTGCTCAATAGATGAACAAAGCTTATCTAATAGCAGCCAACTTAAGTGAATTTGACTCATGTCATTCGTGTAAACAATTAAGGCGGAGTTTAGAGGTTTCTGATGCTAAAAGATAAATGATTTATATCATATCCCTTCTTTAGTTCACAATCTAGTAAATGTACGTTTCATTTCATAACCGGAAGGACGGATATATCGTTATTGAAAAAGAAATCGTAAAAATCTTTTGTACTATCAAGGACCAATACAAACGAAAAAGATTGCCATATTCCCTGCGACTGGGTATAAGGATGTTAGTGTCTTCCCATCTTAATTGTGACCGCCTACACGAAATTTGCATTTTTGACCGTGCTTGCATTTAACAGTAACACCATCACAGCTCGAGCTGTTCGGCAATGCGACATTTGTAGATTATAAGGATTGAGATGGATAAGATTAAGAATTAAGGATTAATCTAGCTAGTGATACAATCTACGATACTCTTGCCCGAGATAGCAATTCAGAGTCAGCGAAACAAACCCCGCATAATATATGTTGTGGTAGACAAATATAGACTTGTATAATATTGAACATTTTCCTGCTCAAAGCATCCATTTCTTTTGTTACAGAAGCCTTCTTAATTAAATATAAGCCCTGATTATGACAAACAGAATCGGCAGTTTACGATGTGTATCCTGGTCGTGTCAACAATTTTTCTTTTCAGCGTCTCCCCGCGGCCATCTGTGTTGTAGCCCGGGTGTATGTGGGGCAGGAGGAGGCCATCTGTCGGACCTGTTCTCAGCCGGGCTAGCCTGGAGGACAGGCTGTTTCTAGGGCCTACACAGGCCAGCTCCTCTGCTCCAGCCAGTGCCAACACGCTCCCTAGGAAAGTTTGATACAGTCCGCTCTAATTCATTATAACTTGTTTTAAAATCCTATCAAATGCCATTTATCTTCTTGTTTATGTTTAACAATAGCACTGACATTGAAGTTAGAAGGGTTTGAATTCAGTCCGGAATTCAGTTCCAAGAGAGTCGAAACAATGGAGGCGTAGAGGCTCAAAGGAGTTACGTTAACGGTTAACGGTAGCCTGTACAGTTTATGCAAACCACGAGAACGCATTGGGGCGACTTTGTATATCACACATGACCGCATCGCAATGTACAAAGCAGAAGGAGCATGTCTAACCCCCGTAGGTGCCTCTAAACACGGCTATTAAATGTAACACTACACTGTATGGGCGTGTCTGTGTAAAAGTTTGAAAGTACTTGAAGTATTTGTGAGACGGGCATGGAAAGACAGCAGACCATTTTTTCTGCAAAGTTACGATCGGTTGAGTCAGTAAAGTGTAACGAAGAAAACAAACGTTGAAATGGTACCTTTCAAAGACGCACGATTCGGGAAAATGTACTATTTCTAAACATGCATGTTCACACTTCTATTGTACGCGAACACTAGGTTACTTTCGGCTTTACGTCTAGATATGGAATTGGACCAGAGTTAAAGATTACTTAGATAACTCACACAGACCGTCTTAGAAACTAGTAAGACATTTTTGAAGACGGAAGACTGCACTCAAGTTTCAGAGTTTAAATAAATACCATTTCACTTTCCAGTTTGTGCGTACTCTTACAGTTTCGTGCGTATTTACATTTCAATGCGTAACTACCACGATGTTTTGAAGCCGCCTTAAGGATTGTATAAGCTAGGATTCTATACGTTCTATTGAAAACTAGGGTCGATGTCACAGTTTGAAATATGTCTCTCCTAACTTCTTATCGGCTGTATATTTGGGCTAATTCGTTCATAAGTGGATCTCGTCGTTACATAAAGTACAAAATAATTTATAGCTTCTACACGGTTCTTAATCACCGTCGTGTGTCTAGTTCTTCTCTTTAAGAAAAGGCAGGTTCCGTGCTGTGATCCAATCTAGTGACCGAGTAGAGAAAGGTTGGTCACAATGATTCATAGAAAACTCTGTGCTAATTTTACTCATGATCCATCCCGCAGTTTGCTCTCACCCGTGGCTCTCCCTGCGTCAGCCTGCTCCAATGCTTTGTCATCGCGCCATAGAAAAATGGGTTACCGGGGCAACGCCGCCCGGCCCCGCCCTCCCACCTGCTCTGAACGCCGGGAACCGCTGGGATGAAAATTAACATCATTTCAGCAAATTTCACGGAGCATTAAAAGGTATTGTCGGCAATTCATTTCCCGCGCCTCCGTTTGGGACCACTTGGTGCGGTTTCCATAATTCCAATTAAATTACAGGTCAATTGGGCGAGAAATGACAAAACGTATGGGAAGGTTGAGTACAAAGGATGTATAGTGAAATTAGCACAGAGTTTACTATTAATTATTGTAGCCAACCCTCCTCTACTCACTAGATTAGATCACAGCACGGAACCTGCATTTTCTTAAAGAGAAGAACTAGGCACGATAATGATTAAGAACTGTGTAGAAGTTATGAATTATTTTGTAAGATGGATATGTAACGTCGAGATCCACTTATGAACGAATTAGACCAAATATACAGCCGATAAGAAGTTAGGAGAAACATATTTCAAACTGTGACACCGAAGCATAGAAGCCCTAGCTTATGCTAAAGATGGCTTTAAAATATCATTGTAGTTACGCATTGAAATGTAAGAAAAATTGCAGGAGAACGAACTGGAAATTGGATTAGTAAACTGTAAAAGTTGATTGCAGTTCAGCGTCTTCAAAAATGTCTTACTAGTTTCTAAGACGGTTTGTGAGTTATCTAAGTAATGTTAAACTCTCGTCCGTTCTATATCTAGGCCTCCATATGTGCTGGCTTTTCATTTTAATCCAGTGGGCTCCTTATCGTGTGGAAAATACGCCAGGATTCCTTTTTAATCATAACTGCTGCGCTCTTCTGATTCCCCTGTCTTCTCCTGAGAGCTGACACATCGCTTCCGAACCCGCCGTACAAACGAGCCACGGAAATAAGCAATTACCGAACGTTTTACCGCGGATACCTCCAAACCTGCACCGCACATTGTTTCCTCTCTCTCGCGGGACCGAACTGCGGTGTGCGAGATATAGAATGTTCATTTATCATTTTCATAAATCTACATCGCGCCTGTTGCCAAAGATACAAGAGGACTCGTAATTCTGACAAGTGTAGGTATATTTACACGTGTGTAGGACGTGTTTCAGTGGTGGGTGGGTGGTGCTGTGTTATAGATCTTATTATCGGGGGGAGGGGCGGGTATGTGCAGTAATGGCCCACTGCACTTACTTATTTCACATGTAATCTGCGCCGCCATCTATCACAAGTCCCAGTGGCGATATTTGCGCGCGGCTCCAGCGCACCAGCCACTCTTTGTGGTAATGAAATCAGAATGGGCCCATTTATTGAGTCGGTCTTTTGTCAATGCGTCAAATGTGACCTTTAAACGAAGTTTGCGCGTGTAATGAAATCGTGCTTTAATCATATCGATGTTCGCTTAGGTGAGGAAGTGGGGAGGGCGGGAGTGGAGCATGCGGCGGGAGTTGTGGGGAGTTGTCGGCGGTGGAGAAGTCGGCAGAGACGGGGGGACGGGGCAGGTATCAGGACCCCGGTCGACACATCGCGAGCTCAGAAACTAGCACAGCAGCAGACAAGACATAAACTTGAAATATTCGGAAACCGCACGTTCCCAGTGGTCTGAATAACGTCACATCACATCGTATCGTAGTGCGAAATTGATGCACTCACGTTTTTGTACTACCAAGCACAGACTAGACGGTCAAACAGGACCCCTTTCCGTGCATCACCCGATGTTTTGATCATTAGCTAGTACTCGTACCACTCGCACCTCGTACTCCGTGTATCATTTGTGTAGGGTAGTATCTCAGTGATCAACCTGCCTGTAAATATCTTATAATATAATGTATGAAATCGGACACAAGATTTCATCTGGGTACGTAAAAACGGAAATTCTACAGAAAGTTACAGCGACCCTTCTATCCATAGCGACTGAGGAATAGAAATCACAAGAACGGCACCCATCTCTGGTATCACCCCGCACTATTAAAGTACCGTCTCGAGCTCCGCCACCGCTGTGATCCTCCACTCACAGATTCCTTAAACCTCTCTCTGCCAGCTGACTACCCGCCAAGTCCCCGCCGCCAGCCGGCTTCAGGAGCGCCGATAACAACGTTAACGGAGCGAACATCGGCATTAATAGTCACTTAAACACAATCATTTCACTCGCTTGCCTCTCCGCACTCTGCCCTGCCGATTTATTAACCATCTCCGCGGCTTTAATGTAGTTATTAATTTAGAACCATGCTTGCAATTGAAAGAGACGCTGATCTAATTTTTGATAGGGGGCAGGTCAGCCCGAGGGCGCGACTTTCACTTTCCCAGGCTGACCCCCGACCGCCGGAGCGATTAAAATTCAAGATGGCGTAATCTTGCGCGCAAATTTGTGGCAATTTTGCATAAAGTAACACTTGACCCGTCGCCTCCTGGCAAAATTGCCGTGAAATTGCTCAATGCCGTATAAGTATTGCCATAATTAAGCAGGCAAAGGTCGGCCGGTGTATTATGCCTGGGCTGTCAGTCAAACATAGCGGCAACAGAAACATGTTCTCTCGCGCGGATTTAATATTCATAGCGGGTATGATTCTCTTTATGAAATGTTCCCATATGTGAACACCTCCTTCTGGCACGATACAGCTTATAGCGAAGCGCTGTAGAGCTACTCACCCAGGCAACGGTTATGTTTTTACCAGCGTTTTCGTCGTTTTGATGGACTTTCTATTTTGTCAGATTTTCTTTGAGTTAGGCCAGTATACTTGAAGTAAA
Organism: Branchiostoma belcheri; assembly: GCF_001625305.1. Classification (NCBI taxonomy): domain Eukaryota; kingdom Metazoa; phylum Chordata; class Leptocardii; order Amphioxiformes; family Branchiostomatidae; genus Branchiostoma; species Branchiostoma belcheri. Next base: position 856,842 of record NW_017804498.1, read on the forward strand.
GCTCATGAGATACAAAAGCACTAAAACGCATAAAAACATCCCAGTAATGCCTAACCTCTGCTTAGAGTGTACCACAGAGGCACGCCTACAGCAAGCTTCAGGTACACAGACTTTTAAACAAATTCAACCAAATGTCCTAGTCTGTTCAGGTTGTTAGTACACTTTCTACGCCTGTGGAATAACATGCTTAGGTGAAATACTGTTGTTGGACCTCTGGGTTTCCTTTTGATCTGCTGCTTTCCTAGCGGCCATAGCAGGTGCCATGTAGGCGTTAGCAGGTGCCATGTAGGTGTCTAGCAGGTGCCATGCAGGTGTCAGCAGGTGCCATGCAGGTGTTCGCAGGTGCCATGCAGGTGTTGATTGTTCACCCAGGTGTGATGTGTGATTTGTCACGCCAGAAAGCGGTTCTGACACGACACAGGAACTTTGCTTTTTCATCATTGTTCATTTCAAAGGCGAAGATGGAGGGTCTCTCGGGGGATACCAGAACACCGACAACATTTGCTTGCAATTTCCTGCAAAGCAAGGCTTCTGTCATACTCCCGTTGTACCAATATATTCACAAACTAAACTAATACTTAAATACTTCCCGTAGGTTGAAATCTTTGATATCTTGTGGATGTTGTTACCGTCCACACACACATACTGAACTATAGATGGCATGTTTCCCCCATACACAGCCCCCGCACACCTTGTTGAAAAAAATCGATGTTGATGAGGATGGGAGCGGACGGAAACATGCCCCGGATTCGTTCCGGCCGCAGGAGCCGCTGAAAAATGAGGCTTAATTTGCAAAGTGGCAGTCGGCGAGGACGGCTCTATCCGCTCCGCAATTACACGCCGCATGCACACATACAAATACGGCACGATCCCACAATATTCCCGGCACTGGGAGTACTTAAAACGGGCGTCGGTGTTATGTAATGTTTCCGTGCCAAAAATTTGAACTATTCTTGAGAAAAAAAGTTTTTACGTTACTATTTACATTACCGATTTTCAACACATTATGTCATCATCTCACATTTCTGGCATACATGGTTAGCGCAAAAAAGAATGTCCACAAGAGGCCGACTGATTTCATGACATCACAAAATACATATCACAAGTAATATAAGCAAAGATTCGAGATTTCAAAGATGCAAAATTATCTATATTTCAAACATGCTCGTATGGAGTGATATTATTATACCACTTTCATTCCCTGAGTAGCACTATGTACGGGGTAGGGTTGATTCAACTTAGTTTGTAAAGAAATAGTCAGACAAACAACTTTTGTATTGTCTTTGTGTTACATAATGTCGCGTTTAAGCATGAGCGTTGATCGGACCATTCAAGCTTTATTCTTCGTTTCCTATGCACCAGGGAAGAAAAAAATGGTAATCAGGTACAAACTGTACATTTTCATCGTCCATTGTCATCGTCCATGTTGATGACAGAACTTAATTATTTCTTCACAGTAGCGCGAGACATTTTACTTTTACTGGGCCAGGTTGTTTCGGCTACTACACAGTACATCTTCTGTATATACTTGTATTATACTTGTCTTTGTGTATCAGTATTTTTTAATTGTATGTTCTGATATGGGCCGTGTGCCTGCAATAAAGAATGAATAGTACACTTCCACGGCCCGACACGTGATATAGCACTGACACTGCTTCCTAAACTCGTACGTGATATAACCTTGCCTCCAGGATTGGTGGGGCTTCTCTCCCACTCAGGACAGTGAAACTCTCCACCCATCTACACCCCCACACAAGGGGGGGGGGGGAGCTGGTGTGATCAACGTTTACTTAAAGACGCAAGGGAAACAACTGATCCATCCATCCATCCATCCATCCATCCATCCATCCATCCATCCATCCATTCATCCATCCATCCATCCATCCTTCCCTCCATTCACTCACTCACTCACTCACTCACTCACTCACTCACTCACTCACTCTCATGCATGTGAACTCACTCACGCAGACAAAAACGAACGAACGAATGCATAAACGAACTGTTTATAGTGGAAACCCATATAACGTGCCACCTTCCTCCACAACTCTACCTATCCCTTTCTGCCAGTAAAACTTTATCCCTGAGGAATTTCTGCCAGTGTTTTCTTCCCGTCACCCCCAGACTTTCCCCACACCGTTGCTAAGATCCGCGGCGTGCACAGGTAAGAATATCCCGCCAACACGTGTCCGACATATCAAGGTTTCCCTCGCCGTGTCAGCACGGGCACTGTCTGGTGATTTAAGATCTCTATTAGATAATTAGTCAATTACCGGGTGGGTTTATTTAAGAGATGGTAATCACATCCCAGGGCCGAGGAAATTAGCCCGCAGTCTCGCCATCAGCGGGCAGGGTTAATAAAGGAAATTTCCCATTAAGTTGGGGCGTTGATGAAAGTGTGCGAGTCAGGGGGGTCAATTGGTTGTTCTTGAGTGGCGGTAAGTTAGGATATCGTCCTTCTCGGACCGGGTGTGAGGGATGGGACGGGGAATTAGCGGCAGGCAGGAGGGGTGAGGTTATACAGGACAGGCACGGTTATATGGGCGGGACGGGCGCCTATAGTGCTTGATTCTAGTCAGTCTCCTTTACACAACAATTGCATAGACTGCGTAGATACAGAGACACAGACGGACACGCATACACACGTGTACACGCGCGCACACACAAACAGACACACACACACACACACACACTCACTCACTCACTCACTCACACACACACACACACACACACACACACACTCACTCACTCACTCACACACACACGGACAGACAAGCACACTCCAATACATAGCTCACTGGTTGTTCACCTCGTCACGTATATATAGGTCAAGCCCAGTTTAACCAAATTAAAAAGCACCGAACGTCTGTAAATACACGGTATGGGAACAAACGAATAGAGGACAAAAACTTGAACAGGACATTTCAACTTGACATGCTGTTCGTGAGAGGTTGGTGTGGCTTATAGCTGTGACATAACACTAGGATTTCGAGGTCAACTATTTTCATTTTGGATCGACCTGATCTTCAGCCTTCCTGACATGTTCAAGAGGTGGAAAACTTCGCATGTCTCTGTTGGAAAAGGTTTATCTACTTTAAATAATAAAACATAATGCTTGGCCATCGATGTCGTGCCAACTTCGCAGGTTTTTCTTGTTGAAATAAAGCTACGTGGTAGGTGCCAATTCATTAATGCCAGTTGTGGAGATCAAAATCATTTAGAATATATTGAAGAGATTTAAAGCTGCCTCCATGTCAGGAATGGTTGCATAGTTTCTTTTGAGCTCAAGTTAACGTTGGTTTCATCTTGATTCGTGCCGTATTCAAAGGCTGTGATTTGGGAGATTTATGTAATGACTACATCATCTTTGCTACACCAACTTCACTGTTGGTTCTTTTGAGAACAGGGCTTTACAAAGACCAATCCCAAAGCTAGACTACTTCCCATGACCTTATGTCGGAGTCTGATAACATGTCCCCCAAGTTTCCCTCAGAGGACTTTGAACACTCAAAATCTCATTCCTCTCAATTTGCGCACTTGGCGTTTAGAGTGGTCGCTTTTGTTCGGGACAAGTGGCTCTGTACGGGCCACCTGCGGCGGTAATTACCGCCAATATTGGCGGGAGGACAGCCGTTTTATCACCGTGGACAGGCCAGTCGAGCGCGCCTGGCGGGGGCAGCCGCTCGTGACCCCCGCCTCTCATCCGCCATATGGTCAAAGAGCAGGGAAGCAGCAAGATGGAACGCGCGGTCAGAAGGTCCCTTTATCATTCGGAGTTTAATAACAATTTAGAATAAAACGTCCAGCTGTTTGATAGGCACAGGGCGCAATTGACTAGGTAATGACTCCTCTATCGATGTTTTATGGTGACATCGGTTTCCAATTTTTCCTCTCTCAGCCTTTAATGACAATCCGTGTCATTGCCTAAATTTGTATTGATCGCAAGCCGGGGTGCCAAAGACAAAGTGGAAAAGCTCCTGTGTGGAAAATTAGCCCAAAATTGCCTCTCCCCGCGAAAATCTCCCCTCGAATTGATTTAGTGTTATCCACACTGATAGATTGGCGCTTAAACCGAGAGGTTGCTTTAACGGCGTCTCAAAACGGCGCTCAGAACGTTTTATTAGCGGGATTTACCGGCGCAATTTCTAAGGTAAGTCAGCAAATGGCTTGCCCCGGAAAACTTAAGGCTCTCATCTCCCGACGTTTTGTTGAATCGATGTCCGAATGGGGGGCTAGGTTCCTGATCGGCACGCTCCTCACGGCCGCGGCGCCGCTTATCGGGAGATGCATCTGGGAAGGGAATTAGAATTTTGTGGTGGCTCAAACGGACTCTATTAGGATAATTGTGGGTTAAATATAGCAAATAGATAGACGATTAATGGTAGGGGGAGGATAATGGAGGAGGTAACGTCAAACTATTACGGGCGGGAACAACCGATCGACGGGCTAAAAAAAAGTTGACTGCATGACATCAGCTTTTTATACACTCATGAAGTATGCGTCATGGTTCCATTTTGTTTTGCTTAAGTTTTGCATAGTGTTTACTGGGCTTAAATATCACACTTACAGTACCTATACGTCGGTCTGTAAATTATAAAGTGTACGCAGTGACACCTTAACTTGAAGTAGACTTAATTCCTAATATTTGCGTCACCTCTTTGAGCGCAATATACGTTGTTTTAAAGTTTCCTATGCTACTGCTACATCTAAACGTCTAACTCTACACCTTACGTCATTTTCAGCCAGGCCTAGCCAGGCAGGCAGAATCACAATAAAGCGGAGCGTTTGGAAATCATAAATGTAATAGTTATACCCGACCGGAATATATTCTTTGCAGCGATTGCTACTCTTTTAGAAAAGTGTGCTTTCTATAGTAGTCTTCCTTTTAAAAAACGATAAATATGGTTGATGATAGAAGAATGGAAGAATGATAGAAAACGACATTGCAGAATTCCTTTTAATTATAAACTCATCGTGGTGATCTAAACGAATGTTACTCGGTAGAAAACAGTACAGTAGCAATATGATTATGTTGGAATGAAACACGTATTTATTTCGAATTTATGGCGGGAAAATCAACTGCAGAATCATATCCTTCCGTGTGCGATGTTTTGGCAACAAAAGAAACTTGAAAACGATGAAACATAACAACGGCTACCTCAGGGCCACCTGTCACTAAGCATATCTATATTTCCATTGGTGTAGCATAGCCTGAAAACACTTAACTTATTGTTCTGAAAAGTTCTAGAGAACAGAGCAGACGAGAATAGAGTTTCGGGCCCGATATATCGGGTCGGGGACGGAGGACCCTAGTCCGGGGAGAAACTGAACATCTGTACCTTAATCCCGTATCGTGCAGGTGCCGCTAATCCAGGTAATCCACCTTATAGGATGATATGAGCGAGCGGACATGGATCTATACTGAATATCCCCAATACCCGGGCAGTTGACAGAAGCCTTAATACCTGCAATCGGTACAAGAACGGTTTGTTAATCCCTCTTACGTGCGCATTTCGACCGGCTGATTTGCGTATCCGTGTAGCCTTCAGATAAGGGCTCTGAAAGAGGCTTTGACTAAATCGTATTAAATTGAGAATCAAAACAAAAAAACGACTTTATTGAGACTCTCAGTAACGAATTGATGAGTCTACAACCATGATGTTTTGCTAAGCTTAAGCTTGCCATAATGATTACTGATTAAGCGTTACAAAATCTATCAGTATCTGATAATATCTATCTATCTATCTATATATATATATATATATGAGAAAATTATATGTTGATTATCATTGGGAAATTATGCTTGAATGAAATGCTTGGGTGATATTTCATATCAATAACCCTCTTTGTTCTCTGTTTGGCACGGAATGCAAGTTGATGGAGCACGATTATGATTCAACCTGGATGTAAGAGATTTCAGGAAAATTATTCTTCAAAAAGAGCAACAAAGGAAATACTTCTTGTTAAATACTTATTAAAAACACCATGAAAATAACAACCAAAGATTTGTATAGATTTTGTTTACAAAACTAGAAGACATATCATCATAATTCCTGGACTTAATATTGAGGTGTATAGAATCCATAGTCATCGGTACACTTGTAGTTTTTGTTCAGATTATCAAGTCTTCTCCAGTCAAGTGCTGGTTTGTTTCAGTTTCAATATTAAAGTGACATGAAGAAAATGTTTGCTATTGAGAGCCTTTTTAAATACTTTGTGGCCTGGTCTTTTCGTGATAAAGAGGAATTTCGAATTCGAAGGTGGCCAAAATATTATAAAAACTAGGAATATCGGAAAGAAACAACTAGACAACCAGCGTTAGAATCTTGTGGAGTCTCCCGACGAGCGGTATCATGTTGCCGACACCACGGCTCCATTACCTCGTGGTTCCCGCGCAATCCGCGCACATCTGTCGGTAATCCTCGCCATGTCCGCCGGCGGAGATTGCGTGGATGAACGGATTTTGGAGCTTTCCGTCCCGTGCTGTGCCTGAGCTCCGGGCGGACGGACCTATCGCTGCCCCCGCCGACATGTGGCACGGGCCGACGACAGACATGGTTCGGGCGCACAGGTGTTCTGTACACCGAGTTCTCCCGGGCTCGTGATGTAGTATAAAGTGTTCGACTATGTACATTTAACTGCCACTGATTATAACGTGTACTGATACTTGGACGCATTTACTTAGGTTTGTTCGCGTAAGCGCAAACTGAAAACAACAATGTCTTGCCACCAAGTTCCCATGTGTCGTTGCTGCACTTGACTAGTTTAACAAAAGAAAACTTTGCCCCCCCCCACACACACTCCCCTCGAGCCAGTGTCTCCACATATTGTATGACGGATGATACACACAGGAAGATCAGTCACATCCATCCCTGCTTCGCCTTCCGAAGTGGCCTCTTTTCAATTGCCGGGAAGGCATCGCTGAAAGATCAGTGAAATGGCCAACTTACACTTGAAGTATTATGCTTGACATGTTGGATTACGAACAAATCACACTGGAAAGTAACACCTCAAATTGCCTGGTGCGCCGTAAAGGTCATCAGCCGCTGTCGTCTCCTCAAAGACACATTCGACATTCAAGCTAAGAGTCGTGCTCATCAGGGAAGCGCCATTTTCACGGGTAATCACCCTTGAGAATGATCTATTTTGTTCATAATTTGATAATGCATATAATGTGCACCTCGACTCGAGTCATTGGCGTGTTTTATCGCCGCCGTTATTCAAATGGTGCGGGCGGAAAATGGCCTCTCACACACCGAGTCATTACGTCGATTCATTACTGATATCTGAGGCGGGATTACAGTCGGGCGGTAATAGAACTGCGGAACTTCGGGGCACGGCAGATCTGCACCAGCTAGTTCAGCAGGGTTTTTTTCCAGGACGGAAGTTTAAAGGATGGTGCAATTCTTTCTGGAGCGGATCAGATAACTTGGCAATATAGGATTCAATGTAATATCTACATACCATGAATACGTTTTGCCTGTCTCTTTTTAGGAAGGTAATTATATGAGAATAATACATAGCTTAGTTCTCTGTGACAACATAGACCTTACCAGCTTCATATAACTGTCAAAACAAAATAGAATGAACCAAAGAAACAACTTTATATTTCATATATTTATATCAGCATAACCCTTTTGAAATGTACTAGGGAGGCGTGGCAGCAATTGAACATTTAGAAGTGTGTTTTTTTTTCAACGTTGCTAAGGAGATCTTTGTACGAAAATTCTGGAATACTACCCATGGCACATTTAACAAAAGAGCAATGAAAAACAACAATTGACTGTTCCTGTTCCTATTCCCCCAGGTTGATACTCTCCAAGCAGAGGTTTGGGTTTTGGGTTATTTTTGGCGTGTTTTTAGGCACGGGTTTTTTTTTATCGGGGTTTCTTTTATACACTGGGTTGGGTGAACACAAAACTCCAGTGCAAAAAAGAAACCCTGATAAAAAATGCCTAACAACAAGCCAAAAATAACCCAAAACCCAAACCTGTGCCGAGAGTACCAGGTTGAATCAGCGGTGTGCTCTGTGAACCGAACGACTCCATTCCGTCCGCTGATGTTCCTCCGCGCAGGCGGCGCTTCATCTGTAGGTACATCCCGCGAGACAGATTCCCCTCCCATAATGCCCCATTCTGCCGCATCATTCCCGGCCATAAACGTCGGCAAATGACTGCTGTCGGAATGACGAATTTCCGGCGCCGTGTCGGTTTGACATTTGGGAGATTTAAGAGTCATTTAAGCATACAATAACAGACGGTGATCAAATTAAGGTAGCAGCGCAGTTTTGCTAAATTGTTGTCTATGACTTATAGAAAGATGATAAATGTGCGGGGAGATACGGAGCTTCGGAATGTTAAAAATGTCAAACGGGCAATACTTGTAGGAGTACGGAGATGGTAGTGCGGAGGTAGCGGTTGGAGGTAACATTTTGGTCCCAGCTAGCTATAACGATATACATAAACAGCATGCAGTAACATTATATATTTCTTCTGTTCTGCTTTTCTGCTGTTCTCTTCTCGCTAGTGTGCAAATTGAATGTCAAGATAACACAGTGTGGGGTCGTGTGGAGTAACGGCAGAGTGCTCGGCTCGGAACAAAGAGGTCCCGAGTTCGAATCCTGCCATGCCACCGATCTTGTGCCCCTGCGAAAGGCACTTTCCACGACTTTCCTCAATTAACACAGGTGACAATTAGTATTGTCTATTGCCCTCTGTGTTGGTGGCGGCATAAAAAGTTGGAAAAAAAATTGAGTGCGCCGTCATGATCGTCTTGTATTAAATGTTACAATATTTGGAATAAAAAAGACGAAAACACAGGAATTGGCTATCAATCACGATACAAATAATCTTTTATGACGTTTGAACGGAAAACCCGCTTGGCCAATTCTGCAAGTTTAGTACACGATGCCAAGAAGTGGTCTATCGTTGATCTGTAAACGTGCAGAAGCGTGAGTGTTAGGTATGTATACAAAATGTCATTACCAGTAATGAATCCTATTTGTGTGATACCGCGATGTCTGCGACATTGGATGGGGGGAGATACATACAGGCATACCGGGGGAAAAGTGCCAACATCTGATATCATTCCGCAGTATGCCAACTTGCAAAACTCCTCAGCCATTTGTAGAAGCATTCAAAAGGTAATCATGTCAAGGTCTAATGTGTGGGTAGAAACAACGCGTGATACCACAAACTGTGGTGTTTTTGATATCCATATTTTAAGATATATTTCAGGAGGAATTATTCCGGAGGAGGATAGTTTGATGACAACATGAATCTAGATCAAATGGGTGTAGCACTTGCATGTGGGGATGGTTTCGTAGAACACGAAAGCTTCTCTTTTGGGTCTGCCATGTCCCAGAGGCAGAGGATACTGAGCCGGGTGTAGCCTCTACCAGGCTTCGGAAGGCGGCTGGAAAGAGTGGAGATCGGCCAAATAGAGAGATAGCATGTCAGGGGAGTTGGTCCGCGGTGAGAGAACAGTTCGGGTGCGGCAAACTGTTCCCTCACCGCGGACTAACTCCCCTGATATGTTATCTCTCTATTTAACCCATCTCCACTCTTTCCACCTGCCTCCCGAAGCCTGGTAGAGGCTAAGCCGGGTGCACCCTCCCTGTGAATTACGGCGAGCAAGCTGCGTTTATGCAGTTGCTGTTTTGCTCCGAAAGACTCGCCATAAAACCCCATACATAGAAAACTGCTAATAGCGAGTTACTACCGCATAAAACCTGGCCTGGCAGCCCTGCCATGTCAGTAATAGGTCAGATACGGCTTACAGAAATAGCTGAGTGCAGATCTGGTCATTTGGCGGTTGCTGGCCAAATTGCCGCTATTCGAAGTCGTTTCAGAAAGCTAAATGTCTGAAAGAACGCATAACCGCAGGGAAAGAAAGTCAACGATTTGACGCCTCGTTGGACCAAGTTTAGCTATGCCATATGTGGAAAACTTTTTTGCGTACTTTCAATAGACAATATTTTCTTTTTCATTTTTGAACAGTGTAGAACCACAGTTTTGGTTGGGGTGTAATTCAATTTTGAAGAACCACAAAGGACAGCTGATTAATTAATTCATTAAGTCATCGAATATAATGTTGTTTTCTGTTGTCACTGCATTGTTTACAAGACAAAACCTAAATCTGATGAGTTCCTTGATCTTCCTTCAGACCTCAGCCGATTTCCTCATCACCCGCCAGACACGGACGTCGTTACCGGTATACCCCACATATCACACCGGAACACCTCTGTCCTTCCAACTACAAAGACAGACGTGTTTAAAGGAATTTGGACATGAAAACACTTCGTTATCCCGGCGATTTTCCAGCGAACGCCCACAGAGATCCACAGAAAGCCTACCGAATCGCAGATAAAGCCTACTAATTAATAGTTTGGGAAATATTCTAAGCCTGGGCGCGGTGTTGGACTGGTTAATGACGGCTTAAGATGATATCAGCCCCTAAACACCCTCTAGTCGCTAATTGGAGGCAGTAGAGCTCATTAAGTCTTTGTTTTTACTCCTACTATTATCGGAAGGCTCCGCAAATCGCCATCGAAACCGCGCAGGATGGTAAAACCGGCTTTGGAAGCTTTACGACGTGAAAGCGTACACCCCGAGTATTTTTGCCGTGGATGTGAACACAGTGTGGTGTTTGTTATCGGTAGATTCAAATCGCTGCGGTGATACGCGCATCTTCAATCCATAAAAGGAGAATTCGATCTAGAGTCCGGCTGGGGGAAATCGTGGGCGAACTTCAGGAAAAGGAAGTGCTTTACATGGAGTAAATAGAGGCGAGACAGTTGGTAACGTGTATGCGAAGCACAGTGGTATATGATAGAAAATGATGGCATGTATCGTTTTGTGTATTGGTATAACAGGATGTTTGGCAACTACAGAACATTACAAGAGAATACTTCAAGGGGCAATATTATAACCCCTCCCTCTCCCATCAAAATCATCTTACGTTGTCACGTTAAAATGTGACTACGTGAACTATGTGAAGTGTGATTTTAGTTTATGACGGTATACAACGTACGTATCTCTTTTGTTCTCAACACATATGTATCTGAAGCAGGAGATACAGTAAGAATATAATAATGATTGATCCGGTCATTATTCCAGCACGATCACCCAAATCCCCAACGACCCTCGCCCGTCCGCCATCTTGACGTATGGAGTAATGGATACGGGGTCGGAATGTTGAGTGATATCATCATATCATCACAGGGGCATCCAGCCTTAATTAATTCCATCATCAGCACACTTGTCAGGAAACTGGTAGAAGTAGAGGATCTAGAGAACGATCATCCCATGCAATTTCATGGCAGTAAAAGTTACTAAAACTGGAGATATCATGAATAAAGTCATCTCTATGATATTGACACGTGCTGCCTCAAATATGCACATTTGAATCAGTATTTCATACTTTGGGCATTTAGAACTCCAGAAACAAGTCCCAAGACGAGCCCGTTATTTTCTAGGTGGTACCCTAAAAATCATCTCTGGATCCTTCCAGTAACCGTTTTTCGTTACAACTTTGGGAATTTTTGCTTCTTGTATGTCTATATATATTGCGATAATGCTGTTTCAACTGAGTATATACATTTGACTAGAATATTGAATTGAAAATCTGGTTTCCAAGCCCTAAAAAACTTTAAGTTTGAAGTTTTCAATAGCCAGTCAGTACTTTTATAATACAACATTGCAGTAGTTGATGTTATCAACATATGTACAATACTCCTTACTTTATTCAAATTTATAGGTAGTAAAAATGGCTTGGATTTTGTATTATCTTGAAACATGATAGCTTTGCCCAACAATCATCAAAACAACTCAATCTTTGAATAGTGATGAATAATGAAAACAGCTTGTGAATCATTGATTTCACAGGGGAGAGATATAGAGCCGTATCTAGAAAACGTGACTGACTGACAGGTAGATGAACTGATCAATCAATTCGTTATGCTGATCACTGAATACGCCCCGACACCCACCGGCATTGGAGCGGGATGTGGACTCTTTCTGCACAGGTACTTCAGTCGAAAAAACTGCATTATTATCATAATAGACGACGTGATTGACTTCTATTCAATTTAGTCTATTTGGCCAATTTCTACTAATTTTCCTGTAGCTGGTAGAGGTAAATTAAAACGCGGCGTTGACGTGTTTACGACAATAATTAATAACAATAACACATAAATGTCCGGGTTCAATGTTTTCCTGCTAGGCACATCTGTTTTTATACACATTTTGTCACAATAGATCAACTTGACAAACAAAACTTGCGTTTTGTTCAGCGAACATATGGTAGAACTACTGTACAGTGTATACTACTGTAACTACGAGTACGTTTTCCCATCTCGATGACACAGATGCAGCACTAGTGTGTCTGTGTGTGTATTCCTGACTTCGGGTTACCAGCCGACCCAGATGGTACCTCAATACGGCCCGCTTCAGCCTATCGTGTGTCAAAATAACGTCTTCATCTCTCTGGTATGTATTACTTTGACATCTGTTATCTAAAGACTTCAGATCCGTCATCATCAAATTATAACGTGTGTGATGAAACTGATTGTGCGTCTGTACCCAACCACAGCTCGTCGAAGTGATTAACAACAACTAGTGCAGATGGTTGTCTTACTTCACTTACAAGAGCAAATTTGCAAACTAAACAGTTTTGTATCTAGAGTGCCAGATCTCAACAACATGGCATGGTGAAGACACTTAAAATACTGTCAAAAGTTGAGTGAACGACCACTTTGCTCAATCTATCGTTTTATTAGTCCAGACTTTGACATGAATAACTATGTCTTTGATTACAGAGAAATAATATAATTCAACATTAATAGCGCAACTTCGTAAAATTGTTATCGTTTCTAAACATTTTGTAATAAATGCTAAAACTATTCCTTTTAGAGAATAAGATTTAGAGCCGAAATCTACGAATGCCTCGTATCACATTTCTATCTTACCCAATACCATGTGCCTCCAACTATAACTACTACTACGGAGTATTCGTTGCATCAAAAACATACCAAATACATAACAGTGGTAGTCGTATTTTCATAGATGTTTAATGGCGATATCGACGTTGAGGTAGGTTGTGAGCTAAAAAATTCATCTTCTATTCAAGTTATACTATAATTGGTTCATAAAATGCTAGTATATGGTATTAGATGTAAACATATTGAGGCCTATATAAACATAACGAGTTTTATACACAGGGTTTATAACAAGGGTTTATATACATGTACAGTGTAGGTATTGGGACACAATTATGACACGGGAGTTCATGACTATAACCACAAAAGTCGAAAACACTAGTCTGCAATAAAAATTAGCAAGGAATTATAGATATGATTATACCAATCAGGCTGTTTGTCTGTGAATTTCATCAGATTTAACGTTATTGATATACATGTAGTAGCGTTAGAAATATGCAGAAGAATCCTGAAAAGTATGACGAGAAAAAAGGAGTTCGTTTTTCAAAGGTTGGGTGCTAAATGCGTTCAGACGGTGCTATATAAAACGCGTTCAGATGGTGTTCAGACGGTGCTAAACGCGTTCAGACGGCAGGAAGTGATGCACTTGACCCCCGGGTGGGCGGAATTCTCTTTTCAGGAGGGCAGGGGAGAGATGCATGATGGGAGTCCTGGTAGGGAGGGGACAGAGCACTTGTGGCCTGAACAGCGAACCGGCGAAGGGGTAGAGGGGTAGGGGGTAGGGAGAGGGGTACGTGTTGGCTACAGTGATGGCGGCGTTGATGTCCATCCCGGGGTTCTGTTTCTTCCACTTGGTTCTCCTGTTCTGGAACCAGATCTTGACCTGAGTCTCGGTCAGGCTGAGAGACAGCGCCAGGTTCAGCCTCTCGCACACGGACAGGTAGCGGGTTTGTTTGAACTTGTTCTCCAGCGCCACCAGCTGTTCGTACGTGAAGGCGGTGCGTACGCGACGAGGTTTCCCCAACCTGTTCGGGTCCCGAGCCCGAGACTTCACCTTGGACTTGCTGTTGTTGTTGTCGTCGGACGATTTCTTCGAGAGCATCTTGTCCGCTGGACTCTCGTCCTCAGGGCACGACTCCTCCTGGTCTTCCACATTCTCCTTCTCGTTCCCAGAGTCCTCCGGGACGCCTTCAGGGTTTGCTGAAAATGGAAACGACAGAATGATGTCTGTTGGTCATCTAGATAAGTCCCCAAATCAGCCATTGTCCAATCATCAATAGAAAATCAAAAGTAAGTCTGGAGCTCTGTTGTGGCACAAGCCTGAGAGATTGACAGCTCACAGTGGAGCGGATTGATGTGTGAGTGAAACAGAAGCTGGCCAGCATGGCACGGCAGGCCAGCTCCCGGGACCCCGCGTCTGATGCGGTGGGCGGCGGGCATGTGTACAAAATGGCTTCTAAACGTTCTAATTTCCGCAGGGGGCACGAGTCAGCCCAAACACATTCCTCAACGAACACAAGGAAAGGAGTAGCCTGCGTACCATCCTCCGTAGTTTAATACCGCTGGCTCTTGCTAGTCTGGGTGGTAGGGAGAGCCAGCCGTTTATAACAACGAAGGATGGTACCCAGGCTAGGGAAGAGGATGGTAGTGAGTCAAGGAAGGGAAGGGGGACACCATCATTGTTTGAGATGATGAATCAAATTATATGAACACGGTATAGCGAGAGTCGTTGACGGTATTGTCGACGTCTGTATGCGTGTTCGATGCCCACTATACACCTGTTTACGTCACAGTTGTTCATGACAAGAAATCGGAGATTTCAAACCTGTGGGAAGTATTTAGAGTTTTTTTTTTGTGAATTTATTGGCATAACCATGGAGATATGTCTGATGTACTTTCAATGGGTCTAGAATAGAAACGTTGCAGACTGAGGGTTTGTTGTACCAATAGACATACACATACAAAACTATAACACCGTACTCCGTCCATCTTTTCTCCGTATAAAACATTTTATAGAGAACTTACAAAGATAAATAATATCTTTAGTGTAAGCCGACAATCTGAGTCCTGGGGAGCTCAGCATGGGAGGGGCATGCGCAGAATGTGCCGGACAGCGTAGCGACATTCTCCAGTCTTTGATACCGCTGGATCTGACACAGGTTCACGGTCACACGGGCCACATGTGCGCGCTCGTATTTTATTCTTCTCCGATATATAGACCTATATGTACATATATAGCTGATAGTAATCCATCATAAAACCGCGTGTGTTCTGACGGACTTTATACAACACCAGGATATGGATACACACGTTTTATTGGTACGTATATACAAGAGGAAATATTCATACAACATGACATCTGACTATTTTGGTCACATACATCGTAAGGGATATACGTTACAGATTTGAGGAAAAAACAGGTTAGAAATTGAACTATTACACTATTTTTTTTCTCGCACCTACGACGTACGGCGAAATCGTTGAGGAATTATAAACGAAACATGGTGGGTGCATGCTATGATAAATAATGTGCAGAAAGTAATGAATTCGTATCCGATATAGTATTCTTGGTGTTGTGTCTATAGCTATAACCACAGTCTGAAAATTACTTTCTCTTGTTGTTTGTTCTATGTACTGGGACATACAATCTCATATGTTCCCTTTGAATTAACGATCTCTAACTCAACGAGGTATTCATTTTTGTTCTTTCCTTTGTCTGAGTCTCAGTAACCTCGAAAAGTTAAGAAAAAAAGAAAACAGTTTTGAAACTCTTGTTCCTTTTGTCTAGTTCTCCTTCTTTAAATCTTCTTGTGCCCCCCAACTTAAAAACAGGTACTCATTTCAATCAATGAAGGAATGTCGGCTATCATAAGAACGTTACATATGAAAGTAATACATTCTTCCATAAATCCACCAGAGAAGCAATTGAGAGTATATTCCTAATTTGTAAACACGGTATTTACGTCCAGAAATAAAGTCTTTATTGCTTTTATTTTCCCTTAACCATAGTGAGAAAATACCGGCTGTGAATATACAAGCCCAGACCAGTACTTTACATGGTCCTAGCCTAGCCACAACCAGGCCTTCCTAGGGGGTCATGATAGTGAGCTTCGGCAAAAATAGGATCGGTAATTGGCCAGCTAGGGGAGTGAGCCTTGTGTATTAATAAGGGTAACATTTCTCTTTGCGCGGGCAAATGAAATCTATGGTGTCCAAATTCCCCGGCAAATTCTTCCTGTAAGGTATTACGGAAGGGGGTCTTCAACCTCCACTTCACTGAAAACATCTTTCTCGATGCATATAGGTACGAGTACCGTGTTTGTTGCGTACTTTTCTGAGTTGGAGCTCCCGAAGCAAGCACCTAACATCGCGGTTTGAAAGAACAAACTAACATCGGCCACATGTGTCCACTGCACGGTACAGACTGACTGACAGCACGACGTCGGTGGGAAATATTTGTGTTTGATATCAAAACAGCCGGTAAATGACTTGACTTCCCTAAAGATGATCGTATAACACTCCCGTCACCGCTGAGGACCTCTCGAGTTGGCAAAACAAATGTTACGCTGACAAAAGCAATTCGATCGGGTGATCAAACTTGTCCCCGAGATAATCTGTAAGGTTGTTACAAAGTAAGACGTCATTTTTGTCTTCCTTTCCCCTGACAGAGGTACAAGCCTTTGTCTTCTCACTACCTAGCCAGCGCCCTGAAACGGCGTAAATACGCTGTAATAAAATCCATAAATAATGAAATGGAAAATGTCTAAAATAACACTAAACTGTTCGCCTAAAATACTTCAGTCAACATATATGCTTACTACGTTCTGTAAGAATCTGCATTTCAATATGTTGCCTCATAGTAAAATTAGATCATATAGAGAGGAAAAGTATTTCGTTGTCTTCGATGAAAAAGAACTCGTGGCGTACTCTTCAATTTCAGGAAGGCTTATGTTATCAGACGGTCTCGTTATCTGATAAACATGTATTGAGTTCAACGCTTGATCTTTGATCTCACACCCTGCGGCTCGGTCAGGATAGGCAGGTTTTGTGCTAATGTGAGAATCAGACAGCCTGGGGGGAGGGCAGCTACTCAGTACATATACATGGATATATATATACAGGCTCAAACGGACCACGGTATTAAAACAAACCCAGCTGTTTTACATGATATGACTACTTACAGCATATATCTACACATCATGTATGTTAACACACAGAATGCGTCTAATACAAGTCATCCACGTGACTGAACACAATTTCATTGGAAGTATGTAAAAATTTCACTTGGTTTTGGAAAATTTTGAACCGTTATATCCGAACACGATTATCACTGACTGGTATGTTTTAAGCGTAGAAGATGACTAATCCCCTATACATTTTACATCAGTCGCCTTTAGATGCGGGGTTTTCAGGTGGAAAATCGTACACGTACCTGCTTTGTCAGATTCTTCCACTTCGATGGGCACATCGTCAATGTCCTCCTCCTCGTCGTCGTCATCATCATCCCACGGGTGCCAGACGGCAGGCCGGCGGGCTGGGGGCAGCCCTGGTCCCGAGCAGGGTCCGACATGACTCGGCGTCGGGTTCGGTGTGCTGGGAGGAGAGGCTGAGTCTGTGATACTTGTCTCGGGAAGACAGGGACTTCTCGCATTCGTGTCCTCGGGGTTGGTTGCGTTGTGTGCCCGAGGGGAGCCGCTGCACTTCGCCCTGACAATGTCCAAGCCGTCACCGTTCATCTCACCCGTCGTGAGACTGAAATCTCTCGGACCCGAGTCTGACGAGTCCGCTGGACCCTTGCTGTCACCCACCGACAGCGGCAAGGCCAGATGCTGCAGACCGCCGCTCATATAAGTTTGATGTGCTCCTGACATGATGCACCTCGATCAGTACACCATTTCAACGTTAGACGAATTTTAAAGCGTCCTTAAACAGTTATAGGTCAGTTTACGTGCGGAAAACTTCTACTAGGCAGACTTGCTCAAGGTCAACTACAACACAAAGAAGACGTAGATCAGCTGGATGAACCACCACCGTAAAGAGTTGCTGTCCGTGAGCGCACGTGAGCCGGTCTCGCCCCGCCGTGCCTGTAGGGGTGTATGATACCACTGCTGCTGAACCACAGTTCATATCGGCCGGGAAAAAGACTTGCGGATCCATTGACCCCAGCTTAGTTCTGCCGCCGGGACAGACCATTTTATAGCCCAGGGGCAGGGGTGTTAGTCAGAT
Source organism: Branchiostoma belcheri (assembly GCF_001625305.1). Taxonomy (NCBI): domain Eukaryota; kingdom Metazoa; phylum Chordata; class Leptocardii; order Amphioxiformes; family Branchiostomatidae; genus Branchiostoma; species Branchiostoma belcheri. Next base: position 875,002 of record NW_017804498.1, read on the forward strand.
GTTGAAGCACATTGCGAACCGTTTGAATAATGATGAAAAAAAGACTATTGAATGTGGAATTAAAAGGAATATGAACGGCCCCTTTTTCTAAACCAAGAGGAAAAACAAATACGGACTGCCATCTTTAAAACGGAATCTTTTCAAACATTCTGACATTATTAGGTACGCCCTTAATTTTATGGGGTCTCACAAGACACTGTGGTCTTGACACATTGTACGAAAATCTAAAAGGAAGCTTGTGACAAGACAAAAATTGGATGTACAAATAGTGTAGACTGTAGTGTAGGCCCACAACAACAACAGATAAGAATACTAGATAAAGGATAAAGGAAGAACTGTTCTCCTCCATCATCTACATTTATCAAAGGACTGTCCCCAAAGCCACGAACAAGGTCCGTGCTCCTAATTGGTCAGCCTGATAATTGATGGTTCGGACAGGCTAAACTGGGCAACAGAAGGTTAACGATTAACACCCAGGGTTGCACCTGACCCTGGTGGTGAGGGGGAGGGTGGTGGGCGCGTCTGGCGGACGGCAAAAGTCTGCTGAAGTGGACTGACGTGTGCCTGCTTGCTTGCTTGCGTATGTCGAAGTCACCTCTGAGAGAAATGAAATAAAAGTGTAGTTGTGGTATCATTCTGTTCTTTCTGGTCAACGTTGTAACCATTTCCACCTCCGTGTGTGGAGGTATTGTTTTCGGTGTATTTGTCTGTATGTGTGTTTGCTTGTGTGTTCTTACAGTTGAATGACAGCACGTAGATGATGGGAATTCCCAGAGCATAGACCACGAAAGGTCAGGAACAGGAAGGTAGGAGCCCGCAGAAAGTTGGTCTGCTGGCTGGGTGGCAGTGGGAAAATGTATTCAGAGAAATTTCCAATTGAATTTTAATCTGTGGCTGGTGTCCCGTACGTGCCTCACCACGGCCTGAAAAATGCCCTGTCCCTGTGTGGCAGATGTCCCGTACGTGCATCACCACGTCCTGTCCCTGTCCCTGTGTGGCTGGTGTCCCATACGTGCCTTACGGCGTCCTGTCCCTGTCCCGGCTGGTGTCCCATACGTGCCTTACGGCGTCCTGTCCCTGTCCCGGTGTGGCAGGTGTCCCGTACGTGCATCACCACGTCCTGTCCCTGTCCCTGTGTGGCTGGTGTCCCATACGTGCCTTACGGCGTCCTGTCCCTGTCCCAGTGTGGCAGGTGTCCCGTACGCGCCTCACCGCGTCCTGGCCCTGGGTCCCGGTGTGGCTGGTGTCCCATACGTGCCTTACGGCGTCCAGTCCCTTGAGGTAGGAGTTGGGTAGGTGCCTTACCACGTCCCGTCGTTGTCCCTGTGTGCCTGGTGTCCCATGCGTCCCTTGCCATGTCCCGTCCCTTGTAGCAGGTGCCCCATGCATGCCTTACCACGTCCCGTCCTTGTCCCTGTGTGGCTATTGTCCCGCACCTTACCACGTAACACGTCCCGTTCCTTGTGGCAGGTGTCCCGTACGTGTGCCTTCCCGGGCGGCACCCTGCCCCCTCACATTCAAGTATCATTACCCTCATTAGTGTGTTATTCCACCCGACACCCCGGGCTGCCCACATGTGAGGATTAGGGCGCCGTAAGCGATATCTCTTCCCGCTCCTTCTTCGCACCACGACACGTTCGTCTGTAAGGCCGAGGAGCCTCACGTCTTATCAGAAAGTCTAAGGAAGAAATCCTAATCCAAACTTATCAAGCTTCAGACGGCGGGAAATCGTGTGTAGCGATCAAAATATTGTACCGACCGGGGTTTAACCAACGGGATGGTGCTTTATAGGGCTGTGCATGTGGTGCTCCTTACAACTTTTCATCTTAGGACCAGATATTTCACATCTCGAAAGCCAAATGTTAGGCAAATAGCATAAAAATTTGTTAGAATACGGGGGCTATTTTTCTATCCCGTACTTTCAGTTACTTTCTACGATTTTAATGTAGAATTTCCAAACACCAACCCACCGACAAGGACAAAGACAATCTTTTGCTTCACAAGACGGCTGGTTTTTGTACGAAGTATGCACGACCCTCTCAAGAATGATGTAAGTTTGTGATCGTACGACAATCGTACATGAAATGTACATGTGGACAGGCCCTTCGTCTCATCCTTCTTCATTCCACCCCTCTCTAGTCCCTCCCTCATTCCCGTCTGAAAACATTTCTTTCTAACTCGCGGCCAATTCATAAAATGACACTTCCAACACGTTTGTGTGAAATTTTGATACAGATTCCGTCTGGAGATAGTGACTTTATTAATAAGTGTCTCCAAGGCGTCGATAGCATCTTCAGAGGTCAGTCCGTACCTCCGGAAGGTCGACTCGAGTGGCTGGGTAAGTAGGTGATAGTAATTCTTCATTTATATAGCTAGTCATGGAGCTGTTTTCTATTGATAGGACAGGTGAAGGCTCCAATGTAAAAGAAATGGAAATCGTTGTTTTGACTAGAAATAAAGGCTTGGAATTCCGTCAGGAGAGTGAGTCATGTGAAAAGAGTGGTAAAAATACAAACTTACAAACAGGTTGTACACTTTATTTTGAAGGGAAATAATCATCCAGCGCGTCTTTGATATCACACGTCTCTTTATCCTGAGTAATATGCATATTAACTTGATAAAGAACGAAATTTTGAGCAAGATCAGTTTGCCTCCTGTTATGATTTATGTAACCCACTTCCGAACCGGTAGCCACACGACCACCCTCAGTCAATGGATGGGTATATGGTAAGGTAGGACCCGGTCACATTCGACCTTCAATCGTTGTACGATCGCAAACTCATTTTTGTGATAGTCGTGTCAGTTTCGTACAGTTGTCTTATCATGGAAAAGACTGTCTATTCTTGCCAGCGGTTGGTTCTGTCACGGGGTACTTGAAAATACTGCAATACCAGCGACGAATGTAGCGGAGCGTTTTAACTTTAAAGGTTTAGAATGCACAGGCACTGGTGTGTTAACTGGGAGGAGGCTAATCAAAAACGACGACCGTGTTTAATCTAACAGAAACACTCATAGTTAACGATCAAAGAGCTCCAACCCACGAGTGCTACTCCTTGATGGGAAAGAATTGTTTGTTTTTGAACAGGGTCAGTCATGTTCACTGATCTTGACATGATTCTATGATTCCGATGGTTACGGTTACCATGGCATTTTCTATGCACATTAGTGGCTCGACTTAGCATCTTTTGCCGCCTTTCTATAGAATCGCTCTCGGCAATTACATGCCAAACGGAATACAATTTTCCGCCGATATAAAGTGTTGATTTTGCTGAGGCAGAGCCCGATGATTTGATCCCATGCCCCATTGGCGCTACCGGGGTGCGGCGGTCAGCTATCTCGGCAGGAGTCGCGAAGGGGGCGGGCCGTGCTCTTGGCGCTACCATCACTTGTCCTGACTTTAGTGATGTCAAACTAAATCATGTCTGATGTAGTACTATATGTAAATCTAAACTTGAAAGAGAAAACTTTCCAGATACCCGCACTCTGAACCAACCAGGCAATCGACTCCGATTGAGGCAAAGAACTTCAATGCAACGCAACATGAAATCTAGCGCACAGAGAAGCTTTGCCGTTTGTTAGGTATCATTTCTATCATCCCAGAAGATACACAACGGACAGTCCCCACTGAGGAACGAAGCAGGGTCCAAGAGGGTTATCCTCTACAGAAGGAAGGCGTAATCCCGACATTTAAAATTCCATTGACCCCCTATTAGTTACTCAAATAGACAGAATGTTGTTATAAAACATTCATGATGATGACAGGGCGACGGTTCTGACAGGACGCGGCGAGCTCGAGGTCGCCTTCCCGCGCATTTCCACAACTCTGCCGCCCGAAACTCCGTCCGTGGACGGGGAAGTTTTTATACCTCCCAGTTTGGATCACGTTTGAGAGGTCAGCGTGGAACAGGGTGTCAATCAAAGACATCTTTACGACGAGGACGGTACAAAAATATCACTATTTATTAGGGACAGATGGTGGCGGCCCGGCTAATGTTTCCTCGGCAAACCGACGGGTCGGCGTTCCCTATGGTCACCATGGAAACGGCGATGGCAGGGTTATGTATGTCCCGTGTTCGTCTTTGTCTATTCTCTTCCTTCTGTTTGTAGTTTTTATGCGAAAATTATCGACTGTACCAACAAGAAAAATTTTAAACTGCAGTCAAACACTCGATCTACGAAAGAAGATGGTGTGCTAGTGAATCCCGAAAAGACAAGACAAAACTTAAACCTGCTTCTTTCATGATATATCGATATTGAAATATCTAAACGACAATCTGAATTCCACGCACTAAATTGATTTCCTCCAAACAGCTGTCATGTGATATGAAATATGAAGGTTTGCGTGATTCATTGTTCTCGTTTTACCCTAGGTTTAGGGAGAGTTCCTGAGTGACATTTGGCGTAGGGTACTAGCTGTCCGATGGTATGGTGCATACGGTCTGGGCATGCATCTCTTGACACTTCTTGAGCCTGAGTGCGAGCTATCAAACCCAAATTTCTCTCATCACTGCCGTCATGTTGGGTCCTGTTGTCAAACGTGGTCGTTGACCTGCACTACTCACCCAGAATGCAGGCGTCCAGAATTGTGTTGAAAAAAAATCAACCTTGGACATGTGTGCCCTGATTCCCCTCTAAAGCCGCGGTTGTTATTTCTGTAAATAGCCTGCATTTGTGTCACAAATTACTCGTCATCTGAGTATGGGGCGGAATTTGGGGGTTTTGACACCAGAAGAGGCAGGTGGAGCTCTAGTAAACATGGATGGTGAATTACTGGATGGTGGAATACTGTCCAAAGTTTTGTTTCTCAGCACATTTCTAAAGTGGTTCTCGACAGTGCGAAAGCCTTGCATTGATTGTTTTTTGGTGTAAATGGTTGACATGTCGATCCAAAACGTCGTGATAACAACGACATCTCGTGCAGCTCTAGTTTCAAGGTCACGTGACGGTGAACACGTTCGAGGCCAAAGGTTAAGCGCCGCCATGACAGGTGGCCGTGACAGACGTGATGATGTATTTAGGTCTTTGCGATGACAGAAAAAACTTCCTGCAAATGCACTAATACTCCAAAGTTCAATGACATATAAATTGATCTGATGCGCATTTGCAAAAACTGTTCTATTAACTGGATAAACTAAAGCAATCGCATGTGGATTATATTAATATAATCAAATAATATATTTCAAATTGCCGATATTGCAAGACGCAGCAGTTAATGACCAAAGAGGATTTCTTACGAATGCAGAACATGAACAACTGGACGTGTCAAACATCGGAGAAGAAAAGTCTACAGAGAGCTGGCTTGAACCACAGCTCCTCTACTTTGATAGAAAATACGGGTCACACCGCACTGTCTGAATCTAGTCCTGTCACGGTGTACCCACACCCTAGTCAACTAGTTTGACTGCATCTGGAGTGAACACGCCGAGACCTGGGCCGAATCACCCCGCCACTGCACTCAGTAATCCCCTCATAACGATGCTATTTGGTCGGCGGATTCCGCCACTTACCGATAAGTCCCTCTATCGCGCCCCAGCCAAGACACCTGGGTCGGCCCACCGTTTGTGGACCGGCGTTTAGAAGCCGTTTAAACTTTTAAACACGATTTGCGAGGAATCTGCCCGACGATGATTGCCAATCAGACAGAGGTTAATGGAGACGTGGGAAGCTGTGTGTGCCACAGAAGCTCAGCAACCTGGGACGACACCAGGTGAAGCCAGGAGTCCCGGAAACCGGTAGACGTCATTACAGACACAGCGTGCTACTCAAACACTGAACAGTATGGGCTCAAATGTAGAGAATCGTTTCAAAGCCGTCCCTAGGGCTAGAATGAGTAACTGAAAACGGACCCACAAATACAATATGGCATTTATCCTGTGAACTCCAAGCTGCTCTGAAAGCGGAATTTGAAGAATGAACCGGGAAAATTTTCTCCGACCGAAAAAAATAATTAGTTCCGTTTTTTTGTTCGCGTTAGGACTACTGGTAAGTCGCGACGTGTGAGGGGATTCCCATGACCCATGACCTCCTGACGTCGTTGTGAATACTATCTGCGGCATCATAGGCAGGTATCAGCAGTGTTATTTGTGAAGCAACGGCTGAGAATACGTGGGACTTTCCAGCACTTTCCAGGGCTGAATGTGTTTTGTTGACGATTTTAAAACAAAGTCCTTCTTTCAACATGCCTCCGATGCCTAGTAAGGGAATAGGCTTGGTGGCACCGGCATCAACTTTGAGTTCGAATGAACTATTAATCATTGCATCATTATAACACATACAGCAGTATTGAAGCTGAATTTCAACTGATGTTGTTCATTGTCACAAAAGCTACTTTTAGAACTGTGTAGACTGTAGAGGATAATGTGTGTGGACTCCACATACATTATTTGTTAACGTTGGATCTGGAATCATATACTAGATTTAAACAATCTTAGGTAAAGGAAAGGTAAGGGTTTTTTCAACTTCAAAGGGCTCAACCTGCTAACGTACTCAATTTCGTGCCAAACGTACTGGGGGGGGGGTTGTTGTGAGTATTGCTGCAGCCCCCATGTAGCTAACTTCTGCTACCAAAAAAGTGAGAGGGGCCTTGGGCTACATCCATGTATATATTTACACATGCGCACGTGTAAAGCAACGAGAATTCACCGATTACATTTACATGTTTCTGCCCAGCGGCCCTGAGTGCTCCTTTCTCCACGGAAATTAGTCTGCCTCTTGTAGAAAAACAAAATGCTATTGTATCACCTCATACGTCATATTCTTCCAAAAAATGTAGCCTTACTTTGTCAGACTTATTAAGGTATTAGTTGTTATATTCATGATTTTTAACAGTTATACAGAGCTCGACAGTACAGTCTGCACAGTACGGTCGAAATGTACGCGCAGGCAGAGCCTGTCCGGTCGCCTTTCTCCGGCCCAGGCAGTCGCCAAACCAGCGGACATCCGCTCCAACCCCGTCCCGTCCGTCAGAGTGGTTCACGCGGGCGTGTCCGCCATGATCATGACAAGCAGCGGGAAGACCAGGACACGTCTTCACACACGTACGAAGACGCCGAGGCCGTGAGAGGTCACGCAACGCACACATCTGCAGGTAACCGGTGCTTTTCATACCTGCCTTTTACAGTGGATAGTTGTACAATCAGAAGAAAATTAACCTGTAGAGAGGACATATTACTTACCGACTATTGCATAACTTGCTGTATAAGTAAATAAATTTGATGGCAACAAGAAATCCCTCCAATCTTAATAGGCTGGGGGGGGGATAAAAGTGCCCGCTTCAACTTTGATATCGGATAGCGTCCGAACGGCTTGTGCTAGGAGTAGGACCACTAAACTTGGTGACCTAAAATATTGTTGCCAACAATTTCATAGCAGTGACATTAATGATTTAAAAATGTGTGTTGCCATGACAACTGGTTTCTGAAAGAAATTTCAGACTTAAACAATTAAATTTTCAGACTTTTATGTTAATTTACACATGATGTCTAATATTAATAACATATAATTTCATGTAATTTTTATCAATAATTTTGCATACTTTATGCTAATTTGATGACGTCATTGGCCAAAGTCCAAGATGGCGGATCATTAGATCAGGTACATTCCGGCTATTTTCCTTAAAATTTCATCCCAACTTCAATTTTTTTTTACAGAAAAGGTTAATTTGAACAGGTTTAGTCTATTTCCATTGTAGTTTTAGGCTTTATCTTGAAAAAAAATCAACAATCTAAGATGGCGGACAGTTTAAATATGCATGACGTCGTTTTATGACGTCACTGGTGTTGCTAAGGGCAACATACGAATAAGTAGACCTTATATTCTATGATAAACACGTTTTGTTAAACTTGTGTTGTATACCATTAAGTCAAGAGAAAAACGGTTTTAGGCAATAAATCACATGAATGGCGAACGTTCCCGCACCGGTGGGCATTTGGAGCTTCATAAAGGCACTCTGGTCCCGCAACAACGGGCGTTGTGTGTGTGTGTGTCTGTGTGTATGTATGTATGCATGTTTGTGTGTGTGTGTGTGTGTGTGTGTCTGTGTGTATGTATGTATGCATGTGTGTGTGTGTGTGTGTGTGTGTGTGTGTATGTATGTATGTGTGTGTGTGTGTGTGTGTGTGTGTGTGTGTGTGTGTGTGTGTGTGTGTGTGTGTGTGTGTGTGTGTGTGTGTGTGTGTGTGTGTGTGTGTGTGTGTGTGTGTGTGTGTGTGTGTGTGTGTGTGTGTGTGTGTGTGTGTGTGTGTGTGTGTGTGTGTGTGTGTGTGTGTGTGTGTGTGTGTGTGTGTGTGTGTAGTGTGTGTGTGTGTGTGTGTGTGTGTGTGTGTGTGTGTGTGTGTGTGTGTGTGTGTGTGTGTGTGTGTGTGTGTGTATGTATGTATGCATGTTTGTGTGTGCGAAGTATATTTTTCCGCAGACTGTGCGTATCCGGGTGGAGTGAGCGGCCGCCGTGGTGTCTGTAGCTTCCTCCGCGCCCGCCGCAGCTGCCTAGCCGCCGGCATCGCCGTGCTGTTGAGCTTGGCCGCCGTGGGACTCGCCCCTCTGACGTTCAGCAACATACAGGTATCAGTCTTTTTTTATATTCCGAAACATGTAATCACAAGACGTGGTGACGGCACACTCAAGTTTTTTCACCAGCACAGGGACAGTACAATCTCATTTACACCTGGGCAAAGTGAGGAAAGTCGTGTAAAGTGCCTTTCCAAGGGCACAAGATCGGTGGCATGTCAGGACTCCAACCCGGGGCCTCTGGTTCCGAGTCGAGAACGCTGCCGCTACGCCACACGACCCCACAATCAGTCTTGTACCATAAAGCATGTTGTTCGAGATTTTTCTATGATTCTCATTTTTTTAGGAGTGATACGAGGGTTTTAAAAAGAAATTGCTGCTGTTTTTCGTAAGTTTATTTCGTACATTATTCCCGGTCTCAGACCCTCTCCCTCCAGTCCGCTTTATCCATCATGACGTACGTATATACGTTTGTAGGAAATATCTCAACTGTCGACAACCGTGACGCACGACCAAGACAACCTGCGCCAGCTGAACGCCACTGTTGACGCTTTGAAGAGCGATCAAGACAACCTGCGCCAACTATCCGCCACTGTTGACGCTTTGAGGCGCGACCAAGACGCCTTGAAGGTCGACCAAGACAACCTGCGCCAACTGTTTGCCATGGTTGACGCTTTGAAAAGCGATCATCAAGGCAACCTGCGCCTACTGTCCACCACTGTTAACGCCTTAAAACGCGACCAAGACGGCATGTCCACTGCTGTTAACTACTTAAAACGCGACCTGGACAACGAGCGAAGCCGAACCACCACCTTGGAGCAGCGTCTTCGCGGGATTGAGAAGACTTTGCGTAATTATAAATTGCGTTTTAATCTGTTATGTTTTCCCTTCATGTTGGTCTATTTGAAAACTTTATTTGTTTAAAAACAACAGTTAATGCGGGTCACTATTTCATTACATGTGTGTGTGTGTGTGGGGGGGGGTCGCTTTTAATACATATTACATATCAAATATTCGTATATTGAATACAGCTCCGGGGGTAGATTTATTGCATGATCTTGCATGTATATCCTGATTTTCGATATGACCCATCCATGGCCTGTTGCTGATACAAAACTTGTTTTCCAGTATCTTGTCCTGAAGGTTACACAATTTGGCATGGAATCTGCTACAAGGCCTTCAACACACGCAAGTCTTTCAGCGAAGCGGCCGCGGCCTGTCGTGCAGACGGCGGCACCCTCGCCATGCCCCGAGACGCTGACACCAGATCCTTCCTCATCTCCCTGTACAAGTCCGTAAGCGACCATTCGTTCTTCTGGATCGGCCTGCACGATCAACGCGAAGAGGGAAGGTTTGAGTGGGTGGACCGTTCTGCACTTGGGCCGTACAGCTCCTGGGATCTGGGACAACCGGACAACGGGCGATCGGGCCGCTTGGGCAACGAAGATTGTGTCCTTTACTCCTCAGGCCCACCCCAGCAAGACAAGTGGCACGACTATGACTGTCCCAACCCGTTTAGCTTCATATGCCAGGCTGACCCAGGTACTTGTTGTATCCGCACTATTTCTTGAAACCCTTCCATACAGCAAACATTGCACAGCTTAAGAATCCGTCAGAATAAGCGGCAGATCATCATTGCTCTTGTTACAAACCATGTCTGAACTAAACCAATCCACATGTCATCCCTGATAATTCTTATGTTTTTTTCAGGACGTGCACAGGCGACAAGCGGGAGTCTCACCACTACTGTGCAGCGGCTCTCCGACCATCCGCAGTCAAACTAACTAGTAAAACTTAAGACCGGGAATTACTGCATTGTTATATTTCAGTCCATACCATGGTATGGATGAAATATATTGTGTTCTCTGATGTTTCTTCTTCTCCTCCTCCTTCTCCTCCTCCTGCCAAACAGTCAAAGGGATTCAACTCAGCCATCATTCAGCCAAATGACTTGAAATTTGGCATGGAGGTAGAGTGGGCCAATACCCCCAGGCGTTTTTTTCATTTTTTTGATACATGCCTTTGAAAAATTTTTATGAAGGTTTTTTGGGGCATTTTTTGACAAAAAATGGATTTTTGGATCCTGAGCCCCGGTTTTACAACCAAATGCTCTGAAATTCGGTATAAGGGTACCTTGAACATGTGTCTACAGAATGGCAGTCACATATTTGGCATACACCACTTCCAAATGACTCATTTGGGGGACTTTAATGGCTATTTCAGGCCAAAAAAGGGCCAAAAGTGCTATACCCGTTCCATGTTCTATCTAAAGAATGGCCTGTTCCATCTGCCACTGGCCATGGAACACGTGTTCCACTGGGGGTTACCTGGGGTCACATTGCACGTAAGTCGTGCGTAATGACCCACACATTCAATTTTATGTGGCTAAGACCTTCAAAATGTATCAAATCTCATCATTGTTAGTATTTGCATACTTGTAATAAGATTAGTAAAGCATTCGAGATCCAAAGTGCTTGTTGTAGCATCTTTGTTATCAATTACATAGCTACTATTTAATTCAGTTATTTGAGAACCTTTGCCAGTTGTGCACTGGGGTAAGTTTGGAATAGTCCACTTTTGCATGGGAGGGAGATGGACTGAAATATGCTGTATTTGCTCCCAAGCAAATGTCGGCCTTTCTAGTTTTAGAACAGCATTTTCCCCCAAATGTTCCTGCAAGTTTAATCTACAATGAATCAGAAATGCTGAATGGAATGAAGCAGTTCGTAATCTATAAAATGGTAGTCACGCTTGTTTCCATACGGAACATTGTCTACTTATTTAAACAAGGCACAAAATGTCCTGATGGCAGAATGGTATCAAGTTTACTTGATGAAAATGAGGGAAACATCCAGATGTAAGTTTTCCTGAATATTTGGAAAGTAGCAAGTTTAGGAAAGGTGATTCTGTCTTAGAAGTAGACGCAGTGTCAATAGAACATTCATATTCTATTGCTGTTATTACTTTTACTATTATTGTTTCTTATTACAATACAATGTAGAGAAAAACGATGAGGGGCAAATACCAGAGGGTTACTGTGGTTAATTTTTACAAACAAACAAACAAACAAACAAACAAACAAAGTTTAACAAACAAACAAAAGGCATGGACGAGGAAAAAAGCAAAGTTTGCCGGGTTCATGGCTGTCGGGGAGGTGTGTGTGTGTGTCTTTATTCACCCAAGCAAGCAACCAACCAACCAACTAACTAACCAACAAAACAATCTAAGCAATCACTTTATCATGAACGTTTTTTTTAAATACACATCCTAATATATTTGATGAACGTGTGACATGTATAGACGTACACATTTTTGCAACCTATTTATGCCCAGTCACGTTTTGACAATTGCGCTAACAGGGAGGCGTCTTTACGTATCAGACGAGCGTTTTTCCAACATTAATCCCTGCACGATGATGTTGTTTAACCCCATGAATTCAGTCAATTCTGCCCAATTACTCAGATCCGGCTGTAATCCTCCTATCGCCCGACACACGGCGCACAAATGTGTACAAGTCTCCCCGCAGAAACTATCCGAGAAGCGATTAAAACTTCTGGACACGGTTTGCTGACCCCCGGAGGTACGCTTATCTGTCCTATTGACTCCTCTTAGCCGCTCTTTCGCTTCATGAAATCACCGTTCAACGTCGCCTAACCGGTTTAACGTGGCGATGCCGTGATAAGAAAACCGCTGTGTGCGGTTAGACAAGCCGGTAAGCAGGTAGAAGACAGTCACTAAAATCACAACCGCGGATTCATCGTCAAAGCTTTGATGATACTTTTGAGTGGTTGCATATATTGTTGTTTGTTGTTGTCAAGTTAATGAGGAGTCTAAGTAAACATCCATGCATAAATCAATTAAAAATGGTAAATTACAGTTATAAGGAAACAGGACGGATTGTGCGTTTTAAAGTAGGGGATCGGAACTGTACAGATTTTGTCTAGTGTTGAAGGTCAACGGTTTGTGAATATCTTCCTGCAAATAAAGCGGTTGATGCACCAAAATTTAGCATCTATCTTCTTTTATGCCTAATGCAGTTATTGATCAACTATCTGCCAGAAATGTTAGAAAAGTTGCATTTTCTAATTTTACGGAGAATCCCTTTGTACCGATCCAATTATTTCCGGCTGCTCCAAATGAAATTACTATACGCGATGCCTGGGGTGCAATTTATGAATTAATCCTATTATACCAAGAATCAAAGACTATATTAGTGTAACAATCAATACATATCCATGCGTGACCTTAGCCCTATAAGTGAATATTCTATGCAATCAAAAGCTAAATATTCAGAATTACTGTCATCTGATTACGTCACCTTTAACTCCTGGTCGTCACGTGTCAATTACGTCATGGTCTGGTTCACAAATAACCAATCAGAGCAGCTTAATTGAAAACATTGAAATTGAATGGTTTTTGTTTTATAGTGTAGCGAGGACTTGTATAATCAACTTGATTGATGAATTATGGGCAAAGGCCCCACAAAGCAAGTACCCTATCCGAGGCCTTGCACCCATAGGCTAACAATAATGTATCTTTGTTATCTTATCTATATTTTTTTCAGTTTTTTAAACTGTAGGTGTGCCAATATTAATGGACTCAATAAAATTGCCGCATGTTAAGTACAAATGCACCTAAATCACTGTATCTGAATCATAACCTTTTTCAGTTTTCATAAAGAAGTTGAAAAAATAAACGTGTACTTGGAAGAAGGCATCATAAAAAACGTGACTCATGTATCAAACATCCGGGTATCATATCAATATTTTCGGTGTAGTTGTTGAACAGAAAACATGGAAGAAAAAAATCAAGCTCCTGAAAAAAACGCTTTCTGAAAAAAAAGTCGCTGCTGCAAAGTATGCGCATCTGTATTGACCTTATGGCAAGGAATACTAGTATGCACTTCTGGAAAATTATACTGAAATCGAAACCAGAGATTTTATATGACAGTTTTCTTTCGTTATTAAACACCGTCAGACCGTGGATATGGCGCGGCATTTGGGAAATTGGCGCCGGAATGGCTACATTCGGGGGTATAAACGTGGTGTTTGTGGCGTGATTAGCCGGACAGATGTGACCCGTGGCGGGAAACATTACCTCACCGCGGCAGGGATGGCAGCGATTATCGTACCTGTTATGACTGGTGCGTGTAAGAACCGGAAAATTAATGGAACAATTTCCTCTACAGCTGGGGTGAAGCCGTTCGATCCGTTGGACAAACCGTTTGCAAAACTTTCGCAATTGTAATTTGTTACTTCCGGGTACGGAGGTATTGTTTTGGGTGGCTGTGGGTTTGTGCTCCTGTTTGTCCGGATAGAGTAGGTTAACAGCACGTGGGTGTGGGGGAGATTGACAGGCAGAATGACAGGGGTCTCAGGATCTGGTCGGGAGCCAGAGGGATATAGGAATTAGAGGTCGAAATGGGGAAATTCAGGAAGCCAAGGATCGCATACTTACGGAAGTTTGAAATCTTAGAAGCCTTTTTTTAAACTAAAAACGCGTTACCACGTGAGGTGTGTATATACTCTCAAAATTTCTCTCGATTAAGCCACATTGCTTACCTACATTATCGGCGCAGGATCATTGTAACTGAATGACAAAGTTTGCTTTTCAATTAAAGCATGTTGGGCTCTTTTTCAGTAGCATATACACAAGCGCAGAGAGGTGTATCATATTCTTCCAATGCAAATGAAGGTAGCAATTGCAAGCCGGATATGGTGTGGAAAAATTAGTTAGCGTTGCTCAAGGCCAGAGATGTGTCAGTCAACTATCCAGCATTGAGACATATCTCGCCTACACGTCCTCAATTTACCAGCGCACAAGCGCCCTCCTTTGGTTTTTAGAGAAAACGCAGTGTAACAGGTGCAACGACAGCCCACTACATTTGCTATGGTGATGAATTAACCTTCAAGTGTATCTGATCCTAACAACAGACTGACCAGCCAAACACCATCTGCAGTTACCCACTCTTTTATTGCTCAAAGTCAAGCAAACTACCTAGTGCCTTTAAATCATATACAGGTGCATGGAAGTTTAACAGTATTGGCTCTGTATGCATTCAAATCCACCAGATACTGAGCTACATGGAAAAGTTGATGAAAAGCAGAGTCCACTTTGTTTAGATACTTTTCAGCCTTGACTCACTTTCAGTGTATTTCCAGCTGAAAATCACCTTTACAAAAATATCACTTTCTGTCAAGCACTTAGTCTACTTGTATGGCATAGATTCTTCCCACATCTTTACATTTGACACCAAACATGTTCTTTCTACCAGAGAAAAGGCACTGCCATCTAAAAGATTCACAGTCAACACAGAAGTCAGACATCTTAATCAATTCTTTGGTCACGGTTGTGACCAAAATCTTGAACATGCAAAAAGATAGCCAGTAAAAAGCAACCTCTGTCACAAAGCAATTATGTCACAAAAACATCAGGAAAGTCTCTCTTTATAGTTGTTACTGTGTCAACAGTTACAGGCTATGGTACACTGAAAGATAACACAATGAAAAGACTAGAATTACCATCAAAAAGAATGGAATGTGACAGTGGAGTGCAATAAGTGATAAACATTTTCTCTGTTTCCAAACTCATGTCAGCTGTTAGTAAGCTGAGGTCAAAAGTTTTTCCCTCATTCCATGTCAGGAAAACTCACAATCTGCTATGTATAAAAATTATACAGTATAAGACCATGCTGACAGACATGTCTACATTTTAGACAGTGTAATTAAAACTCATTGATTCATATCAACACTTACTGGAACATTTAAAAGTCCTTTGGCAAACACAGGGTATCGGTAAAACATCCTACTTCAAGAATTATAAACTTGATTCCTGGTCTTCTGTGGTAAAAAGTGACTCTTCCCTTAATGCAACAGCAGCATTACTGTCCGACCAATGGTAGTGCTTGTAGTATCTTAATTAGGCCTACATGTTACAATCCTATACATGGAGTTACAAAGTTTTATATCAAGCTATACAGGAGATGTAAAAGTTCTCTTACAAGCTCATTCTTCAAAGCAACTATACATGTGAACATTAGTTCATCCGACTGGTCCTTAGAAGGTGTCTCTGCCAGAGAATTCGCTCAGTGCCTGGATGGGCGACACGTGCCTCTTCTGCGAGCCCTTGCGGACCTTGGCGGACAGCTCCTCTGGTTTCTCCCGCCTCACAAGAGGCTTCTTCTCCGGAGCCTTCATCTTCCACAGAACCACCGGGGACTGGGCGGGGGGAACAGGAATGTTTCAGTATGATGCATGTGTTGATATTTCACATTAATATCATTTCTGAGCCACAATAATGTTTGATACGGAGTGTTCTGGCCCGTGTGATAACTAGCGGTACAACCCGGGGTTCTATTTTGTTATCACTCTGGCTTCAAAATGTTCCATAGAATAATTTGAACACATTTTGCCTGAGTGGCATGCACCGCTTTTGAAAATTTGAATACCAGATTCGGACATTGGAATTGATGCTGTTGCATTTATTTGGCTTAGGAACACCAAATTTCAGAGCATTTTGCATTGAAAGGTGTGTTTTCTCCTTTGTATGACATAAGTGAAATACAACATGGTGTATTCAGCATCACCCTCCCTCAGTTTGGATTGCCCTCCAGCTGAACCTTGAGTGACACAGAATACGCCATGTTGTATTCTATATTTACAACAAGCCAAAGTGCTATCTAACTGTCAGTACATGTACTTGACTAAGGGCCCGGTCAAACACATCACGCAGCAGAATCACAGACTACTCACATTGACATGCTGGTTCTTCATGGCCTTCTTGTACTTGGTGGAGGCGACGTAGCAGGACTTGACAGTCAGCACCACAGCATTCATCAGGTTCTTAGACGCTGTGATCAGGGAAGTGGCACTGTCCAACTACGGAGAGGAAAGTCACAACATTGTCATTGGGAGGGAAACCTTGTTAGTGGAGATCTGTCAATACAATCTGAATATCCCCAAAATCAATAGCCCTACAGGCAAACTTCCCTGACAGGATTTCTACTTTACATTAGTTTGTCTGAGAGTGAATTTAAGTTTATCAGAAAGGGAAATCAGTCGTTTGGATGGATATATTTGAAGAATTAGGATGGAAGTGGGATGGAAAAAAGTCTTGTTTCCAAAGAGGTTTCTACCAAGGCTGCTATTGACATACCATACATAATATTTCTGTGTTCTGTAGAACTGAGAGCTGTCTCTAGAATATTGTGTTAGCAGTCATGACTGAATTGAATAATCTCATCAAAAATTTGTCCAGTCATATAGCTCTATAGCATTAGTGGATTCCAATCTCAAACGGCAACCACGGCAGTTAATCACAACAAGCAAACAAAAACAAAAAACATGACAACCACAATTAAGTCCAGTTTGTCAAATGTACGATCGTAACAAAACAACATGGAGGATCATAAGAGGAAGTAGATAAGGACACCATTTTATTTCACAAAACTGCATCTTCATTATAACTTAAGACACTTGCTGCAGCTTTTCCTAAATGGATTCACAAAACAACTTCTGCAGACAAAATTCATGTCGTGGTAACAAATTCTGTGGCCATTTTACACTCAGACTCAATAGTTTTTCAAAATCATTTTGTATTATTTGCTTTATAGATAATTTCAAATGCATTTGTGCATTTCAAGTGCATTTCAAATGCCTTTGTAAGAAACTGCTTGATATGATTTTGTAATACAGTAATGTTCTGTGTAACAGTATTTTTGGCTTGATACACAGAACTGGAGAAAAGCTAAGACAAGACATTAGATACAAGTAAAAATTCTCACACAAAGAATTAGAGTTGTGATTCGTTCAGTGCAAACTTATAAGACTTTTGTTTGGCATGCTGCACACTGCATACCCATTTTACGTGAAAATCAAATTATCTCGGTGAAAATAGATCAAATCAAAAGAAGTGGGTGGAGCGAAGAGTGCAAACTCTGGTGATTTGCTAAAATGAAGTCACTTCTGTCTGAAGACCAGACCTTGGGGAGGGGTTAGTCTACCAGTCTAACCGTCAGGTTTCTGATCTAAGGGTCGTCAAAGGTGGTCAAGACTTCAGTCAAAAGTGATTCCACATTAAGAAATCAGGCAGACTTTCCAGACGTCTCTATGAGCGATAACTTACCATAGACGCCCAGTGTGGCTATCGAATATGAAAATGAAAGAAGAGTGGGATTACTGGGCATATTTCACAAAGTGCACAACAGGTGGACATCTCCTCAGATCATACATGGTTGTGACATTGTAAACAACAGCTATAACACATATATGGCAAGTGTGAGAGACACAACTGCACTATACAGGCACCAGTGGTGATAGCTCGTCCATGAATACGTCATACACATGATGAAAAGTTGTCAAGAGAAAAACGCAGTGATAGAGATTTACCAAGTATGGCAATATAAAGATACAAACAGGCTATTTACGTTGTGACAGAGAGATCGTGTTAAGATAATTGCAGTTTACGTCAAAATGATCCATGCCTTTGCCTCAAGATTTGTTTAGAAAGATCTTTACCAAGTTAATGACAATATGAAGCAATGGTGGTTTACAGAAGCTGAAGGAACAGCGTGTTGCTGTGAGAGTGTATAAGACTTACCCCTGACACGATGAGCTCTCCGCTGATGTTCTGTACCTCAGCCTTCACTTTACTGGCGATGTTGAGCTGGTGACAGAACAGGGCGATTCTCTGCAGGTACGCCAACAGGTCGTCCTTGGTCTGGGACTCAGGGCACTACAGGAAAAAAAAAGAAAATATTTTTTTTGTTGCGCATACTTCATCATAAAATTATTGTTGATTCCATTTATTTATTTGTATACTGAGCCCCTGTAAATAAAAAGCCAGAGACCACCAGTTGTTGAAATGCAGAGAAAGAAGACATATTCCGCTCCGCATGTCAACTGGACATGACAACTGACCTGGTCAGCGATGGCTCTGGCCAGCTTGTCCATCTTGGTGCCAGCCTCGGCGATCCTCTTGGCTGCATTGATGACATCCATGGTGGACTTCAGTGGACCATGGCCTCTGTGGTTGTGATATAAAGAAAAATTGTCAGCTAAGTGTTTTTATAATTTTACAGGTCAGACTAATGCTGGTGCAACTAACTCTTTTAAACTTAAGTCTTTTAAACCAGTATGAATAGTAAACTACCAACCAAATCATTTACTTCTCAAATTAGTCAACAACAAAATTAGTTAAATATAGTAACATAACTGCTAAAGTCAACTATCAAATATGTTTGCCAAATTAGTAGTTAATCAAAAGTAGTTAATCATATTAATTAACTACCAAATGAAGATGACTAACCTGGTGAAGTCTGTCATCTCCATCATGATCATGCACATCTGCTTGGCCAGGACGATGATGTCATTGCCACTGTCGTCCCACTTGGCGATTTCCTCGTCCAGCCTGCTCTTCTCGGCACGGAAAACCTCCAGTTGCTGAGCAATCTTCTTCTTCTCTTCCTCAGGAAGTTCTCTCATCAGGGCCTGTCAATCATTCATGCAATCAATCAATCCACTTATGTTGATGAAGGTTAGAAAAACATCCAGGAAAACAACATTCAAAGGGAATTCAATTCTACTACTGGATAAATAATGGAGATAACTTCTGGATGTTTCTTCATTTAGTGACACTGTGAGGAATGTCGGGAAGTTATTTCTCCAGTAGTAGTCTTTGAAACTTAAGACATGACGGACGGAATCATATATAGTGATCACTACTACTACTACTATCACCACTACTCTTTATATCTGCCAATAAACAACTTTATCTTAAATATTTTCTAATGTTTTCCTATCAAGCTGAGCTACAGATATGTGAGACTGAAGTCTAGGATATATAACATGACACCATACCCTGGCACTCTTGCCACCAAACTCTCCAGCCTGGGACCCCTCCAGCTCTCTGTCATCAGTCATTCGGCTCGCTGAAATTAATAGTGAAAATGTATCAAACTGAAACTCACTACATATCCATCTATTGCTTCTTTTTTGTCAATTTTTTTTGTACAAACTACCAAATTATAGTGAAAAGACGACCATCTTAGTTGTAAATATTTTCCACGTCTGTGTAAGTTCCTGCATACTTACATCTGCTGTGGGTCTCGTATGTCTCATCTTCATACTCTGTGTCTGTCTCCAGTTCCTCCGGGCTCTGCAAGGGGGAGCAAATTCATGGTTAGACTGAAGAACTTCAATGCATAGAAAAACATGCAACTGTACAAGTTTCTCTTTCATGTATGTCAGAGTATTGTGTTGTTGGTCTTAGTGTTACACTTTTAATTCAAATCAAGTGAAAAGCACCTTTCTAAAAAATTTCTGAACCATGCCGTAAGTTTTGGTACAAATTTCTTATTCATATCCATAAGTACTGTGTCAGAATTGATTTTCTATTACTTTCTTACGCCTTGGAAATATCGTATTGAATCATGCAACAAAACAACTTTGGGTGTTCCTAAACCCCAAGCAGGCAGTTAGAATTACAGAACTATAAGCTTCCCCTACCCCTCAGACTTAAGACTGACAAATGTGGCACACAAGACATCAGACTGAGCCTTACCAACAGGGGTGGTCGGAGAGGATTTATATACTCTCCTGCTAACTGCACAGAGGAGACACCAGAACAGGAAGAAGAGTAGAGAAGTGACAACAAACAGGGGCCATGAACAAGTCGTGTACACCAGACTAAAAAACGTGGAAACTAAAGATTTGTACTGCCAGGCTAACTATACATAGAGGACATGCAAGCTGACCAGGTGCTTTCAGTCAAGACAGTGAGTGCTACATATACATCTAAGAACATACGGTATGACAGAAAAGAAGCAGACAGAACAAACAGCAGAAAGTCTAATAGTACAAAACACAGAAGCCACGAAGCAAGACTTGTTGCCAGTGCTGTCTGCCAAAAGATTACATGCGGTGAGTCAGTGAAGAAGAGAAAGCTGTACACTTAGCCATGCAGCACAAGTTTCCCTGCTTGGGCACATTTTTGTTTCCAAAAAGTATGCCTAAAGTGCAGTCTGCATGCTGCAGTCTAATTCATCTCCTTTTCAGTTTAATCATGCACCAGAACTTACCAGATAGGCACTACTACTGACACTCAGGCACTCATTATGAAACAGCACAGATTTAGCGTCAGTTCCAAACAAACGTACCCTGATCATCAGGACAGCACGCCTGACGTCACGGACGCCCTCGTACACGTTACGGGAGGAGTCGATCAGCTCGTTCTCGTCTGTTCCTTGGGCGGGTCCTGGCTCAGGGCCTCCACCACGATCTCTACACTCTCTGTAAACGCTGGCATCACTGGAGGGAAAGGGTTGGGTCTTCATGAGAAAAATCATAGTGCACAAGCAGGTGTCTAAGCTATCAACCAGTCTAACTTATTCTTGATTGAAACAAATGGCTTGTCCTAAGATTGCTGAATGTGTGTAAACAATGGACATACGGATTCCTGAGGGGCCATCACTTTCTTACATTCGACTACTCCACAGACAATTTGACCTGACAGAAACTGTCCTTTAGTTTCAAAACTTTTACATAGTTTGTTATTACTTTATTGGTGAAATGTCACAACATTTAGCTGCGACTTCTAGTTGTGAGAACAGCTACAGAGGTCCAAATCATACAAACCTTGGTCTCCCAGCAACACCACAGCCTCCCGGACCCTCTCGGTGTAGATGCCAGGCTCGTAGTTGTCCATCTCTGCGTTCACCACGTTACAGACCCGGGAGACGCGGCCCCTGATGGCACCCGCCGTGCGGTCAAACGTGTCGGCGTCGTTCTCCTGGCGAGCCAGCAGGCACTTGTTGACGTCCTCCAGGATGTGTTGTTCTGTGGAGTAAATAACATGAGGCGTTAGACAAGATTCAGGAAAGGTAAACCTCACATGATGATTTTTATGACGACCATATGTTGGTGAATTTTCTTTCACAACTCCCAAATTTTAGCAGCAAACTTTTTTTGATTGTTAAACTTTTTTGTGGGGGTTCCATTTCACACTTTTTTCACTGACTTTTCCACCATAAATAAGTGACACTGCATACATGTGTTTCCAATGTGATATCACTGTACTTCTTTCAACCCTAAATGTTTAACACTACAAAAACCTACAATGAAATGAGTCCACCACAAAAGTGAACTCACCAGAAACGGCCAGGAAGTCGTCGATGGAGGTGATGTCGTCCACGGCTTCCGTCAGCAGGCGCACCTGGGTCTCCCATTGGTCGCGGAACACGTCCATGTTCTCCTGCGCGACCTTGCGTGCGGGGCGGGCCGCCAAGGTCAGGGCGGCATTGATAACTTGAGGACAGAGGTTCTCGATCTGATTGGCTGCCAGGCGAACAAGCTTCACCCCCTCCTCATTGTTGGACATGGAACAGGCCAGGTTGGCCACCTGCAATGATCAAAATACATACACTGTGAGAATGGTCTAATATATTGTATTTGTATATTTTGTATATTGTATTGTCTTTCTTTTTTTTCAAGTTCAAACGTCAGTCATTGAAACCTGTACAAGCCATTACCGATGCAACAAGCTGCTGCAAAATCTTTGTTAACTTAAGCGATAGCTCAAGCACTTTACTTACCACATGAATTTGTTTAGAAATCATATCCAAATCAGACAACAACATTTAAACTGTGGTGAAAGTTCTTGTCACATTTTCATAGTTATAACTTTTGCCTTCTCCCTGATGCCTAACCCCGTAACCAATACAAAATTGATAGCCAAATAGCTACTGCAATGTCCTAAAGATTGAAATAGATTGCAAGCTAGGGGAAAATATATAAACAGTCTGACATATCAATGCTTACCTCAACAAGCTTGTTGGCGTGCTCGCGGAACACCTGGGCGTACTCCTTCACTTCCTTCTCGTTCCCGCGCTTTGCGGCCTCGATCAGCACCAGCAGGGGAACGTTGGTCTCCAGGAACGAGTCCGACACGTGGTCCACCACCGCCTTACGCAGCTGTACAACAACATCAGCTACAAGTCAGACAGATTTCAGACATATTTTCGGTTTTCATGACCTTCAACTTTGCCCCATTTCCTGTGCCTGACCTTTTGAACTCCTCTCTTTCTGCCAATCAATCTTCCCCTCCCATATGCTGTCAACCCACTCTGTATAAACACAAACCCAGAGCTCAGCCACCCAAAATGAATACTTCTGCACCAGGATGTAACAGTTAGCTCACAAATACATACAGACAACTAGAAACTTGTAGAAACTGGTAGAAACGTTTCTTTTAAAAAAAGGTTTTCCAACTTTCAAACTTTCAGAATCAGACATACCTGTCTGCGGAGATCCCCTGGTCTTCTTGTGCATCCTGTCCACAGCCTCATCCAGCTCTTTGGTCTTCCTGCCACCAGCCTGCACAAAAACACAATACAAAACTTACACACACAACTTTTAAAGTGATGTTGTTCATCTAATGACACAGTGAATACGTGTTTCCAATGTATTACAGCTGTACTACAGTACTGTCTCAATGGCAAATTCATAACGTGAAAACTCCTTTTCTCGCCTACTGTGAAATCAAAACAAGTCTTTTAGCAGCACAGACTGATTTTTGTTATCTTGGCAAATAGAGTGAACATCAAATATGACTGTCAATACTTGCAAGCCGATGTCCTTTAACTTACACAGTTCATGTACTCTGTCAGCAGGTCCTGCAGAGCCTGTCTCACTGCGTTACACTCGGCCACAATGCGCTCCCTCCGGTCGTCACGCGTGCACGAGGAGTCCGCCATGAGCGCCGCGCCGCTGATGATGCTCTCCAGCCGCTCCTCCAGCGACGGGCGCGTACGCACCTCGTTGTAGCTGGCCGGGTCCATCACAATCTTTTGCTGCAGAGAAAACAAAGTTCCGAGACTTAGTTTGCCGTAAGAAAAATATCCTCACCAAACTCTGCTTGGTTTTGTCCATATTTTAAGATGCAGGATTGGAAATTTTTACATTAACAACATGTATCACTTACTGAACTATGAAATGTTAAAAATGACAAAAATGACATTTTCATGTACAAAACTGCATGATACCAGTGTGGGGGTAACTTGGAAGTTGTTGTTAGAATTTAGACCACAAACAGCCACATTAATGTTGCCTTTTGAAAACTGATGCTGGCATTTCATTAAATGTAGTCGTTAATTTTTTTCTTCATATGATATGTTAATGATGATCATTTCCCTACATGTGTCTATAAGTTTAACAGAACAGTCGTTATGTTTGAAAAATAATCTAGCATTTTGGTCAATCGTGTAATTGGTAGGGTGATTACAAAACCTCTAAGTTAAACACATGCATGTGGTGTCAAGTTAGCCTGGGTGCCATCCTATTTGCATACAGGGGCTCCCTGCAATACTTGCTCCCTAAACGATGTTTTAGGGACCAAATATGGGAGCCCCTGTATGCAAATAGGATCGTCTGGATGCAACCAGGCTAGAACCAAGTACAAGGAGAGGAACGTTTGGGATTAGGTAAGAAAGAAGAAGTGGGAAGCAGGCATGCACTGCTATAGGAGAGGGGACCACAGACTGTACAGTTCTGTGAGCTGGGACGTGTACTTACATCGAAATCATCCATAGCACGAGAGAGAAGGTCCCGCCTACGTCGACCCTCCAGACGATAAAAGGAAAATAAAGCCATAGCACCAAACCATAAAAGTAGAAGCAAAGAATGAAGCAGACTTTCCCTTTGCAGAGCTCGAAATACCGGATGCATGTGCACTTCTGGGCACCCAAAATTTGAGATGTGCTCATGATTTTTTACTTCAGATTCCAGACATCCAGTAAGGATTGTAATTAGGTTGTGCTAACATTCTACATCATCTTTGAACAAAGCTTAAACTCTACAACTATGCATTCTACCAAGACAGATGAACTTTCATTCACATACTCTATTTTGTCTCATATCATTCCAAACAATCTTTTTTCTGTGTAGGTGCACCAGTACCTATTTCGGGCATTCCAAATAATGAATTTCGAGCTCTGCTTCATGAGAACACTTTGTCAAGACCATGTTTTATGTTTGTTCTATAGAAAAGTTCCTGAAGGACTTTAGAGCTTTAAAGACTTATTGTGTGAACATTTCTTTGCACTGGTAACCAAAGGAGGGTTTGATATCCTATTACAACACAGAAAGGCTGAATGTACCAATGGTCGAGACAAACTGTTCTGTTGAGAGAAAGTGCTGAGAGGCACCACTGGAATATTGAGTACAGAGAAATAAACAAACCACAGGGATCATAAATGTGGTAACAATAGTGGGAAAGGGGGACAAGGAAATGTAGGTGACCTCAGGAAAATACCAACCACCAAAATGTGAAAGAAACAACATGTACGAATATAAACGAGGATGTTATGTTGACTGGGGAACACAAGATTTGTTTGTTTGTTGTTTAGTATGAAGTGTTTTCCATTATTAACCGTGACTTTACAGCCAACCTTGTTGTTTTCATGTTGCAAAATATAGTTTCTTTTCCCAGACTGGAAGGGGATAATATGAGTTCTGCTTAAAATGCTAGAAAAAAAGGCAATTTTTCTCAAAATAGCTGTATATGAAATGCATATGAGGGTGTTTTTCTTAGTTTTGGGGCATTCTTGTGCATTATGACTTACATCGAACTCGTCCAGTGCTGCAGCCAGCTCCCCAGCACCCTCGTAAGGATGCGGGTCGGCAGGTCCGGACGCCTGCGCCGCGTTGGACAGCGAGTTGACGGCATCGCAGACCTGTTTGTACACGTAGTCGCGGTTGGCCTTGGCAGCAGCGACGTCAGGATGGCGGAGGTAAGCCTTGGAGGCCGTGTACAGCATCATGCTGTTCTTCTTCAGCGTGTTCCTGGCAGCCGCCATCTCATCACGACGGGCAGGGTCAATCAAGTCCTGAATAAAAAATGTTTGAAATATCAGGTTGTCTGATATGATTATGAAGTAATGACACTTCCAGAATTGTGTAAAGTATACGGTACAGACTACTTATTTGTGTCTAAAGGAGTGCTAGCTTTTAAATCTATTGAAAAAACATCTATGTAAGGAACATTTTTGTAGATTCAAAAGTTCAAAGGAATGTGTACTGACTATTCAGTTGAACTGTAAGCTCCTAAGTTTATGTACACTTACTTCAAACTACTCACTTGTTTGCATAAATAGCCATGTTCAAAACGTATTTTGAATCAAAAGAAAACAGGCACTCACGTTCTGCCTCTTCATGGCGATGTCGTTGAGCCCCACCACATCTTTGCCGTACTGGCGGAAGGCGTTGTTCAGGGCCTGCTGGTCCTGGGCCTGACGTACCCTCTCAAGGGACTCCTCCACCTGAAGCACAGACACAACACCATAAAAAACAGTAAATCAACATAACATTTACTTATGACAAAGACTTAGAGATTTCATACCTTTGTGAAATGTTTCAAGTTTTTGTCAATGTCTTACTTTATTGATTATATTGAATTTCTTTGTCTTAGGTACATTTTCCCAATGACAGACTTCATGGCCATCTTCTTGCTGGGTTTGGACCAGCTTTTGGGACCAGACTTCCTGTGTCTGACCTTTTGTGGTCTGTAGTTAGGTAATTCTCCTACGCATATGCTGTTGGTTGACTGTATCATTGTTTGTGTTTGCATGTGGCACATACACATCCTAAACTACACATCCAAAACAACACCTCCGTTTTCACAGAGGTAAATATTCTGGGTTATGTCTAGGTTATGTTAAGCCGGCGTGTTACGCCGAAAGGCGGTTATACCGGCTATACAGATACAGATTATGTCTGAGAAGCAAAGCTCAAACTCACGATGCGGAGGTGCTTCAGTAGCATGTGCACGTCGGCCATGTCAGCGATGATGAGCAGTCTGGTGACGGCAGACAGCAGGGCGCGGGCGGCACGAACCATCGCTCCCCGCTTCATGGAGGAACAGGGGTCGTCCGCAAACTCCTGGGAGGCAGCGTACATGGTGTCTCCTGGAGGATGGGAAATTAAGGTGTAAACATGTCATGTTGTCGTATTCTGTGTTGCGTCAGCTGCAATAATTTTTTTCCATAAAATTATACCTTCACTAAAGCATGGTATGACTCTATGAGAGAGAGAGACATGTTTATCTTCTGCCTTTTATTACAGCACCAGTGGCCAAGTTTCTTGCCACTATGTACACACAGTCTTGGAGTTGGATGTGCTCCCACATTCCTGAACTAGACGTTAGAGAGATGGCAACTAAGCAAAAGATACAGAACCCTGTAACAAAAGGCACTCCTCCCAGTCAACCTGTCACACCACATTAGTCTGGTATCAAACAGGGACAAAGACTACAAGTGCCAAGATCATAGTCCTGATTAACACACTGTGATGTCTTCGCCCAAAAAAAACCTGATGGAACAACATGCCTTGTCCAGGGTTACAGCACTAATTGGCTAAATTTTACCATGCACTTCTGTGTCCTCTTGTTAACATGTGTCTTACAGATGTGAGCTAAACTGACATCTAGATCAAGTCTACAGAAAAGGCATTCTGTCAACAACACACTGGTATGTCTGCTGACTGTTTGGTATTTCTGTATTTGCTTTCTGGGCAAGTCAAGTGGTCTCCTTCCCAGCACCAATGTAGGACAAATCAACAGAACTAGCTCTGACACAAGTGTAATGGTTTTGAGGGTTAATAGTCACAGTAACAGACATTACGCTTTTGCCTGTAAGCAAAGACTCCAAAGAGTCATCCTACTGTTGTACTCTGCTCACATGTACCATAAATGTCTGATATAAAACGTTCTATACCTGTCTTCTTGCAGTCATCGATGGCTGCCATCATGTCATCCTGGATGTCGGGATAGTCCTTTGCGATTGTCTCCCCCTTGTCGATGAAGGTCTCTGTCGCCTTCTTGACTAAGGCACTCAACACATGGGCCTTCTTGGAACGACCCTTCTTCTTCCCAGAGTTCCCTTTGGTGTTCACAAGTGTTGTGACCTATGTAAGAAACAAGAAATCAAAGATTTCAGACTTCAGTTCAGATTTCCTGATTCTGACTGTTTTACCTCCTGTAATTCTGCCTGTCCATTTTCCCCACCAATCATGTGCTGTCAACTTACTAAGCCCGGATAAACATACACATCAACCCACCGCTCAGCTACTCATAACATAACTTCCTGGTCTGAAAGTAAAAAAAAGCGAAATACACATGCTTATTTCGACTTCTGTTTTGTACATGTACTATGTAATCTTTGTGCAATGTTAAAACTAAAAGTAAAAGATCATTTTGAACTTGAACCTGGCCAACTCACCTGCGTGACCAGTGGTTCCAGTGTTTTCTCTACAGAGTGTGTCTTGATCTCCAGATTCTTAGGGTCCCATTTCAGGGTACCACCTGGTGAAGCCATCTTGATCTTGTTCTGTTGCGCTCTAGTTTACAATCCCACTGAAATACACAATAGATACAACATAATCAGTGAAATGGGTAACAGCTTTTTCTACTGTTGCAAGAACATGTTGTTGTTTTATTGTTGTTTTATTTATTGCACATACAAAGTAAAAGCAAAATTTGCAAAACATAAGTATAACAGAAACAAATAAACATGCAGGGGTAGAGGAAAAGCCACAGGCTTGTATGACAACTCCCCCCATGTGAACTAACATTATATTCTTACATCAATGAAACAAAATAATGAATCAATTAAAGAAATAAGCAAAAACAGTCATATAAACAAAATGATCAGGTTTAACATAAGTAAACAAACAATGCATGAACCAAACAAAACCAATGTGTTTGGCTACAAACAAATGAAAATATAGCAAATTAGTAAATCAATCAGTAAGAACATGAAACAATGTAATAATATATAAGAACGTAGTATGTGAAAAGATGATCTAGGAAAGTGCGGAGTCATTAATGAAATCAGCTTTGACGTGGGATTTGAAAATATTTAAAGATGGACATAGCTTTAATGTTTTGTTTAGGTTATTCCAGACTGTAGGTCCCCTGTACATGAATGAGAATTGCCGCTGATTAGTTTTTGCAGTAATAGGCCTTATATAATTGCTTTGTCTTGTGTTGTAGCTATGGATATCTGAGTTCAATCTGAAGGTGTTGTAATAGGTTTCAGGAAGACAGGGACATTTACTTATTATTTTAAACATTAGCAAGCAGGTTTGAAGTCGGTTTATATCATAAATAGTCAGTATTTGTAACTTTTTAAATAAGGGGGCACTAGGGGTAGTGAAGGAAGCTCTTAATGTCATTCTAATGTACCGTTTTTGAAGGAGAAAGAGAGGTTTGAGTGATGTGGAGTACGTAGATGCCCATACAATGTTGCAGTAGGTCAAATAGGGATAAACAAGACTGTAATATAGGGTAATAAACATTTTATGGCATAAGAAATTGCTCATTCTCCGTATTATCCCAATATTCTTATAAATCTTTTTACATACGTGATCAATATGATTCTTCCAAGTTAATTTGCTATCAATCAGGACACCTAAGAAGCGAGTATGGGTCACTTGGGTAATACGGATGTTGTTCATTAATATCTTAACATTTTCCTTCGGGTACTTCTTATTCTTAGCTGTAAAAATGATAAAATTAGTTTTTTTGACATTTAAAGATAATTTGTTTGTTTTGAACCACATGTTTACTTTATCTAGTTCTTCGTTTACGGTGTACACTCATTTCTATATATGGCAGTTGTACAAACTACTATCCTACAAGTGAAACCTGACACAGGAAGGACTGTTGTCCTTCAGTTTGTTTATCTTATTTTCTCAAGGATGACACAGCCACTGAGCACACCACTTTCTAGGTCAGACAACAAAGTGGCAAACTTGCCAATGTCAGATGCCAGACTGTTTCAAATCCAGCTCCAAGCAAGTCTATAATGAAGGACAGGCAGGTTGTTTTATGAACAGCATTATCAGCATGAGAGACTCAACTTGTCTCTGTAGAAATTCTATTTTCAATTTTTGACTTCCCACTTCCACTGAAAAAAAGGCCTTGTCATGTGTGAACAGGGTATTTTCTACTAGTATGCCTCATGATCCTGTCCAGAAATACATCCATGGCCATGGTCCCACTCCCTTTTTTCATTATCTCTTGTTTCCTCTGCTCATGAGAAAATTATATATTGCCATAGTAGACAGGACATTCATTCTCCTGCCACAACATGCCTTGTACTTGGTTTACCCATGGGATTCCCCAGGAAAATGAAAATTAGAGGTGTGACCAACCAATTCTGATACTTGGCTGATGCCAAGGACAAGCTCTCTTTGTTCACACTGTTGTGTTAGCAAAATTCAAGATACTGGTAGTCACATTTCCTTATTGTTTGCACTTTGCAGTGTTGAAAAAAAAAGGATGAATATGTATAACGCTACTAGACGATTACAAGTCAATGAACCTACTCATTGATAGACAATAAAAAATTCATCCAAAAAGAATATATGTTTGCTTCATGCTCTTATTTGAACCAAGGGCATAATTCATTATATTTGCACTGTTTTCTGACACTTGAAGTCATGGGGTTGATCCAGCCATGTTTTGGGAAGTGCTAACTTTCCCACAGGACCCACTGTCACTGGGTAAACAACAGGACAGAGGGCAGACATACATATCTGTAAAATACACAGACTACTGTGTCTGTCAATAAAATGTGAAAATGCTATGTTGATCTACTCTGATGTTGTTGTACATATATATTTTCTCTGTATCACTTTTGCTGATCCTGACCCTAGGACTATACACTGAGTCACTATGAATTGTCACTATGAAAAAAAGCCACAACAGTGACTAAGCAGTGTATTTGTCTTAGCTTAGCAGTCGTCGTCATTATAGTTGGGCAGCTTTCGAAATGCCTAATTAGGAGTGGATTTTTCCAACAATTCTGTCTGTGCATCGAATTTGAGATCAGGACATGTCCTTAGGAAAATGAACAAATGTTAAACAAGAAGAGAAGACGTCAGATGGGAGCTCAACAAGTGATTTACACACGACAGGAACGATGTAAACCGGAAGTTATTTTGCCTGATTCAAATTTCAGAACCGCCATGATGATGGCTGTCTGCCACCAACACTGCAAAATAAAGAGGCAAGCGAACGTCCTAAACACGAGCTTCTTTGACCATGGATACTCAAAATTTTGCCACAGACACAACAGGAGCACACTAAAGCAGCATACTGCAGCCACAGATGTTTTTGATCTTGCTGATCTTGAAGAATAATTTGCTAAATATTCTGTGCGATCTAAGAGACGCGCGTGGGGAGGGGGAGTCGTGATCGTGATCCGGACTCAGAGTACTTCAGTTTCCCATATCGTTCAGCCGTCCTGCAGCCTGTAAAAGCCATAAAACGTTACGGATTTAATCAGAAAAGCTAAATAACAATATAATGAGAGCCTTACCTGACAGAATTCTAATCGTATTCCTCCGTTGCAGACGGAATATTACACACTTTGCAAAACTAGGCGTCCGACGCAAAACAACTGTTATTTGACGCCACCCTCACTTTGTGTGGGCCAGTCTAGGCTGTTCCTCCGAGCGTTCTCCCTCCCTGTGGCAACAGGTACATCCGGTTGACTTACTTGGATATTTCTTCCTATTTGAGCATTGAATGCAAGACAGAAGACGTTCTTAAGTAAGTATAATTAACCTAGACAACTGTGACAGGGTTGTAAGTCGTGCTTTAAGTTTATAGCGAGCCTTCTTTGTGATTGAATTTTTGTTCCGAGGGGAGTAGAAAATAGATCGGCACATTCCTGAGATGTTCACACTTCCCCGTGATCACGTGACCGATGATGTCACGGTCTGGGAACGAGATCGCGTCCGTTACAACCCCGGGCCTGTTGACACACCTGAGGAATTTACTAGTAAATACCGCCCTGTTACCTAATATGGACATGCCGGAGGTGAGACAAAAGCAACGGCCGTGAAAAGTGACGTACACGAGTAAATCACAGGCGCTATTTTTACTTCAGTGGGAGGAAAGTGGGTGTAAATTTCTAAAGAAATCCTTCAGCCACAGAGCTTTTCTTTAAAAACCCAATGGTCTTATTATGCAGATAACGTTATACATGGAACTTAATTTGTGCTTATTTATTTGTATGCTGTGCCCACCAAAAAAGGTTAAAAGTGAGATATAAACATTCTAGTGAGTTGTACTAGTATTTCTTTTCTTCCTTCTATTGTCCATGAACTTTCACTTTCTCATTTTCTATTAGAAGAAGACCTAACCGTTAACCAAGAACTAATCTCAATTGCAATATTGATAAGATAAGATAAACATTTAGTTTTAAAGGCATCCAGTGCCTGCGCTCAACATGCCATATTGGACATATTGGTATTGACATTGACCCTGCCATTTATCACGCATTCGTCACCAAAAATAGACCCAAAACAAGTTACGTGAGAATTCCCTTTTAATCTATTACTTTTGTAAAATAACAATACCAACTTCAATACCAAACATAAATAGCTACTAAGCGAGAACCTGCTACGATATGAAACAATGGACCGTTTTCTTGGGTCATCGATATCGCATTTTTGCCTAAACCTTACAGACAATGACAGATGGTCTAAGGTCTAAGTAGGATTGATTCAACCAACTTAAATTAATACATCATTAAAAAATGACCAGGAAATTTAATTTGAAAGATTGCATGGTTCTATTCTATTTCTTTAAACTTAGTCGCCTTGTCGGAGAATGCTCTCCCATTGAGAGTGAGCCTTATCCTTGCATCTTCTTTGAAATACGATAAGACAAGCAAATATAGAAGGATGGTTTTCCATTCAACACTGATATCGTTGTCTTCTGGGTTGTTCCGGCTCCAAAGACGTCGTCCTGTTCTTTCTCTACAGATCTTTCTTGGAGTCCAAGCTCTCTTTCTCTTACTCTCACGTGGTCTCGCAGTACTGCAGACAGTGCATTGCATTGCGAATTTCGAACGCAGGGCGGCGCTGTGAGACCGCCACACATGCTCAGTGCGAAACGCCAACAGTAATGGCGCAGTGACGCTCTCTGGTGCTGTGGGTTTAAAAGAAATAATCCTTCAGCAATCCAGCTTCTCCCGAGCCATCCGTGACCGAGCAATACGTAGATCAACTTCTAAGTTATTCAAGAAGGTTAACTAAGGAGTACAGTCATGTTTGAAATCGACGAAGGTGAGATTTCGTATCCTAAATTCCTGGTAGCTTCCGAAGATCTTGGGAAGTCAAAACTGCACTCTTTGTTCCCGCCGCATCATAACATAACATTTCCAGTCTTTGAGTCAATATAAATACATTTGCATATGTGCCATGCTTATATGCTAGCAGTTACTACGAGGAGCACTACTCGGCTTCAATGACGCAGCTTCAATGACAAAGTTTTGCTTTGCTGTGCTTCTTACTTTGCACTTGGAAGTTTTAGACCAGGGTGGGAGGGGGGCGACTATATAAATACAGGTAGTTGAAAAAGGAAAATGAATTTCTGTTCACAGCAGGATTGATTTTTATCGCTGCATGTTTCTGTGTGTAGCTACATGTATTTGAAATATATTTTCTTTTGCTGTATAGTGTTATACTGTATTCGACTTTGAATTTTGAAAGACTAACAAAAAAAATTATGTATGTGCAGCATGTGCATTAGCCGTGGACGACTCTGGTACACCTTTTTGCATGATAATGCCGTTGACAGAGTCGTGAAAAGCTCCATAGGCCAAAACCAACCTTTGCCGTGCCGGGCCTCATGCAACGGGCCGGCCCCGTTTTTTTTTGTGTCCCTGGCTTCCCGACGCACTCACCTGCCGGGCCGGGGGGATAAGACCCTAAACAAACGCAGCATTTAACCACAACACGGCCTCGGAAAACAGGTCGGACCCTGAGTTTACGACAGATTACGTACGTCATGATACCTGCAGCTTGAACGTTGAGAGTTGAAAATAACGACGTAATCTGTCGTAAACTCAGGGTCCGACCTGTTTTGCGGGCCGATTCCTGAATTCAAAATGGCGCCGATCGCCGATGATTTGTATGGAGTTACGTGCTCCGAGGCCGTGTTGTGGTTAAATGCTGCGTTTGTTTAGGGTCTTATCCCCCCAGGGACACAAAAAAACCGGGGCCGGCCCGTTGCATGAGGCCCGGCACGGCAAAGGTTGGTTTTGGCCTATGGAGCTTTCCACGACTCTGTCACCGGCATTATCATGCAAAAAGGTGTACCAGAGTCGTCCACGGCTACATGTGCATGTGTTTTTTGTATGGGTGTGGGGGAGGGCAACTTGTAAATGTGCATACCTGTTTTGCCTTCCCGTTCACTTTGTGGAAAATCCTAATAAAGAAACAAACAAATCTCCATCCCCTTACAGAGTACACGTACCAGGAGGAGGATGAGACAGACGAGATCACGCCTGACCTGTGGCAGGAGGCGTGCTGGATCGTCATCAGCTCATACTTCGATGAGAAGGGTCTGGTGCGCCAGCAGCTGGACTCCTTCGATGAGTTCATCCAGATGTCCGTGCAGCGGATCGTGGAGGATTCGCCACAGATCGACCTGCAGGCCGAGGCACAACATCTCACCATGGAGGCCGAAGTACCGGTGAGTTGGGCTCATGTTAGACTGATTTGATTATATGGATGACATCCTCTGGTCACCCCCAAACTGATATGAGTGTATGATGGGAGGAGGGTGATGTTGAATTCCTCCCGCAGGTTTACCGCTTTGCGAGGTATGGAGCTCCGGAGATGGAAGTAGCAAAGAAAGACAGGAGCACAAAAAAGGCGTCGGAATGCTAAGACTTCAATAAAAAAATTGAAAAAACACTTGTGTTTGTTCTTTGAATCCAACATCTTAATGTTGCTGTTCGGATGTCAAACGGACGCTAAGGTTAGTGTACATCTACTAGACACATGAAGTCATTAAGTCGTGTTTTGTTTTTGTTTGTTGTTTTAGCCTCGCTACCTGCTGAACTTCGAACAGATCTACCTGTCCAAACCCACTCACTGGGAGAAGGACGGTGCACCCAGCCCCATGATGCCCAACGAAGCTCGACTCCGAAACCTGACGTGAGGACAACAATTCTCTTAAGATCTTTACTCAAAGATCTGACTTTTAAGATTGTTCCACACTTTTGTTCTGTTCTATCACGTGAAAAATGTTGTGGCATGCGTTTTCACCGGCAGGTTGAGAAGCAGATGATGAAATGTTGATATGGCAGACTCTGAAAAAGAGTGATTGCAAAATATTTTTGTTG
Organism: Branchiostoma belcheri; assembly: GCF_001625305.1. Taxonomy (NCBI): domain Eukaryota; kingdom Metazoa; phylum Chordata; class Leptocardii; order Amphioxiformes; family Branchiostomatidae; genus Branchiostoma; species Branchiostoma belcheri. The sequence continues at coordinate 909,701 of NW_017804498.1, forward strand.
ATGCTTCTCTATCTGAGAGTTAGCTAGTCTGTGGATGCTACCATGAACAAGATTAGTAATAATTACCCTGTAACTTAACTTGGTACTTTGTCTGGCCACAGACCATTCAAATTTATAGTAGGATAGAAATACAAAGTGGAGAAAATACCCTCACAGCTTGGGGTACAACGTAAAAATAACATTTGTGAACTTTTTTCCTCAGGTATTCTGCACCCCTGTATGTGGACATCACCAAAACTATCGTCAAAGATGGCGAAGAGCGAATAGAGACGCAACACCAGAAAACTTTCATTGGGAAGATTCCCATCATGCTTCGCTCCACGTACTGTCTTCTGAGCGGCCTGACAGACAGAGACTTGACGGAGTTAAACGAATGTCCGTTAGACCCCGGAGGGTACTTCATCATCAACGGTTCTGAGAAGGTTCTGATCGCTCAAGAAAAGATGGCGACAAACTCAGTGTACGTGTTCGCGAAAAAGGACTCGAAGTACGCCTTTACAGGGGAGATCAGATCGTGTTTGGAGCACTCGTCAAGACCGACAAGCACACTGTGGGTTCACATGCTGGCCAGAGGAGGAACGGTTAGTTGGTGTAACCAATAAGTGCGAGTAAAGAAGAAAGTTGAGACAGTTCTTATATAGAGTTCGTTTTGTGAAGAAAACTTGAAAAATTAATCAAAGTTCAAATATGGAGATTTTTTTCGTCATGCAATGATGTCTTATCTAGTCACCAAATCTGACATATAAGATGGAGACACTCTGGTCTACTGAGCATGACTGCCTCACAGGCCTCTTAAGTGTTCTACATGCAGCTAGTATGTGTCTGTAGTTCAACTTTGTAATGTCTTTACCTCCAGGGTCAGAGAAAGAGTGCCATTGGTCAGCGTATCGTGGCGGTTCTGCCGTACATCCGTCAGGAGATTCCCATCATCATCGTTTTCCGCGCCTTGGGCTTCGTGTCCGACAGAGACATTCTGGAACACATCATCTATGACTTTGATGACCCAGAAATGATGGAAATGGTGAGACAAAAATCAAGCTACAGACTGTGTTAAAGTGTTTGTTTTTTTTTGGTACAGAAGTAATGTTTTGGGTGGCTGAGTTATGTGTTTCTGTCTGATCCAAACAGTAGGTTGACAGCACATGGGTGGGGGAAGATTGACAGAATGAGATGAGGTCAACAGGTCCGACACAGGAAATGGAGTGAACATGAAGGTCCAGAATCTGGCCGGGAGTCAGCAGGAATATGGTGCTCGACATGGGCTGTGGGGGAATTCAGGAAGCCGGGATTTCCTACATATATTAAAACTTCTCAAAAGTCTGAAATCTATGATTTCTTGTTCATGCCGTGATGTCTTATCTAGTCACCAAATCTGACACATCAGATGGGGACAATATATGGTCTACTGAGCTGAGCACATCACGAAGACTTGAAGTTTTTGCTATGTCTGTGTCTGAAATAAAACAAACTGTTCTGTTCCTCTAGTTAAAACCCTCCCTGGATGAAGCCTTTGTCATCCAAGAGCAGAATGTGGCCCTGAACTTCATCGGTGCGAGAGGTGCCAAGCCCGGTGTGACCAAGGACAAAAGAATCAAGTACGCCCGAGAGATCCTGCAGAAAGAGATGTTGCCTCATGTGGGCATCAGCGACTACTGTGAGACTAAGAAGGCTTATTTCTTAGGGTAAGGCATTCTTCTGTATTATCTTTAATTATTCGTTGGGAATCAACTAGGTCCAGACCTATTTGCGGAGAGGATGTAGGACTCGGGAGCTATAATAGGTTTGGTAACCAGGCTAATAATGTCTTCCTCTTTTTCCTATAGGGCTAAAAAAAATTTGGGTGCACCACATGAAATAAAGTAGAATGTCAGCTAAATTTAATTACTATTTTTACTGCCTTTCTTCAGCGCTTGAATTTGAAATTCTATACCCAATTTTTAACATGTAAAACAACAAACTTACAAAGGTGTTACTGTTTTTTTCTATCAAATGTCAAGAATAGAATTTTTATGTACCTACCTCTACAGAATTATCGAAGTACACACGTGGACCCATGGTTAAAAGATAGATGCACAGTTCCAATTTTGGGTGTACAAAAGTGTATTATGCGCCCAGTATCTCCATACCTTCCTCATAAGCAAGTCAAAAACACTACGGTACCTGCCTCTCCTCCCAGGTACATTGTACACAGACTGCTGCTGGCAGCGTTGGGTCGGAGAGAGCTGGACGACCGTGATCACTATGGCAACAAGCGTCTGGACCTGGCCGGGCCGCTGCTGGCTTACCTGTTCCGCGGCCTGTTCAAGAACCTGACCAAGGAGGTCCGCATATACGCACAGAAGTTCATCGACAGGGGGAAGGTAAGGTCCATATTGTTAACTAGTTAATGTCTTGGCAAGAAAGCTTTTCTTAATGATTTTATGAAAAATTTCATCTAAATACAATTATCTGTATATCAGCAAAATTAAAGTATTGACAGAAGTACATAAAGTCAGCTCTTTTTGCTGTGCAATGTCTTTAAATGAATTGAAAAGTTGTTGATTATCAGTAAATGAATCATTTTATCTCATAATGTGTACTGTCAATAGAGAAGATATGACAATGATGTTTGAATCTGTGTTTGTAGAGCTGTCTATGACTGGGTATGGTATGGCAAAGCAGTGTTGTGATTATATGAAGCTCAGTACTCAAGCCCTGTTTTTAACTTTTATTCCTGTCCCTTTTTTAGGACTTCAACCTGGAGCTTGCTATCAAGACACGAATCATCACAGATGGGTTGAAGTATTCCCTGGCCACAGGAAACTGGGGTGATCAGAAGAAGGCTCACCAGGCCAGGGCTGGGGTGTCACAGGTTAGTACCACCGTATCACAACATACGGGAACGGGTGTTTCTCTTATCATTGTGGAAAAGGGCACATAACTTTGAAGTCCTCTATGATGAAATATTTTCTCACGACTTCTGTGATGAAAATTGAACTCTCTCTTCCTGAGAGGACTACTGTTGTTCAATGGATTTTTTTTAAACAGCCATTCGCTGTGTCCAAAATCTTTGCACAAAGGAAAAGACAACCATTTGGCCATCTTTTTTACACTGACATGTTGCTTTTAAAGCATTTGAATTCAATTCCTTTTTAACGGTCAAAAGGCTTTCTACATGTTGTACCTTGTCATAGTATTTTAAAATCTAATATAAAAGAAACAAAATAGGAAAAAGTATCAAAACTGTAGAAAAATTGAAAGATTCTTCAGCTAAGTATGTTGATTTTCCCCAGGTGTTGAACAGACTGACGTTTGCCTCCACCCTGTCCCATCTGCGCCGTCTGAACTCTCCCATTGGTCGAGACGGCAAGCTGGCCAAACCCCGACAGCTGCACAACTCCCTCTGGGGCATGATCTGTCCAGCAGAGACCCCTGAGGTAAGCAACTGGTACTGCAGTGGTCAACTTTGTCATAACTTTTCAGTTACATGTGCTGTGCATGCAGTGACACTGTGTTCTAATAGCCCTAATAGCCCTGAGTTCATAACAACCTAAATCAGTGGCATGATCAGTCCAGCAGAGACCCCTGACTTGAGCAACTGGTACTGCAGTATAATGGTAAATTTCACTCGTCTTGCTCCCCCAGGGCCAGGCTGTAGGTCTGGTGAAGAACCTTGCCCTGATGGCGTACATCTCTGTGTTTTCATAACAATCTCAATATTAGGGGTATTTTTGTCCAGCAGAGACCCCTGACTTGAGCGGCTGGTATTGCAGTATACTGGTAAACTTCATGTGTCTTGTTCCCCCAGGGCCAGGCTGTAGGTCTGGTGAAGAACCTTGCCCTGATGGCGTACATCTCGGTGGGTTCTCAGCCCTCTCCCATCCTGGAGTTCCTGGAGGAGTGGAGTATGGAGAACCTGGAGGAGGTGGCTCCCTCCGCCATCGCTAACGCCACCAAGATCTTTGTGAACGGCTGCTGGGTGGGCGTGCACCGCGACCCTGAACAGCTCATGAACACGCTCAAGAAACTCAGACGACAGGTCAGGAACCGAAACAGGAATATATATAAGGATAACAGTGATTCAAACCGTAGGGGAGGGTCACTAGTGACTAGTGACACAACAGTGGTAGTTGAAGTTGGCTGTCTACCAAGCAAGTGTACTTGTGCCAGTCTGTCATTGTTTTTAAGGCAATTATGGGTCCCGGGTTCTATCCCCTGCCTGTTGTTGTGCCCTTTGCACAACTGCTCTCACTGTACGGTGGAGTGATGTGCACCGGGCCTTTCGGCTAATCGTTGATACTGTGTCCAAACACTGAGGAGGGCATGGACGGTTGTGGTGTCGCCAATGTGCAAAGCTCTTCATTTGTGTCACAAAGAACTTAACAATTTTTTTGAGTTGACAGCCTCTTCCAAACTGCGGGCTATTGGTTCCATAAAATAAAGAAATTTTGTTTTGTTTTGCTTTTTAGATGGACATCATCGTGTCTGAGGTTTCCATGGTGAGAGACATCCGGGAGCGGGAGATCCGGATCTTCACGGATGCAGGGCGAATCTGCCGACCGCTGCTGATCGTGGAGAAACAGAAGCTCCTGCTGAAGAAACACCATGTGGACATGCTGAAGGAGAGGGAGTACAACAACTACAGGTGAACAACTCTGCTGATCACAGGAGATGGTGTTTGTGATATAGAAAATGTAACTAACAATGTTCTAGCTAGCATAACGAGCTTAGGGGATCCCTACAATGAGATTTAGACCCCTTTGCTGTAATTTAGGCCACTACACTACTTATGTTTCTTTCTGGGGAGAATAAGGCTGTAACAGAAGGAAAACTTTAGGTTACAAAGTTTGTCCCTCAGGTCAATTAAAATGAAGGAAATAGTGTCTAGGCGGTAGTTGGAAGCATTCACACTGGAATGTTTTGTGAGTAAAACATTCATGTTGAAAAGCTTCCTAGACAAAAACAGGAAGATCTCTGAGAAAGTTTCTGCAGAACAGAGGCTTTTTTCGTTCCCCTTCCAACAGTTTAAACAAGTCACGCAGACGTCACTGAATTTGTCCCCCTAGCAGCATGTTCTCAAACTGCAGTTCCCCTGTTCTCCCTCAGTTGGCAGGACCTGGTAGCGGGGGGCGTGGTGGAGTACATCGACACCCTGGAGGAGGAGACGGTGATGTTAGCCATGACCCCGGATGACCTGCAGGACAAGGGCGTGGCGTACTGCTCCACCTACACCCACTGTGAGATCCACCCCTCCATGATCCTGGGGGTGTGTGCCTCCATTATCCCCTTCCCTGATCACAACCAGGTCAGTCCACTGGCAGGATTAGTTTGATTGAATTTATTACACTGTATAGAGTGTTTTACAGCCAGGCCTGCCCAACTAGCTGCTAGACAATAGACAATTAACAATTGGATGAATTACCTACCTTTTGTAGGTTTATGGTTGTTACATAGTAACTACATGTAGTACAATGCCACAGGCTATTGTAAATTTGCGGTTGTTTTATTTCTCAGTGTTATAGAGCCGCACAATTCAGCATTACATTAATACTGATAATGCATTGAAAATGCTTATTCACATCATGAAATTGCACTGAAGAGGTCTCCACAACAACCACTGAGAAAGCTGACAGATTTACAGTTTAGTTTTGATTTTTAGGGACTTGGCAGGTTTTAACCAAGGTATTAAGAATGATTTCTTGCTGATTTTTCCTTCCTCAGTCTCCCCGTAACACATACCAGTCTGCTATGGGTAAGCAGGCCATGGGAGTCTACATCACCAACTTCCATGTGCGTATGGACACCCTGGCCCACGTGCTGTACTACCCACAGAAACCCCTCGTCACCACGCGATCCATGGAGTACCTCCGCTTCCGAGAACTCCCCGCCGGAATCAACGCCATCGTCGCCATCGCGTCGTACACGGGGTACAACCAGGAGGACTCCGTCATCATGAACGCGTCCGCCATCGACCGCGGGCTGTTCCGCAGCGTGTTCTACCGATCGTACAAGGAGTCGGAGTCCAAGAAAGGTCTGGACCAAGAGGAGATCTTTGAGAAGCCGACGAGGGATGAAGTCACGGGTAGGTTTGTCGGTTTGTAATGCTGCAGCTGGAGAAATGTCGGCAACTTGACGTTTGAGGAGCAGATGATGAGATCTTGATATGGCAGACTCTGAGAAAAGAGTGATTGCAAAATATTCATGTTGATGCTTCTCCAAGAGTTACATAACCTCTAAATGCTTTCTGTTCACCTCATCAGATTCTAAACAACTTGTACATTTCTCTGTGCCAAAAATCTTTATTGTGTATCAAACTATACCAGCTTGTGTTAGTGTTTGTGTACAGTGTGTGAGTCACTGTTCCCGCCCTACAGGCATGAGGAATGCCATCTATGACAAGCTGGATGATGATGGGATCATCGCACCTGGGGTGAGGGTGTCAGGAGAGGACGTCATCATCGGGAAGACAGTCACCCTGCCCGAGAACGAAGATGAGGTAAGGAGAATCTAGTTCTGCCACTTAAGATGTGTAACATAGAGGAAAAGTTTGTTGCTCTTTTTTAAATAAAAAAGTAAAGATCTTTGAAAAGGTTACAAGGAATGAAGTGACAGGTAAGTTGAACACTCATAACTTCTTAGCAGGTAGGGCACTTTTTGAAAGTTGAGAAGCAGATGATGAAATCTTGATAAGGCAGACTCTGAGAAAAGAGTGATTGTAAGATATTTTTGTTGATGCTTCTCAGGGAGTTTTAAAACTTCACCGATGTATAATTTAGTGCAACATGATAAGGTTCCAGTGTGTGAATGTGTCACGTTGATTTGGTTATTTGTCCCCAGCTTGAGAGTACGACCAAGCGGTTCACCAAGCGAGACTCCAGCACCTTCCTGCGCAGCAGTGAGACAGGCATTGTGGACCAGGTCAGACCTTTGTACTTAGTGTACTATCTTTAGTAACTATCCACATACTAATGTATATGCTGGTTTTCATGGTATCAGAGTATGATTGCACTTTTGTCTTGGAGTATTGGAGAAATTATTTGTAATGAAGAAGATAGTTTGTATCTGTGCATACTATAATAGCTTCTGAGCGTATCCTTTAGCATAAGTCATTGTAACTTTGTAGTAGTATTGATGTCCATTGTCATGTTCACCCCCAGGTTATGGTGTCCATTAACCAGGAGGGTTACAAGTTCTGCAAGGTCAGAGTTCGCTCTGTCCGCATCCCGCAGATCGGTGACAAGTTCGCCAGTCGGCACGGTCAGAAGGGAACGTGTGGAATCACGTACAGGCAGGAGGTGGGCAGAAACTTCAGCTTTCAGTCAGACAAACCCTTTTGCTGTTTCGTTTTAATTTTTAGTGTCTTTTTTAATTTTAGATGATTTAATTTTAGTATTTTGTTCTATGAGAAGAATTTTCAGACCATCAACTCTGTAACAAGAATTGAAGCAACAGGACATGGTATCACAGCCAACAAGTCTTTTATACTTGTATTCAGGGAATGCAGAAAGTGACACTAGGGCAGTAGCTTAATAAGCTATAGCCTATATAGCTAGTATCACTGTAATTACACTCAAAGCTACCAGTGACTGGTGTTAGTGTTTCAACTACACTCAAGGTACCACCAGAGAGGCACAAAAATTTTTCCCCCCCCAAAATCAGGCAAAAATCAATGCAAGTCATCTATGAAATTTCCTTGCTGTTGCCTCACTAAGTTACATTTATCCCTACCAAACCATGTCCCCAGGACATGCCATTCACAGCAGAAGGCATCAGTCCTGACATCATCATCAACCCCCACGCCGTGCCGTCACGTATGACCATCGGCCATCTGATCGAGTGTCTGCAGGGGAAGGTGTCGGCCAACAAGGGCGAGATCGGCGACGCCACGCCCTTCAACGACGCTGTCAACGTGCAGAAGATCTCCAACCTCCTCCACGAGTACGGCTACCATCTGAGAGGAAACGAGGTACGTATACAAGTTGACGTGCTCTTCAGCTAAGTTGGCCTGAGAACTTGAGAACTATCATATGTTTTTCCCTGTGGTCAGGATCAGATACTGTAAATGCATGTACTTTCCAAGCGGTTTTACTTCAGTTTCAGAAATTAAACTATGGCTGATAATTCACACTAGATGCTGTACACAACAGAACACCAAACCTAGAGTGCTACTGTCATCTTTTGAGATGGAAGTATGCCTTACTTCACAATTGGAGGAAAAGAAGGATTTCACAGATAAAACAGTTCTGTAGTACAGTAGAATTGCAAAACACATTTTGTGGTGCCACAATTTCACAGTAAGTGGTCACCACAAAAATAAAACCACTGCAGACATTTCAAGATCTACGGTATCCTATTGACCCATGTATCAAGGTCGTATGTATGGAAGTTAAAGTGTTCCAATGCCACTATCCCCAGGTGGTGTACAATGGGTTCACGGGGAGGAAGCTCGCCACACAGCTGTTCATTGGCCCCACCTACTACCAGCGCCTCAAGCATATGGTGGACGACAAGATCCACTCTCGTGCCCGGGGTCCTGTGCAGAACCTGAACAGACAGCCCATGGAGGGCAGATCAAGGTGAGGCTGTCAGCTGGACACTGACTACCTGTGTTCTAAACTGGCTATACTGTGTTGTTGTTTAAAGTTCTTTGGCAGGGGAAAGCTTGAGGAGCAAGTGATGAAATCTTGATAAGGCAGACTCTGAAAAAAGAGTGATTGCAAAATATTCATGTTGATGCTTCTCTGGGAGTTTGCTAGCCTGTGCACCATGCGTGAAGTATTTCCTTATCAAGATAGTCCCAATTTAAATAACCTTCTCTCTGCTGCCTAACCCTGCGAATAATGGAGAATTAGTGGCGAAATTGCTAGTTAGCATGCTAAAGGTTACACTGGCTGACGTGTAGTTGTGTTCCCCACCAGGGACGGAGGTCTCCGTTTCGGTGAGATGGAACGTGACTGTCAGATCGCCCACGGTGCGGCACAGTTCCTGCGGGAGCGGCTGTTCGAGGTGTCGGACCCGTACCAGGTGCACGTGTGTAACCTGTGCGGCCTGATCGCCATCGCCAACCTGAGGAACCAAACCTTCGAATGCAGGGGCTGCAAGAACAAAACTCAGGTAAACCTATGGCCTCAGCTTTGGTCTGTGTTTAGGATTTTAACTTGTGCCAATGTACATATGTGGCACTCCCCAAATGATACCGTTTTAAGAGATGTCTGTTAGACTACATTGTGTTGGCTTTGGCCATGTCCTCACCCAGGCGTCCTTTTTTTTTCTTGTCCCCCTGCAGGTTTCAAAGATCAGGATCCCGTACGCCTGCAAACTGCTGTTCCAGGAGTTGATGGCCATGAGTATTGCACCACGTATGATGACACAGTGAGGGACTATCAATCACTTCCTGCAAGTGTCTGAAAGGCCTGGATATTTTGCCAAAACTGAAAATGTCCATAAAAATTGTATTTTTTTTTTTTTGTCATGGTTTCCCAGATGAATACATCAATGTAAAGCTACTTGACCAGACAGCAGTGGTTTTCTTGAATCATGAGTAATGGAAGAAAAAAAAATTGAAATGTGTCCAAAGGTGATTAGCAAGTGTTGAAGACCATTTAGTTCTACTTTTTGTTATCTGTGAGCATCTTCAGATCAGCAACTTGGTACTGCATACTAAGGTCACTATGCGCGTTTGATAGAGGTGTAATACTAGTATATGTAGCAGGAAATAGCCAACATTACATTTGAGTACTTTGTATTTTGCATACGTACTAACAGTATGCACATCAATATCGAACACCTGCAATTCACTAGAAACCACCAAGTCTTCATGAGGGTTTCTCGTCATATACATTTTAATGAACATAACTTGGTTGTTAGTGACAAGACCATCCTGTTGTACAGCTTTTGGAATGGTCTAGTTACTTGCTTGACTTCTAGTCATGTTTATGTACATAAAATATGCAAGTTTTGAAAGATATTAATAAAGAGATGGAAAGAAGTTGGGATGACTATTATATTACAATAGTAAATGCTATTCCTAGTTTAAAGTGCTGCAATCTTTGCAGCGCTGAGTATTCTCAATGTGATGCAAATTAAGACAAGCGTTGGACAAGGCAGCAGGGATGGACAGAGATAGGTCCTTATGTCATGTATACATGGGGGGACAAAGTCCTTCATGGTTCCTCCTTAATGCAAGAAGTTTCCCTGGTGGTAAACTGTACAACCAGTGATGGATATAATATGTACTCATGCATCCAGCTGGATAGTTTTAATCAACCTTCAGCTGCTTGTAGTATTAGCCCTGTTCTAGGATTGTCTTTGTCAAGATGCCATCAACATTGCAGAAGCCCAGAATAACCTACTTTATATCTTTTTTGACCACATATACTAGTAATTTTCAATAACAAGTTGTTTTTTTACAACTTAAATTTTTAGTTGAACCCTGCACATAGTTAACTTTGAAGTACATTTTTAATGTGCACAGAACTGTGATGGGAAGAACAGACAGTTATTATGTTGGAACTAAATAGTAGATCTACTATACAAAAAGATTGTGGCTAACGGTAAGCTACATGTATATTTGCCCTTGGTCCTCAAATCTAATAGGAAAAACAACATTACACAAAAATAAAACATACTTGGCCATAAAAGAAAATTAACAAGCCATGTCCTGAAGAAGCATGTACCACATTGGGAAAAACATTAAAATTGGCCTATATAATAGAGACCCTACTATAATTGCACATTTATTTCTGAACATACTCCCAATGGTATGCAACGTATAACAGTAGAATCTCATCTGATATTGGGCTTTTACCTCTTCCCAAGAAATACTTGTTAGTATGTGTATAATGCATCTAATACATCAACAATGTAGACTATTTAAAGCAACACTGGAATATTTACAGCATTTGACCTATAATTATCCTAAGTAGTTGTTCATGTTTACCCTGGAAGAATATACATCAACAGATTGTCCCGTTTTCATATTTGGCATATTCAATAAAATGATAATTTATTTTTTTTTAACCTAACAAAAACTGCACACCAATAAAATGCTAGGCGCCAATTTCCTATACAATACAATGTGTACATCACAATGATGTTAGCAACACTTTCTTTTCCAACAATGTTCCAGTTTTTTGCAATATAGAATATAGTCACAAAATGCTGCGGCTGTGTTCATTTGCACCAGTCCTCTTTTTATCTACTGTAGTTATCAACTTGGTTATCCTTGCAGTAATACAATTTTGTACAGCATTAAATAGAAGAAATAATATTAGTATTATTGGAATGCTATATATTCAGCAAAAAAGGTTGAACGAGCTGCTTCAGCTCATAGTAACACCTTTCCACAAAAAGAGGAAAACTATGCAAGTGACAATTACAATATTGTATAGGTAATCTAGATTTCAATAATTTTGCAATTTAATATACTAGATGTTCCCAGATTTCTCCTTTCATAAATTACATTTACCTAAGGACTAAGGTGACATGAGCTTGCATCAATATAATTCACAATCTATATAATGTTGATACCAAAAGGCGTCATTTTTGAGCCTTCGAAACAAACAGTGATCAATGCAAGAGCCAAAATGTAAGCAGTAATTAAAGACAATCTTTTACAAGTTTTCCACTAAACTTTTCCAATAAACCTTAGCTGGAGCATCCTTAGTCAACTACATGTAGTCCCTTACATCCCTGTCACACTGTGGAAATATCAAGTCTGACTGAACTCTAAATGACATTTTCAGCAGTAATACGCCTGGCTTTCATCAAACGATTTTTATGGATCGGAGGAAGTTTTCCCACAGACCCCTGTACAACTTGATAGGTTACATTTTCTGGTGAAAAATAATTTTGACTCCTGGGGAATTTTTAATTTCTGGTGACCAAGTGCAGCTGAAGCTCATTGTGTGATGCCAGCTTAACCATCTTAAAACTACGGGTTTTTAAGATTACAATAGTCCCCCTTCCACCCCCTCACTAGTCTCAACATCTCCCTCCTGGTCCTGCCCCCCGTCCCCGCCGCCCTCCCCGGCTGGTTTCTCCTGAAGCTGAGCGTTCTCCGTCTGGACGTCCCTCAGCAGCTGCTGACCCTTGCCCCCTGCCTTGTGACAGTAGTGTTCCATGGCCGGCAGGTTGCCCAGGTTGTGCAGGTAGCGAGCGTACTCCAGGAAAATGGCCTCGATCAGGGAACGTGGTCACAGTCAAGGGAGGTAACAGTGTTTACAGGATAAGGCCCTATGTTACGCTTGCAAAGTAAGTTAAGTAACATTCTTGGGACAGACTTGCCAAAAAAGACTTGTATTTGACCTTTGGCAGTGGTTATTCCAGTCCCAACCTGTCTGAAACGTCATCATAAAAACATTATACAGCATCAAAATTATAGGACAACCTACAGCAAATGTGATTGTATTGTAAGTCACGGTTACATCTTTGCTGTCACGATTTACATATTAAATGTATCAAATTGAATGGACTATACTATATGGATCATAGCTCTTCTTTTTTGCTACGGACACTGTAAGTTCAGAACAATGACACCATATCCTTTGCAAACAACCCAATATTCAAGAAGGCTTCAAATTAACATTAAAACATTAAAACATTTTACATAGAAACCGTGGGCATGTCTTCAACTCCTGTGTCAGAAGCGTCCTACTCTACGCTTCTGAGACATGACCCGTGACAGCAGAGGACATGAAGAGACTAGCACGGAGTGACAGGGCCATGGTAAGATGGATGTGCTCCAGGAGACTGGCAGACTGCCAGTCAACTGAACAGCTTCATAGGTGGCTTGGAGTCCATAACATTCAGGACACAGTTAGGTATAACAGACTTAGATGGTACGGCCACCTCCAGAGAATGGACAGGGACAGATGGCCGAAGAGGATCCTCACACTGGATGTGGAGGGTCCAAACCCCCGTGGCCGCCCTAGAAGGAAATGGTATGACAACGTACGGGAGGACCTCCACCACCTGAACCTAGATAAAATTGACCCACAGGACAGAGGCAAGTGGCGTGCTGCCATCAAGCCCCAGATGTACTGTGCAAGCACGTCTAACCCTCGGAAGACGGGGAACAACAGACAATAAACCGGACAGTGAGTGAGTGAGATTTTGATTTAATTTGAAGTTGATGGCAAGATAACCTCTACAGAAAGGATATTAGTCTCTTCATTCAGGATGAGAACCCCAAACTCCAGACAGGCTTCAGCAAACAGAGCCGCCCGGTCAAAATGTCGCATACTGGAAGAAACAGGAGTTTATCATTATTATTATCAGGAGAATTGAGTCAGATTCAGTTTTTTATCAGTGAAATCAGAGAGCACTTTCATACAAATTAGCAACCTAGAAAGTTCATATCTCACCTGTACAATAGTTCCAACACCTTTAGAAAATGTCCAAGGGATAGCAGCACCAAGATAGCTTTACTCTATAAAAACAAAACATACACAGTTTAGTGTCTACCACCCACAGTGGATCTAGATCAAAAATAAGAGAGTCGAACTGGATACTAGTTTGGCAAGAGGAACTGGCTGACCAATCAGCAACATTAACATTTCTAAATATTATTACATCATAAAGTCTAGAAAGGTGACACATGATATGAGATAACCAATCAGCACCAAGGACATTTCTGTGATAACACATAGCCAATCTGAGGGTCCAGCCGACTCCTGCAGGATGTCACATGACATGGGATAGCCAATCAGCACCAAGGACACTTCTGTGATATCACATCATAGCCAATCTGAGGGTCCAGACGATTCCTACAGGATGTCACATGACATGGGGCGACCAATGAGCACCATTGACCAGGTAATCACAGGTATTCTCCTTCCCAGATGTCTGAGGTTATAGAATAAGATCCTACCTTGTAGTTGACAGCAGATGAGCAGAGATGATCCACCCATCGCTTCATCACCTCTGAGCACTCCACATTGTTCAGGGAGGCCTAAAAGGGCAGAAATATGTGATGGTACTTGTCTGCTAGATACATGTGCATTTTATAAGACTCTTGCATGAATCTTTTCTTGCTAAAATAATTTTTGCATCTTGAGTAAACATGTACAATGTAACTTGGTCCAATACAAGTTAATATCCATGACATCCTACAAGACTTTGAACATGACATTAAAATCAAAATCTGAACATGATGTTATAGACTCTTGTGCAAAACTATTGACGTATTTCATGAGCTGGAAATGTGCTATTTCAGTCCTCGGTACCTTGGCCAGCCAGGCAGCCTGGTCCCATTCCCCGTAGTCCTGCAGGTAGCGACAGGCATCAAACGCCTTGTCAATCAAACACAGCAGCTGTACACCCTCTGTGGGGAGAAGTCAGAGACTGTTAAGTAAACATCTTTGCAAGAAAGTACCATTGGCAAGAGTGTGTGCTTTAAGTGCAGTATCATTATCAAAATTAGTTGCTAGCACTAAATTTAAGACAAGAAATCAGAGATTTTAGACTACCGGGAAATACGTGTATTTGAGGGTCCATACAATCCTTGGCTTCCTGAATTCTCCCATGTCAACTTCTTATTCTTTCTGGCTGTCAGCAAGGGTCATTTCCTGTGTTTGAGTCTTTGACCTCCTGACATTCTGCCTGTCAATCTTCCCAATACCCACATGCTGGCAACCTACAGTGTCTGGACAAACAGCTCAGACACCCAAAGCAATACTTTAAAATTTGTACCAAGAGGCAATAAGACTTGAGGGAACACATGTAGGTGCAGAAGGAAGCAGGGTGTTTACTTGCCTGGCAGTTTGCCATTTGCGATGAGGTTGGTGGCCACCAGTTTGATGGTGCTCTGGGAGGCTCCCGAGGACCGGATGGTTGCTATGAGACATGCCCTGGAATAGATGAGTCTTTGTTCAGTTGAGGTTTCGCTAAAGCTATTCCATTCAAAAGGTGCAGGGAACAGTTCAGAAATTTGTGGACCTTTCCTCACCAAGCAAGGTCCTGTTCTGACCAACCAAAATTAGATTTGTGTCACCTTTCATTTTACTGGAATATGATGCACAATACAAAAGTATGGCAACAAAACACACAAAGCTTTCTAAAAACGAAATTCCTTGAGCAATCAGTGGTCACAGCCTGTAGTGAAAAGAAGGTGTTGTCAATACACAAAAATAGTAACTATGCAGCTTACCTTAGGGAATCTGAAAAGTAGTTGTCATTGTCAGCATCTGTCTCCAGGTACAGCTGCACTGCTCTGTCACTCTGTGGGTCAGATGGGGGGTTTTCAGATGGGTAAGGCTAGTTTTATCATGGGCGCATGTAAGTATCTGACACTGACATGGTAGCTAATCCATCATAAGGCTTTAGGTGTGAGCACATCTACTAAAATGTATTTAAAAAAATTACACACACATACAAAAACGCTTTCTGTACAAAACAGTGCGGCCTTACAAAGAAGATGCACGACATCTCCATGTCTATGATAATCATAATCAGTGAGTCTTTTCCCCCACATGTAAGTTGAACATACCTGGCCTAGCATGAGTAGTTTCTCAGCACAGTGCTGTGTGTGCTCGTATGTTGCTCTCTTACTGTCGTGTAGGTTGATCCTCTCCAGCTGGTATTTCTGTGAGAACAAAAAGCAACAAAATGTTAAGAAAGTAATTTTCAATGATGGCATGAAAACACATTCTTCTTCCAACCTTGCCAATTAATAAAAAGAAAGTCTAGTTACTGGTCAAAGTGACTAAGTTGATGCAATTTCTGACTGAAATGACAATGATTGTTTCTGACAAAAAAAACAACAATCTGTGCCACATGTGTGTTCTATTACCATGTTATTTGTTCTATGTATGTTTTTATTTTTGTATGGACCCTGTAAGATTATCCAGTTTTGGCTAAAAGGTATTGAAATAAATAAAGATGATAAAAAAACAACACTGTACCTGAAAGAAGGGCTGATCACAGAGGATGTCGTAACAAGTGTCCAGTGACAGTGCATCCAGTGGGAAGTATCCTGACGTGGTGGTGTCTCCACTGCTGCCCCCCGTGTTCTCTGAGGCCAGGAGGTCCCCCTGGCTGCTGCTGGCCGAGTCCACGGGCAGGAACATGTCTGACGTGGGGGTGGACGGCAGCAGGTCCTGTAGTGCAATCAACCAATCAATCAATCAATCAATTAATCAGTCAATCAGTCAACAAATCAATCAATCAAACAATCAATCAAACAATCCATGCAAGGCTCTAGCTAGCACCCATTTTTCTGTCAATTGCAGGAACTTCGTGACATATGACAGAAATATTTTAACCAATCCGTCAACCTTGAAGGACAAAATTGACAAAAGTCTTGGATAAAAATATAAAAACATCCAAAGGACCACCAAGAACCACTCTAAACCCGATACATTGCCTCTCAAAATGTGGGAAATCCAAAATTTGTCCCCGGAGCCCTTAAATTGCAAGCACTCTCCCCTCAGGTCTAATCATGAACCTTGGCTGACGGAAAAAAATTGAGCTGGCTAGAGCCCTGAATCAAACGTCGTATCTCCCTACCTTATCTATCCCAGCGGCCAGTCTTGCCTGTTCCCTGCGCAGGTTGTGGAGTGCCACTGTCCAGAAGTGCAGCTCAGACTCATCCCCAAAGAGTCTGGACACAATCAGACATCTCTGGGCTGTTCCATATGGGCACACGGGGAGGTACTCCTGTAGGTCACTTCAACATGAAAAAAAAATTCTTTCACTGTCATCTTGTGTGAAAAAAATTGACCAAATTTAATGTTTAATTTGGCTGGCCAAAATAGGTTGTTTTTTCATTCAATTCATAAAGTCAAAACCTAAAAAACTTAATGTATGTCAATTTCTAATTAATCACGAGTACTGCAGTCTCACCTTGGAATAAGCTGGAGCTGTTCATTTACTATTCTCTGTAACTCTTCACCATTCTTTCCATGCCTGAAGCACAAAACAGGGTGAATAGTCAACAGTATGAGTAAGGTGTCCACATACATGTACATGTATGGTAAATGTCCTAAACACAACAATGCTAGTACATGTACTTAATATACATGACTTATGTGTATGCAAGTCAGCCAACTTCCTAAAACATTGAAATATTCTACATTTAATTTGAGTAATCTACTGTTCTCTCTCATTATTTCAATAAAGAAAGAAGACCTTTGCAAGAGGTTTTTTCCCCTTGAAATATACTTGATAAATCCACAAATTCTACAAACTCTATTTCCTGTCACTGTCATCTGCAGTTATTCTACCACCTCTGAACTCTATTTCCTATCCCTCTGTGGTTACATCACTCCCCTCCTCAGCAACTATGGACACTACGTACAAGTCAGTGAGTGAGTAGCTGTAGTCTGTGTTCCATGGCTGGTGCTGTAGGAGGTACTTCACAGTAAAGGCTGCAGCAGGGGGCACCAGGTGAGGTGAGAATACTGGCTCTGCAAAAAAGAAAAGAAATAGGAACAACTGTTTGACAAAAGCATAATCATATCATGAAATCTTTTTTTGAGCTTTTCTACAAGGAGAGATTTAAGAACTAGATCTGTTTATATCCCAATGCACATCACTACTTTCTATTAGTTCTGATGATTTCACTGCAATTTTCACTACACTGGTCACTCTAAATTTCGAAATTTTTTAAAGTTCTATGGGCACTTCATGGAAAGCACTACAGGTTTATACTCATTAATTTTGCTTTAAAGGTTAGAAATGCAGTGGAAAAGCTTTGCTCAATATCACAGTACCTTTAATTTCTGTCTGAGAATTTGTACTCTATTTCAAAGTTTCGTCACACATACCAGAGTTGTAGGGTTGTACAGTCCTTACCGGTGATGTCTCTCTCAGTGACTGGTGCACAGGAGTTCTTCATGTCCATGTCGCTAACTCGGACTGTACCATCATCGCACGCCAATACCGGCTTGTCGGATGACGCCCAGTCGATATCGATAACCTTGGCCATGTCACGGGGACACTTCACCGAGCTCACCATTTCAACCTGGAAAGACATTCCACCAGTGTTTTGGTTTTCTTGTTTTACAACTTGCTAGAATTGACTACAATTTTAATTCCCCCCACACCACATCACATCACACCAAACACCACAATTAACCTTCTCCTTGCTGCCTGATCCCATAACCAATACAAATTTGGTGCCAAATGCCTAACTTCGCAGGCTAAAGGGCTAAAGTTAAACATCACTCAATCATTCAAATCACCACAACTGTACAACATATCAGCCTCGAGTACCTTGGTCACCAAATTATCAACCACCTCACACCGTATGTACAGACAGCCTTGTTCCTTATAGGCACGGCCCCGCCCATTCAGCGCTTTAGAATACGCATGCGCGAAAATTCAAATTTTTAAACTTCGCTATGCGCCACCATGCGGCTAAAATAGAACTGCAGGTTGCTCTTCCATTGTTCGCTATACCTCACTTTTGACCAACCATAGCTGGCTAATGCGGTCACATGACGGCTTGATTTTGGGAGTGAAGGCAGCCATATTTGTCAGCTTTGTGTGTGTCGGCTCCTGGGTTTGTCCGGTAAAAATTGGGCGATACGTGCATGAGACGAAGCGCCGCCAGCGTACACAGGTACTAACAAGACTGCGGTACGTCAAGGTCAAGTTCAGGCCGAGTTAAGCAGCGTTTATCCAATTCGCTGGCGAAAAAGACGCCAGGAAATGTGAAATTCAACTGATTACACGTGTTTTGATGGAGGGTTTGTTTCCTGAACCTATTTTTCCACCCCGCTGGAAATCGCAGAAAAAGAGGTACGTATTAGGTATGTTTTAGCCGTATTAACGAGTTCTTGTATTACCCCACGTGACGTTGAACATATTTTTACGCAATAACACAGGATTTTTGTAGATTTGTGGTGAATTAAATACATGTGGGAACGTTAGGCCTCGTTTGTTTACATTTTGACTATCCTGAATAGTACTTTTCCTTTTTTGAACCTCCTTGGTCGATTGAGCGTTCCCATTCTAACTGTATAGAATACTGTTCTATAGCAACTTCATCTTTGTACAGAATGTAAGAAGTCAGTAGACAAAATGATTTACAACTTATATAGGTGTGCACAGTTACACACAAATGTATGGAACAGATTTTAACTAAATTACACTCAAAACACAGTCATGGTCCTATTCTGAATGTCCTTCTAATGTAAGTTTCACTGAGCTGATATAACTGTGACATAAATTTACACAATCCATTCTCATGAACAAATTGTATACATGCTACATGTACCCTTTTGTGACTGCATAACAGTTCATTTCAGTATAACAACAGCTCTGCATAACAGCTATAACTTTACAACAAACTGCATCAAGTTATGAATTTGACAAAATTTTATTTGTCTTTGAATTCTTACATTGTATTTCATTAACAATGGAGAACAGTAAAGTATACATGTGACGTGGTTAGCATATACATTGCCACTTCAGTGATTCAATATTTAAACTATGTAGGGCTTTAGAAAGCTTACTCTGAGTAAGTGGAAGTTATTACTGGTATTGTTGGTACAGTGTATATGTGTACAAATGTATCTAAATGCAATTACTTTATTGCAATTCCTTTGCAGCTCTATAAGCTCTGTTGTATTTCTTAGCTAGACTGATGGTGCAAAAGCGAATAATAAGAAAGGCACCAAATTTAACGGGTTAATCAATGTAAACAGTACATGTGCTTTATTGGGAAAGTTAATAGAAAGTACTTAGAAAGCACTTGCTGAAAAGTAGTAACAAATGCTACTATATAAGAGGAATTTTCCTCATAACAACATTCAGTGCAGCTTATGCAAGCTGTTAGCAAGTATCATTACATCACTGACCCTTTGTTTTTTCTTTCTTTTGTGACACAGGCTTGGGCACCCGGCCCACATGGTCAGGGCTGACTGTCAGGAGGTGATTGTTTAAGGTGGATTTTAGGCGTGCAACTGGATCTGGGATGGACCTAGTTGACCTACCCAAGCTATTGAAGTGGGAGTGGAGTTTCTCAATGCCTTGCTCAGCCAGAAACCCCAAGCCAAATCCCCATCTCCGGATGCAAGGTACCACGTGGTGTTCGAGGATGTGCATCTTGATGCTCACTGTCCGGGACTCTTCACGGTATGTGTCCATGAAGGCAGTGATGTTGCTCTCTATCAGAAGTAGGTAAAGAGGACAAGTCTGTTACATGTATAAAAGTAGTTTGTTTTTTTCTGAGCGAGGGGAATATAGGACTTATTTTAGCTTTTATTTGTCTATATACAAGGAAAGATGGTAAATTACAATGTGATAGTGACACATGGCCCAGCTAGAGAAAAGGGTTGGTGTAATTTACCAGTTACATGTAGTACTAGTTGTGCCAAACAAGGTTGGTATTCAGAGATGATAAAACTGTTCACTTACTTAGCTCGTCAGCTTCCTTCTCTCCCATCGTACTACTGGTAGAATATAAGCGATGGCAAGACCCAAAGAGCTTGAACAGCTTCTCGTACTTCTTGGAAGCCTTCATTGCCGCGGACAACAGTGCCAGCGGGAAAGTTGGGTGCTCATCCAGGATTTCTGTCACTGTTTTCTCGACAACCCCAGTCAATGCCTCTATTGGCTTATCCTGGGAACATACATGTAAACAAGACACACATTGGGGTCAGGGGCACTATTAAAAATGTAAATATAAATTAAATTTTAAATGTCATTGTGAACTTTCTCTTAAACATTTACAACAAAAAAACGTTTGCATCAAAGGCACAGTATGCATTTGAATGTGAATTTTCTTTAGAAATGCATTTTTACTTGAAGCATCTTGTCCACGTGATTTCCGATGAAGGACTTCCCGTGATAAGCTTGGCGCTGGACGTGAAACTCCTGAAGGACAGGGTCCAGTTTGCTGCAGAATGGTCCTTTGCCAGGCTTCAGAGATGCTTCTGTCAGGATCGCTCCTGCTTTTCTTTCCTGTAAAAACAAATCATAAATTCTCAGTAGGTGACAGATCAAAATTTTAGCAACCAGTCAGTAGATGTACAAGGCTAATTTTAACAATGGATGCTTTTTTATGTACGGTCTAGGTAGTCAGCAGTAAAACGGGGTGAGAAGCAGTTTCCGGATGGGAGGAGAAGCAGAGAGGACTTGCTCAAGGAAAGAAACTACAATGGAACAAGCAGAGGGAAGTCACCACAGCCTGAGCTATAGTTCTTGCATAGTGTAAGTATGCCACTTTGACATTTTTATTTATCATCTGTGTCACTGTCAGTTTATTATCTTGTTCATGTACATGTAGATCATTGGACAAGTGTGTTTAATGTACAAATTTTAATTTTTCAAAAAGCACATTGGTAAATTCAAATTTGGTAAGGCACCCTGGTTATGCTTGACTTACCAGATTGTCTCTTCGGTTAATAAGAGCAGTGACCATGGAAGTGGCCTCCTTGAAGACCACCTCATGCATGTTCTTGTTCACACCCTGGTTGTCGTACGCCAGCCAGGCCAACTGGGTTTCTTGCTCTTCAATTTCCTCCTGCAGCTCCTTGGCCTGCTCCTCGTACACCTGGGCCTTGTCAATGGCGGCGACGTAGGCCTGAAAGTAGTGATGCATACCAGTTCACTGGACTTGGATCCGGACTTGTAAGAATGTTTAGGTTCAAGTCCAAAAAAACCCAAAAGTCAAGAACCGAGTCCGGACTTATTACCATAAAAGACGATTTCACATACCCCTTTTCTGTCCAAACCACCTAAAACCTTCTGTAGATTGTAAAATCTGCGCTGCAAAATGCAGAAAACATTGCCATCGGGCACTGTCAAGTGTCAGCCTCTATGTTATGTGGCCAAAGTTTCACCCAGACAACATTGCAAGGTTGCCAACATGCAACTTTGTATATGCCATGGGTTTAGTTCCGGACTTACAAGTCCGGAACTGAACCTAAACCTCTGGACTTGAATCCGGACCTGAACCTAAAATTGGGTTTAGGTATGCATCACTACCTGAAAGCGAGCAAGGTGTGGGTCGTCCAGAATCTCCTCCCTGTCCGTCTCACCGTCCCGGATGATCATGTGTAGGTACTTCTCGACCTTTCTGTCCAGCCCCTGCAATGTGGCCTCCAGCTCAGTGTACAGGCGGTGAAATATACCTAGGCTTATGTGTAGCCCTGGCACAATGACCTGTACAGAAAAGGGGTTCAAAGGGAAGGGCAAGAACATTTTTCTTTTAGTTCTTTTGATCATAAATGATACAATCATAATCACTTTAGCAGTTTAGGTACATAGCTTCATGTCAACCCCAGAAAGCAGTTATAGGTGTTTAGCCATTGTCCTCTTCAAATGTATACTCAAGCAAAGTCACAGGTATTTAACATTTTTTGAACTGATCAAATTCATCTTTTTAAAATGATTTTCACCTGTTCTATCGAAACCCTGAACATGGGTGGACTTATGATGTTGTGATAGTTCTGGGCGTGCTTGATATTCCCCCTTCCCTCATGGAGGAACTCCCAGTAGTCCTGGGCCATGTTCTCTAGCGTGCGTGGGGGCAGTCTCAACCTCTGACTGTCCTGGTCGTCTATTTCAGACTTCCTAATCTGACACCAGAGACACGGGTGGGAGCCTGTGTCAGAATCAACAAGACAAAGTCCATTAGTGTTTTCCATTAAATTGTATTTTTCTTTCTAGGTCAGTTAGCAATAGAAACTCTGCATTTTAAGTTAGTATTTTTAATTGCTACAAAAAATCATTACATGGTATTTACTGTGGCTGGCCATGCAAAAAGCTTTGCCCTTTCACTGTGAACTTCCTACATTTTATCTTCATAAAATTTAAACCTTAATATGCTTATTTTAGTTATACGTCCTTCAAGGTTACATTTATTTAGCTGTGAAAAAATGTTCTCACCAGATGCACCAGACAGACCGTAGATGGTACTCAGAAATGCGTAATCCCCTGCGATAAAGACACGCAGGTTGTACGCATGTCCACCCTCACCTCTGCAAAAAGCGGTTGGAAAATATCACTGAGTGCAAGTACAGTACATAAGTTTATCTTAATTTTGATTTTAAAAAAATTAATCTTAATAGGGCACAGACCTATGGAAAATAGCAATTAAAAGAGCTGTCCACTGATGCAATGATAGTGGAAGGATCTAAGGTCTGCGGTAAGGACAGTCTGTTGATTCAACTGAAACATTTTACTTAGAGTTAACTAAACGATGACTAGCATGTGAGTTTACTGTTTGTGCTGTTGCACACGGGTGTGTATCCTATCTTTTGTCAGTAAGCACATTGCTCAGAAACTGTTTCATAGATAATAGCATCATTTATTGGTAATGTAATGATTATAGATAGCTATCCTTAGTAACATCGCTTTTTGATTACAAATTCAAGCTCTTATTTTCTCAATAGACAATAGGTTTTTAATTCCAGACTTTGCACATGTGCTTGGCTAGCATGCAGCTAGCAGATTAGTCTTTTCATTGTATCATTGGGTCAATATTAGGGCAGTTTCTAACAGTATGTGCAATGATGCATGAATGTCAACTTACTGCCACTTCTCTTTCTGGAGAGCCTCCACTTCAGCTCTGTAGCGTCCAAGGGCAGTCTTCAAATTGTCTCTCGAATCCTTCGCCTCAAAGATGGCGAAGACTGTGGTGTTCGCAACTGTGTTGGGGTGGGTTTTGTGGAGGAGTTGGTATGCCATCTTAAAACTACCACCCCCATGGTCCCCCCCTATCTTCAACCAGATTTCATCCGTCATTGTGGGGCCCGGCCACTCCAGAGTCCTGCAAGGGACAGTATTAATGTCACAAAAATCAGCTTTAGGGCCAATATATAAGCAAAGGTAGAAACAAATTTCTCTTCAATATTGCACTTCTGAGTCCTGTCAAAGTTCAACTATTTGTTCTATAAAATATTCCTTACTTTGCCCTCTTGCTCCTTTCCAGATAGTCGAAGACAGCACTGGGCAGGGAGAAGATGTAGGCGCAAGGCCGCAGTGCTATGATGACCTCGTCATCATCTGTTTTCACAGAGAAGGGGAGCAGTTCAGCAGTCACTTCGTATGCAGACAGCAGGTTAGCAGTAGTCTGTCTCATGCGCCTCTCCGACTCAGTGGCAACCCCGTACTGATCAAGCCATCTGTAACAAAGTGAACAGAGAATGTATTTAATTGCCAAGTCTCACAACATTCATTCTATGCAGCTGACTTACATTGTCTTATTCATAGCAATTGGAGAAAATGTGACTTGCTCTCATAACTCATCTTATGATAAAAGTCTTTCTGTGTGTGAGGAATTTAAGGTTGAAGATACTTGGTTTAGCTTTAAGTTAAACTTTGTTTTCAAAAAATAAAATCCTCCAAAAAATAAAATACTCCCCACAAATGTGTTTTTAGAATAAGGATTTCTAAGGTCATGCCAAGTAGTGTCTTGGTTCTCAGAATCACCCACTTTGTTTTTCTATATGTAAATGGCTTGTTCTTTTTCTTCCACCCTATCCATATTTGTTTGGTTTAAATCTGACTACGAGGAAATCAAATGTCTTGGGGAAAGAAAATATAGATGTACCTTTTCAGTTTTCTCAACTGGCCATGGTTCACTTGAATGTCTGTCTTCAACCCCAGCAGGTGCCCTGTTGGAATGCGGATCTGTGCCAGGCCTGCCTTGTCCAGCATCTGGAAGAGCTGATCCTTGGGGTACCTTTTCATCTCAGCCATCAGCTGGTGTTCACCATTCCCACCGCTCACCTGCTCTCTCATAGACTCCAACATACGTGCCCTCTTGGCCACAGTGGAGGGGGCTGCATCGGTGCTTGTCTTCTCAAGTTGCGGTGTATGCATGAATCTCATTGGCTAGAGATTGGAGATTTTTAGATAAGCATGTGTTGCTAAAAAAGGGATGTCACAATCAATTTTATTGCATAACAATTGTAACTGGTACAATGTATGGCATACAGAAAATAGTAGAAAGGGGTAGGTACAATAACTGACATGCCTCCCTTAACACCAATGTACCAACAATGACTTCCCAAAACTACAAGTGTTTTTGTGCCCTTCTGAACATAACTTGTTACCATGACTTGTGATATGATTGACACATCAATTACCCACTGAATGGCAAATGCATCAGCAGAAATTTTCAATGAAGTGTTGAGTACCTGGGTACAAGAAAGGTAGGAGGGTAGGATCTAAAATGCTGTTTCCCAAGTTTTGAAAGACAGTGTCCTGTAGTGCTAAAATTTATATTTATAATACTTTACCATCCCAAGCCTTTTAAGAAAAACTTACTCACCTTTCCTCCAGTTTTGGCAACAAATGTTTTGTCACTGCTGCCCTCCAGCTTTCTTCTCAGCATTGCTGTGAAGGCCATGTCCTCATCCGGGGACAGAGGGCCTTCCTCATCGAGCGTAACCGTGACTTTCCCAAAACTACAGTTTGATTGTACCGTGACTGGTGGTAAAATCAAAACAGAAGGGGGAGGAGGTGGAGGTATTACCATAAGGACTTGTACAGGACGGGGTGCTGAACTTGTTGGCTGCTGTTTTGACTGTTTTGCCTGGGGACTTTCTTTGTTTTCCTTGGGGCTGTCTTCCTTGGGGCTGTTTTCCTTGGGGGCCTTCGGCCTCCCAGATGACTTCCCCCTTTTACGCCTTCCCCCCCTAGACATTTTCCCAACCTTTTCACAGTGGCGGCACTCATCTCCATAAGTGTGTTTGTACCAAGAAACCCTTTTTGGGTGACTCCGTGTACCTAAGACGCGCTTTAGACTAAAATGGGGGTGATACAGAGCTACCCGTGAAATCGCATGTATCTCAAGTTTGGCGTGACCAATCAACTTCAATTTTTGAAGTAACTTAGATGAAATACCACTGATTCTAAATAACTACTTCTTCCTTCGAAATCTGCATAATTGTTCCATAAATAATAATAATATTAGATCATTGTGACTATATAAAATCAGCCTAGACCAAACCCTTCTGCTCAGAATTGTAATACAAAACTTTCAGAGAATGTGGAGAGATATGCACTTTATAGGAATCGGTTTCCAGAAAAGAAGAATATAGCTTAGATTTGAAAATATTTTGAAATATAGTCCATTTTGGTAGAAATCTAGGGGGTAGGTATGACTTTATCTACCAATACCTAGATATACGGGGATAAAGTAGTTTTTCTGAAAACCGATTCATAGAAACCAACTTCTTACTCATTGTTTGCACCCGATTTCAACTTTGTAACCCAATGGGAAGAGTTTGGTCTCGGGCTTTAAAGTTTAAAACTCTAAATTCTGGTCGATTTCCTTCCTTGACCTGTCAATCTTTATCAAGCCTCATGACTGTGAATGAAATTGATTGTTTTCGCACCTCCACTCAAGGCCATTACAGGCAATTATCTTTAATTATGCATAGCGGGCAGACGGCAGCATGTATCCATTCAAATTCAGACTTTACCACAAAAGTTTTTGTTTTTAAACATTTGTTTCTTACTCCTCGAATGAAATTTCTGGGTTTGAAATGTAGTTTTATACATAGCAGCTATGAACCTGAACAACAGCTCTGCCTGTTGGGCAGAAGATAGCTAGATGTGTTATGATTCATCTGAAGAAAATTTCTAACAGACTTTTAACCCTGGCCCAGTGAGATGAAAAATCGTTTGATGTGTATTGACTTGTCTGGCTCCAAACATGCACCTACGACCATGTCCTGCCCTAAACTTCCTTGCTTATACCATTATACAGTTCATGTAGTTTCTTGTCATCCCTCCGTTTTCAGAATGTTTATTTTGAGCGCATGTACGTGCTTTAACTTTTAATCTTGATGACGTGAAATGTTACATAATGGTAGCTTTGATTTGCTACATAGTGGTGGTACTAGTTTTTCTTTAATAATAGGGGCCACTAAAGAACATTTAGCACATAAAATGGTCATTTTGAATCCTGTTTTTAAACTATGGCCATCGTAGTCTCTCACAGTAGCCTTTTAAATACCAGTCTTTAGGAGGTGGCTGAAAATGTTAGAAACTGGCCAAATAGAGATTGGTCTGCTAGAAAGTACATTTTGCCACGCCCGGGTGCATGTTATCAACCGATTTCTTACTCTTTCCTGCTACCTTCCGAAGCCTGGTAGAGGCTAAATATAATGCACAGGCCTTGTCCGCCCTTGTCAGTTGGACATTGAGCAACGCACGCTGGCTAAATACATGTAACCGAGGACTATGAGATTATAACCTCCTTGCTATATCTTTGGACCTATACAGCGTGCTATGGGTCTTCGTTCACACGAGTAGGTTATAATTCTACCTCTATGGTTCACACAATGCGTTTAACGCTAGTACAAATTTACCTCCTTGATTAGTCGGTAATATAATCTCCTGGAATTCGGAATACACTATGTATTGGTACTAAAATGGAGAACAAAGATTGTCTGAAGATGGCTGAAATCAAGGAGCTTATAACCTCGCACAGTTGAAGTCGGGGCTCCATCGCCAATTTGTAAGACCCTGTTATATAGACTTGAGTTAGATCTGGTGGATACATGCTGTATTTAAGAAAATGTTTTTCATTTTTACTTTCTTCTCAAGCATGTTTCAAGCTATGAAGTCTTCTATTAAACATGGAACACTGAAAATACAAAGAGGGTGTGAAGTTAGCACATACAAATGTAAAATAGCAGGAGGGGCAGTGGGTGGTGAAGCTACAGCAATTATCACCATACCTATTGCATATTTACGATCTTCTACTCGCACCTTGCTCATTTCAATGTCATTATAATATTAAAATGAGATCTTTGCTGGGGGAAAGAAAGCGCGTCTTAGGTACACTGAGGAGAGTGTTTTGGTGGCTTGTACAGCCTAGCCCTGCAACTATTACAGAAGTAGGGGGGGTGTTGTTCTTTTCTATCTTTTCCCACGTCAACCCCCCAAACCTTTTGAATCTTGTCTGCAAACTTAAAACAACTATTTGGTTGAAGATTTTGAACTTTCTCTTTTTTGGTAAGGACAAATTCCCCGCAGAAACGGCACAACTTAGCAATATTTTCACAGTGTAGAGCTGTCATTATACCCCCCTCCCTACCACTACATATCTAATTACCTTAAAAATCTATGTAAATATACACAATTGCAATTTAAAACACTTACCAGAAATCACTTGGGCAACTTATGTAGAATTAGCCTGCAATGTATTTTGGTGAATAATGAACGAAATCAATAAACCAATCTTTTTACAGTCCCCCCTAGCGTGTCGTTTGTGTATAACAAGTGGAAATTACTAGGTAAACATATGTTAGCTATACAAGGCCTGATGGTCTAGAAAAAAAAGGTCAAGAAAGAACAACTACTGGATAAGTAAGGTAAACAGATCTAGTTTAGGAAGCAAACATCGAATATGGGTAAAGATTTGGAGGAAAGGGTAAATTATGACCTGAAAATCGCCGAAAACCCGGAAGTAAACAGAAGCGGACGAGACCCCCCAGTCACGGCATCGGCGGGTATGTATGAATTGTCAGCGCGGGAAATCCCCGGCGGGAAGATTTATTTGTGTGTGTGTGTGGTGGGCGGGGCTTAGGGCAGGAAATTACGTCATATTTAGCCGTGATTGACAGTTTAATTGCTCAGAAACACGGCCGTTACTTCCTAGTTACCGGCGGTAAATATTATGTTGCCAAGGTAGGTTGCCATGTTGTTTCCCATGAGACACCGCGCGAGTGCCTAGTGCGCTTGCGCAGACCTAATGCGGAAGTGCGCGTAGAATGGCGGGGCCGTGTAGGATTGTCACAGGATCAGCTCATGACTGTGGCAGCAGATATTCAGTTGTTTTGTTTTTCAGTGAAGTCCACTGCTACAGTCATGACTGACTGATACAATCCTTGGGACATTTTTGCTGTGTACACAAACAACAAGCAGCGGATACTCCTCTCCTGCTCATGACTCACACAGATCTGTTTGTTCCAGCTCACCTCCTTGGCATCCCACACCTCTGCCCCGTCGTTGTACAGAACTAGGATTTTCTGGTTGCCGCGACCAGGAGCGAACTTCAGCTTCTTGATCCAGCCACGATGTGTGGGTACAGCTCTGAAGTACATCATATGACACACACAGTAACATACTGTAAGTCTTTTCCAGGTATTCAGACATCAGTTAAAATTTCGCTAGAAAGGTAACATTTGCAAAGCAAATGCATAATGTTTACCTTCGCATATGGTCTGCTCTGTTAATTCTTTAACTCAAATACATTCATATTTATGGTCAGACAGGAGTATAAATCCCACCTACTTAGTATAAAATTGCAACATTATGTCACCCAACACCAGTTCCATGGTGAGAAACCTCAACAAATCAGGTCATTGGCCAGGTCAGAGGTCAGTGTTTGGAATGGAAGAAGAGGAAACGTAGCAAAAACAATATGTTTTCCTTCGGTAAACATAAAAAATATTTACAGTTGTTATACCTGCAGGAAGACTAGAGCTATGACAGTTTCACTGATGAACTGGAGATACAACTGATGTATTGTGTACCTGGATATCTTAGCCTTCAGGTCCCATATGTTGATATTCCCATCCACATCCCCCAGGACCATGGTATCACCCTTCCAGGCTATACAGGTGATGGCTCCCATGGTTCCCTGTAAAGACACGTCCACCAATCACGTTAGGTACACAGGACTAACCTGGGTACTATCCTGGTTAGTTAACGTCCACTCAAACCCAGAAGTTTTTTACCAGTAGTTTCTTAGGAATTATCTGTAGTTCTCTGTGTATTAATTGTCTTTTCTTATACCAAACGTTTCTTCTGTTCCTGCAATTAGCTCTCGGGCATGAATTTGCAATAAAACAATCTAATACACTGTGGGTAGTGACTATTGGAGCAAATTTCAACCAACCAGGATGGTACCCAGGCTAACACATACAGGATAGGCCAGCTTATAGCAGGGAGATGGTAGCACAGCATCCCAGAATCCTTCTTTCCATTCCTTTATCCAAGACGATGTGAATGCCCAGACAATAACACAATAATCTACCCCTATAGACAGACTGCATCACACAGAAGTTTGGTTTTGTTTTTTCTGTTAATGCCCACGATCATGATAATGATCATTCTGGCATACTCATTTTCACCTGAGTGAAGTGAGGAAAGTCATGTAAAGAGCCTTTCCCAAGGGCACAAGGTTGGTGACATGACAGGATTCAAACCCGGGACCTCTTGGTTCTGAGCCGAATGTTCTGCCATAACACCACACGACCCAACAAGTTTGCTACACAAAGTTGTTTGTTTGATCAGCTCACGTCAGGGGGGATCTTGGAGCCATCCTTGACGATGTTCCCCTCCACCATGAAGTGGTACAGCTGCCCGTCTGAGTCTGTGAACACGAAATGCTCCCGCACCGTCAGGTTGGCCAACTTTTTGCTATCTGTAAGAGAGCAACCAGCCAACCAAACAAAGGTTATGCTAAATAAATAGACAAATTCAATACATTGTAACAACATTCATATTTAAAAAAAAAACACTCATCCATGAAGCATTTGTGAAGATTAATCATCCGGGGTAGTAACAGTAACAGTAAAAACATTCACTGATGAAGAGTGTCATCAGAACAACACCCAAAACGTTTGCTTATTAAACTTTTATCCAGTTTGAAAAGACTAAAATACTATCTTACTCATCCATGAAGTTAAACTATGAAATTCTTTTGCTACTTTTACCAATAATAACTAAAAATAATCATTAGTAATGGTCTAGAAATCTGAACAATCTTTTGCTTGTCTGAAGAACATGAATTACCCTTGAATTACTTAACCATGGTAGGTAAAACTGTGACTATTATACCTGTTTGTGCTTTGGTCTCAGTTCCAATAGTGGGCAACAACTCGACTGTCGGGGAGCCAGCTGCAACTGGATCCTGGGATAGCTTCTTCTTCAAGCTTTTCAGATTGTTGGAAGGTGACCACTCCTGTGGATACAAATGTATGTTTATCTTGTACTTGGTAATAATTGAGGGTCAAAAGACTGGCAAACAGCATTTGTACACATAGTAGGTAAAGTATAGCAATAGCAATAGAAAGAGACTGTAGGGACAGTTAATCCTTTGAACCATGGGCATTGTGTTGAAAGGCAGAGCACATTCCTATCTTTTTAGCTCCCCGCAACCGAAATCAAATACCCATGCCTTTACACTGAAACAACGTTTAGGCAAGAATTGAACCCATGATTTTGTGTCCATTAGCCTTGTGTCCTAGCTAACTACTCAGCTATTTGATGCCATTTTCAAACATATACACAACTGCAATTTTAGAAATCAGGTCAGGAACATTTGTCAAATTTCAAGGGAAGGGTCAAGACCAATGCAATACATCAGGAGACAAATGTTACAATAAAAAAGGAGGAGGTTGAATGATATTCATGACTTGACCCTGAAAACATTTTGGACTGAAAGCATAACTGACCAGTGCAGAGATTGTTGGGAAGTTTTTAGGCATTTCTCTCAGAAGGGTCTGGCTTCTGATATCCCAGAGTTCCATGGGCTTGTCCTTGAAAACAATGATGGCGTATTGTCTGGAACAAGACAAAGAAGAGCACCTTCAGTTAGAGATAAAATTTACAATGCAAAGATATGAGTATTACGAAACCTATGCTGTGGTACAATGTATTCTCAGACTAGTGATACAGATTCAAAGATACTAGACAGGTTGCTTATGGCAACTCAAAAGAATGAACTGTCTACATACACCACATACTCACTTGAGGTGTGAGATCCGTACTATCTCTATGGGTGACTCATCGTTCCCCTTGTCTCCCCGAAACAGTTCACTTGAACCTATCAGTATACAAAGACA
This sequence comes from Branchiostoma belcheri, assembly GCF_001625305.1. Lineage (NCBI taxonomy): Eukaryota > Metazoa > Chordata > Leptocardii > Amphioxiformes > Branchiostomatidae > Branchiostoma > Branchiostoma belcheri. Next base: position 941,440 of record NW_017804498.1, read on the forward strand.
AGTTTAAAATTGGAAAGTTCAACTGTACATCAACTGTCAAAATAATTCTAGATTCTACGATGTGTGAAACACAACAAGACTTTAAATTTCTATTCCACTATTCAGCCTGATTGTACCTACTCTCAACATATCTCATGTGCCATGTCTCAGGAATTCAATATGAAAGTGAAGAAAGACAGATGGAAATTGATCTCAAACCAGTTAAGATCACTCCAGAGCTAATCTTCCACTGCTCATGACAGGGAAGATAGAGAAGCTATGTAAAGCATTTACAGGTTCATTGTACTAGGGACATTTCTTGCTCCATTTGACAATGTACAATGAACAGTGGACCACAGCTTAACATCCTGCCTGTCCTAAGGACTGTGATACTTTCCTGAAGTGTGCAAGTCCCGTTGAACAACAACAGCTGGGATTTGAACTCCCAACCAGGGTTGCTATTACTTCTGGACTACCGGGGGTAACACACACTACAAGTATGGACCACTGTGACTACCATTTTGCTGCAATGATTGAATATAAGACTAGTCTTTGAGTCACACATGTCCCTTGCCTGTTTGCAGGTTGACCAGCAGCAGCTCATTCTTGACCAGGCCAGACTGACCAGGCGACGGGTAGGCAAAGGACAGGAAACTGGTCAGACTGGTCCACTCTAGCCCCCTGTAGAGGTAGTGAAAGAAAAGGCTCAATATATATGACTAAGTTTTACTGATGACAGACAGGGTTCAATCTTCAAGTTTATCTAGTACTATATGCCTCATAAACAATACCTGTAACATTTACCTCCTATTCCCATTACTCAGGTTGATAATCAAGGCACCAAAGATATTAATAAAAGATGTCTGGACAATGTTATGTATGCAGCATGGTCAGATGCTTGCTTGTATTTGGGCATGGGGAGCTTTGACACCTTTGACACTCGGCATGCACAGTCTTAGTGGTGAACATCCTTATTGCTGTATACTGAATTTGTCTGTATACTGCTGTGTTTCTAAAGATGAAAACTAGAACTGTAGGCCTTGTCTCTCACCTGACTTGACAGGTGTGGATGTTAAACTCTCTCCAGAGCAGCCCACTGGACAGGTTGTACACCTGAACAAGACCATTGGAAGAACCTGTGGGAGGATGGGAATACACATTTAACATCTGTATCTTGTACAATGCAGGTCAAAGGATGGGTATCTATATAATATGTAGCTTGTGGGAAAAGATACTAGCAGCACATGTAGAGCCATTAGTGTTAGACACAAAGCCACAAAATAATTTTTTATTTTAAAGTCATAGACAAGATGCACCCCCATGAAACTCCTTCCTCTTCGCCCCACCGTTCTGCTTCGCCCCCGCCCCGTTCTGCTTCGCCCCCGCAAAAAATCTGCTTCGCCCCCGTCGTTCCTCTACGCCCCCGGCGCAATTCTGCTTTGCCCCCGTCCTTCTGCTTAGCCCCCAATGGCGGCACAGCTCACAGTTGACACGAAAATCGTCTGCAAAATAACAATAAAGGCTGTGCCGCCAAATTTAAAGTAGCCCATGCTCCGGCAAACATTCTGAACCACCTTTCTGCCAAGTGGTGTTGCACAAATCCTTCCCATTCAAAAGTTTACCCCTACCTCACGGCCCGTCAGTGGTCTCGTCTAGTTTTTACACAGCATTCTAAATCCATGTCACCTCACGCAGCAAGGTATTGCCTTATAAATTCTACTTAGTATTTGCAGCACAATTTTTAACTTAATGCTATTACTGATAGCTGTCATTTTTTCACTATTGTCTACTTGTATCAAAAGGAACACGATTAGTTACTGTTCAATTGGCTGATACAAAATCCCGCCATCATCCAAGTTGGCTTTAATTAGTACCCACCTTCCATGGCGATCAGCCTAGCGTCTGTCCAGCCGTGAGTGAAATTTCCCGCCAGTACTTATAAACGTAAGAACCACTGACGGGCCGTGAGGTAGGGGTAAACTTTTGAATGGGAAGGATTTGTGCAACGCCACTTGGCAGAAAGGTGGTCCAGAATGTTTGCCGGAGCATGGGCTACTTTAAATTTGGCGGCACAGCCTTTATTGTTATTTTGCAGACGATTTTCCTGTCGACTGTGAGCTGTGCCGCCATTGGGGGCTAAGCAGAAGGACGGGGGCAAAGCAGAATTGCGCCGGGGGCGTAGAGGAACGACGGGGGCGAAGCAGATTTTTTGCGGGGGCCAAGCAGAACGGGGCGGGGGCCAAGCAGAACGGCGGGGGCGAAGAGGAAGGAGTTTCATGGGGGTGAGATGGACTATGTGAAGAATATAATATTTGTGGTGGCTCTTACCAACTGCCAGCAGTGGTCTGTACACATTCCAGTTCTTCGTCGTAAGAGGTGGGCACATTTTGATGATTGTAGGGGGTAGCGGCAGTCCACTCAACAGCCCCTGCAGGGTGAATCTGAAGACATACCCTTGTCTGTCCACACTGGGTTCTGTCGGGCCGTACGTCTGACCAATCATGTCGCATATCGCCATCTTCACATGCGAGACGTTGCACGTTCTTGGCACGGAGCAGGTTTTGGCAGTTTTGGCGGGTGAGGCGGCGGCTGTAGAGGCCTCACTGGAACTGGATGAGGAAGGGTACTTGTAGGGATCACTTCCACTGTCACTTAGCGAGAATCCCGGGGAGTGGAGAGGGGACAGGTGTGTCTGTGTGTGGTTAGGTGTGTCTCTGGCTGGGACAAGAGCGGGAACCGTGGTGAGGTTCCAGAACATGATGCGGCCGTCATTCACAAAGACGGCGACGGAGCGCTCGTTCACGGGACAGGCCGCCATGCCGGTGATGCGGATGTGCTTGGTGATGCGGAGAGCCTCCGACTGACAGCGCAGCTCGTATGTGACGTCTTGTTCACTCAAGGGACTCAAGTCAACTGTGAAGAAAATCAGCTTCAGTACTCAAGGTAACCCGTACAGTAGACAGCTTTTTCCACTGCCCTCTATTCAGTACACAGGTGTCATTTCTTTCCCATAAAATATATTCCAAATGTTTTAATATGATTTCTATACAATTTTGATGGGCCAATTGACTGGTAAAAGGTCGGATATATTCTCAACAACAAGGAAATATCTTGCTTCAATGATGACATTTTTAAAATACATTTTTAAAAAACATGATATACATATAAGCTACATCAATAAAATTGGGCTATTGAATGTTACACATAGCTGCAATTCCACACCTGTCTGCTGGGAGGCCACATTGCCAATCTGGTCCACTGGTGTTGAGAACGGCCCCATGACAACTTTTCTCCGCACTCGAACTGTCACACTGCCGTTTTCATGGAGACACAGCAGGGCATCCCTCTGTCTGCAGGCTACCACCTGTAGATGAGAGATATAAACCCTGTTAAATAGAAACTCTTTTTAAATTAATATCTTCTACCATACAAGTCTTTACTGCACAAAGTTACCAATATCCCCCATAATCCCATCAATGAAAGACAGCGAACTAAGGCCATGCTGATGTCATTGGAAAACGATACTAATGTCGTAGAATGCCAAAATTAATTCCAAAAGAAAAGAAGAAGGACAACAGCCCCTTTCAGTAGTATGGGTGTCCGGTGAGCAACAACAGCTGTGATTCAAACCCACAACCTATTGGTCCAGAGGCAGGGTCACTAACCTCTGATCCACACAAGCTATTTGTGCAATAATAGGTACGTGTAAGAATGATACATGAATAATATGATACAATCAAATGTGACTATACACACACAAAAAAGTTACTCAAGCAACTGGAGATGATTTCGGATATAACTCCAGTTGCTTGATTAACTGTTTTTTGGTATACCTTATTACATGTACCTGGTACCTTCATCGACGTACCAGTTCTGACTACCAGGTATGTTTACCTGTAGGAAGGGTGAGCCACTCCTCTCTATAGCCACAATGCCGACCGTCTGTTTGATCTCCAGGTCCAGGATGAGCAGTTCTTTGGAGTAGACCAGGAGAAGGTGGTTCCGGCAGGACCGTAGGTACATGAGCTGGAGACACTCGTTCAGCGTTACTGTGTCCTCCCCGCCCTTCGATGTGGAGAACACACTGTCAAGGAGCTCTTTGTTAGTACTGTAAGACACGCAGCACACAGAAAACAGTCCAATGGTTTCTTCATTTACTTGTGCCACAGGAAAATTCTGCTATTCTTCCTGCTTAATCTTAACATTCTCTATAATGTACATCCCTAATACATTACACCAGGATTATTTAATTCTGGGTATGGAGGTATTGTTTTGGGTGGCTGAGGTGTAGGTTTTTGTGTCTATTTGTCCTAAAAGAGTAGGTTGACAGCACATGGGCAGGGGGGAGGGCCGGCAGAATGTCAGTAGGTCTAAAGGTCAGACATGGCAAATGAGCTCTTGTGCTGGAACAAAAGTTTTAACTTTAAACACGTAACTACATGATGAACCTTTATGATAACAAAACTTGTGCCTTTAATACCTGTCCTTGACATCCCCCACCAGCAGTTTAAAGTTTCTCCTCAGCGCTGATCGCCCCCCCGTCCTGCGCTCGGCTGACCTACCCCCCTCCGCTGCCCCAGCGTTGACGGGGCTGGCAGGGTTGGAGATGTAGAACCGGCGCCCTGTCCCTGCTGGGGGTCTGGACGTTGTGAAGTCACTCACAAACAGGATACAGTCATTGGCCAGCACTGGAGGGAAAACAGACTTCAAGTTATTTTGTATGTTTCACAGTAAAGCATTTTATTTGTTTACACAGCAAATTCCTGACATAAAACAACTACATGTTCTGTATCTGTATCTGTATAGCCGGTATAACCGCCTTTCGCCGTAACACACCAGTTAATGTCATGTTGTAGATATCTACAATGTTCAATATTCATTTTTATTTGTAAGTGCGTTGATTTGACCAATTTTTAACTTTGCCAAGAAGGTTATGTTTTCCATAGTGTTTGTGTGTATGTGTGTATGTTGTTACAATAACTCAAGAAGCTTTGGATGGATTGTCATGAAAATTGGTAGGTAGATACATGTACATGACTTTTGTTGCTCATGCTCTTAGAGTATGTCTTACTGCGATGGTTTACAAGTAAACAGATACAGCATAGCAAAGGTAATTTTTACATTACTGTAACCTACGGGTCATGTTGGCTGGGTTGAAGGGGTCGAAGGCGAAGGAAAGCAGAGTCTCGTTGAAGTTCTTTTTCCACAGTTTAGTTCCAGTGTCAGCGTTCCACAGCACCACTGAGCTGGGAGGGTGGATAGCAGCCAGCAGGGTGGGACAGGCATCCTGGGTGGACAACCACTCCAAATCTGAAACAAAAAATCAGGACATTTCAGGCTTCCAGGAAGTATTTAGAGTGTGCCTCGCGTACAATCTGTGTCTCCCTGAATCCCCCCATTCACCAGTTACTGATCAAATTCATGTGGCCTAACAGCACTACATGCATAGAATAAATTAAATTAAATTATAAGGACCTTTGAATTAAACAAAATTATTTTCTTGCAAGAAATTCTGGCAGGTATAAATGTATGTTATTCCACCAGTCCAAGCATTAAGGAGGTTTAAATAAAATTTAAAAAATCCTGACCATCCACACAGACCAAAATGTAAAACTGAGATAACAACAAAAAGTGTTTGTAGCTAATGTGTTCATTTAGGCTAGCTGGAATCAAATTAATTCTCCAGCTGTTGACCACACAGACCTTTCCCTTATACCAGTAATATTACATGAACTTTACTCCATTATACATGGACATCATGCTGCCTCAAAACTACTTAGAATACGACTTAATCTACTCTTTGATTAACAAGTCCTTGGGGACATGCAGCTCATACACAAAAATTGAATTACATAGCCAAGCTGACAGATTCAATCATACTGATCAGACAAGTAATTGAATTGCATATCCACATATCGACCCTAACCACAAAAGGACAAACAGGTTGTAGTTAGGGTTGCTGACTTAGAATCTAAAGGTTTATTTTATTAACATGGATTTTTGAGCATTGGATAGGAAGCACTTGTTGTGCTTATGTAAATCCGCTGCTCATAAAACATAATACAAATGTAAACATAAAGATGACATAAAGTATAGCATTAACATAAAATGAAAGTGGCTGGCGCACCAATACCTAGCATAACATTATTGAGATTGGTCAAATCTTCAAGAGTGGTGGATATAGTTAACCACAATATCAAAGATACGGCAGTTGGTAGGGTATGGGAGGGAGGGGCTACCTGTAAGAAGTAAAGTACATAATGTGGCGTCGTTTACGTTGAGTGGGTCGGAAGGAAGTATGTTTTCAAGATGAAGGCAAGATATGGATAACAACATTTTGGTCCTTTCAGTATTATAACATTTGCAGTGTAATAAATAGTGTTCTGGTGTCTCATTCGGATGCCCACATTTGCACTCGGGACTACTGATACAGTGATGCTGGAATAGGTGGTAGTTCAGCTGGCTGAAACCAAGCCTGAGTCTGGTAAGGTGGGTTCTGGGTTCCAATCCCATGGCAGGCTCTTATAATATATAGGAAAGACACTACATGTATTTTCTCACTCAAGTCAGATGAAAATATAAAATATAAGTACATTTGTACCTAGTTTCAGTTATGGATGTCCATTTGGATAAGAAATAAAGCCAGAGGGCCCATGTTTGAGGAAAGCCACATCTTCAACACATTAAAGATCCCACAACACTTATTAGAAAGAGTAGGGGTCTTCCTGGTGTGAGTGGATCAATACAGTCTTCAATATTATTGAGGTACATGTTGAGTAACAGCGGACTGTGCGGTTTGATGACACAAAACTAGTTACGTCTAAAGGCAGTTTTTACATGTTGACAGATTTCTGACCTTGAACAGGCTTAGTCCCATCGTAGAAGTCTGCCCGTATGAGCCCCTGGCTGACGTCCCAGACCACGATCCTGCCGTGGGAGTCAGCCGAGGCTAGTCGCAGGGTGTACGGCAGGTTCAGGTCATGGTGGTAGTTCTCACGGGCCCACTTTACCTGTCAACATGTAACATACAACTCACAACAACATCACAAGGAGAGCCTCTGAGGGCCACAAAATAGATCAATTACTTAATATATACATTTTTTGTAGCCTTACAGGTATTCATCCCTATGTGCTATTTTCCGGTTCTAGTAGTACAGGTGGCGGTGACTATTAGAACCGGCAAATAGCTCATAGGGATGGATTCCAGGCTACATTTTTTGCTCTAGACAGGAATAGAATGACAGAATTATAACAGGGTATCAAGGAGTAAGAAAAGTCAGCCTAAATCAGGGATATTTTGTCAAAAACAGATGATACTTCAGTCTTACCTTCACAACATTGGTCTTGTGTCGGTCAAGGGTCTGAATAACCTGCAAAATAAATCACAATACCGGTATTATTCATTTTATAATTTTGTCCCTGACTAGTTCACATACTACATGTAGCACAAATTCAGTTAGTTAGTATGAAAAGAAATCCCTAATTGAATGATGCATTAATTCAATGAGGAAAACACTGACTAACTTTGGTACATTTTAGTATCTGTATCAACAATTTTTTATTGCTTTGGCTTTACACTATCACATACATGTATACATTATAAACTCCACTGTCCAGGACTTGATTGGGCTCCTCTCACATTACTAGGGGGCAAATCATTGATCATTGGGGAAACTATATAGTATATGTAGCAATTTGACAGTTCACAATATGTATTGTACATATGTATAATACCAGTAGGTTCCATCGTAAACAAGTGATGTAACAGCTTACTCAAACTTAAACAGGGAAATAAACCAATAAAATGCATGTTGGGCTACCAACAGCTCATGATTCAACTAGAGGTTCTACATTAATCTCCAAGCAGATCTTTTGGGGTAAGACAGTATCAAATTGGCCAGTCTGTATGCATTTCCCCACCAGTCTGCCTGGAGATTAGTTCTACACATACTATCTGCTTTGTGTCAGTCATAACATATAACAACTAGACCTGTTGCATGTCATCTCCAAGCAGATTTCAGGAGGGGCTGGGGACAATCAAACTGGCCACCCAAGTTACCGTTTGCCAATTTTATAGTGCCCAGCCCTGGAAGAAATCTGCTTGGAGATTACTAGTATTAGTAGTAATTTGCATAATGCTCTACCAACCTGTACAGTACGAGTATCCACCACTACAACAAAGTTCTGGCAACCATACGCCAGCAGTCCTGGCCAACCCCTGCAACAACAGGCAACAACACCATTCACAAAGTGTTACCAATAAATTAATAGCTGACTGTTGAATGTATTGTTTCCTGAACAATAAATTCATTAAGAGAAACTTGACAATGGCAAAAGAAAACATTGCGATGGGTGTTAATTAAAAGTCCTCAATTTATTGAGTATGTGTGAAAACTGGAATTACGTGTGGTAAATAGATTTGTTAGTGGGAGGTACAGACAAGAAGTTACTAAGTAGCAAGCAAGCAAAGGTGGGCCGGAGGGTACTTAGGGCGATCATAATCAAGTATCAAGTGTTTGAACATACCGACGAAGTAGAATAATTTAGCATAATATGAAGCACATGGCCCAATCATCTAATCATACAGATTATGTAGGTCATGCAATTACAGATGACTGTCCATAAAAGTGTGGATAAACTAATTTAAAGTCGGAAGAATTATCATGTGACTAGTAGACGAATGACTGATGACGAAGGCGTATCTCTCTTACCAGTCGGAAGCCCCTTTGTTTTGGTGGTGCAAGGCCCCTGTCAGGGCCATCTGTAGTGTCTTCATGCTCTCAACGTAACTCTTTCCTATCGCTGCTGTGATTAGATGCAAAGATTTGAAGCAAACCGCATAAAAGAGGAGATTTTCCGACGCACACCGGCCGAGTTTTTCAACTAAGATCCCAAGTCAGCCATGTTGTTTACAGTGCATGATGGGAAGGAAATTGCGGACCGGAAGAAAATTTTCTGACACGTATGAACCCGACTGGAGAGAATCTAGGTTTTAAAACGTCGGGTTTAACGTCACTCACTGAAAAACGTTGTTGTTCCATTAATACATATGTTTTCAAAGTAAACAGTGAAGTCAGAGTTGACGTCATGGTATAATTCTCAGAAAATTCATAGAGGCTTTCATACGCCCCCCCTCCCCACTTCAAACACCGGGCCTGGCTTTGCTTTGACAACTGATGGTAAAATATTAACCGATGCAGCAGAACTCGACTATTAAGGCAATATGGACTTTGTCTCGGCCTGTCACAGATGCACCATGGCCAGGCAGGCGGCGTACATCGTGGGCGAGCTGGTGGTCAGGATTCTACTCCTGGTCATCTTCCTGTAAGTTCAGGGTCCTTTTTGATTCTACAGATCAGGGTATTAAATTCCTCCTTGGTGCAGTTGAAATAAAAATAGAGTAGAGCTCGAGTGAGGCAGCCAATAAAATTTGCAAAGAAGTGGCTTAAGAAGTGAGTTAAGAAGTGGCTTGTTACTATTTGATGAATACACTTGGACTTGACTACACTTGATGAATCCCAATTGCCCATTAAAATTAGTGCATAATACATGAACAAGAGTGGCTTGATTTTTGAGTTATCAAACAATAAAACTCATTTTCACCAGAGTAAAGTGCTTTTTTGTTGTTAATAAAAGAGCACCTTTCGCATGATGACCACAGCATTGTGGCATGTCACTGAGAGTTTGAACCCAGAACCTCTTGATTCCTGAGCAACACTCATTACATTTGTGGCCTCATGTGATTCACATGAGGCCGCATGAAAATTTACATGCGTTTTTGTGCCCAATATATTGTGGAGCAGTAAAGTTCATTGGTTTCTTCGACATTCCTGTTGCAGGATCACAGAAGACATGACTCCCTTTATCCGTGAGATTCAGCCTGAGGAGAGATGGCTGTACAAGTACCCACACATCCAGCATGATGCTGTGCCAACAACTGTCATGTTTGTAAGTTGGGAAACTTCTTACACTTATTACCAAGGTCGTTTAATCCTCCTTCGATCATAGTACTACATTTAATTGAGGGCTCAAAATATTTTTTCTGCATTATACTGCACTATTGGAGGTAACATTCAGTATTGACTGCATCAGTTTTAACTGCACCACAGTTTCTTTGCCTTCTTTTGTCCCCCTGGCATATAAAATTGGAATCTTCCTAGTACAAGTAGTTAAAGTGCCTTTTTTTTTTACTTCAAAGTTCTTGAGATCAGCTGTCTTCACTGATGCTGTGTAAAAAAATGCAAAGCAGTTTTTGGTCACCATAATAATTTAGTTCTGGGAACTTCACACATACCTCTCACTCACCATTTGACATATTGATTTCAGACAATATCAATAGCAACACCACTCATTGTGGTGATTGTTTATTCCACTGTCAAGCGAGACAAGATAGAAGCATTCCAAGGAATTTTAGGTGAGTTACCCTAAAGTGTTATCTGTAGCAATCATTAACCTTCTGAAATTTGAATCAGAATGTCTTCTAAAGGAATTGGAACAGTTGTCTTTTGACACTAAATTTTTATTATTTCAGCTGTAAGCCTGGCCTTGGTACTGAATGGAGTGGTCACCAATACAGTTAAACTCATGTATGGCAGGTATGCATTATATAATGTTTATCATACATGTACATATTAGTAGACAAGAAACATATCACATTCTGCAACTTATAAGAGATGCCTACAGTCAATAAACTAAGTTAATGATTAATTATTTTACGTTACTTTCCATAGAAGCCACCAATTTTGGTTGCCCATAAATACTCCCAGGACACTACAAAAAAGTGATTGTTAGTTGGGTAAAACAAGTGGTCATATTCCTGAAAGTAAGTAAAAAGATATTTTATAGCACAGCAAACTGTAGCTTGACAAGCTATAATCTATTTACAATCCCTTTATTTTGTTGTTTAGGAACACTATATATGTAAAATTAATGAATGTATAAGGTACTCTAACTTAAGTGTAATGATGTTTTCTCTGTCCAGACCTAGACCGGATTTCTTCTCCCGTTGTTTTCCTGACGGAAAGTGGAGTAAAGATATGAAGTGCACCGGAGATCCTGATGCCATTCTTGAGGGCAGAAAGAGTTTTCCCAGTGGACATTCCTCATGTAGGTTCTCATCTAAGGGTTGGGTTTTTTGTGGGTAAAAAAATTAAATTTGCACTTGCACTTGCATCACAAATCTGCACAGGAAAATACTAGTATTCAAATTTTGCTTTGAAGGGATTTAGCTGTTGAGTAAAATATAAAGATTGCTAAAAGGAATAGTCTCATATTAATTACATTCTAAAGTATGAAACTTCATTCTATTCTTAATTATTTTCAAAGGATATTCAAACGTTTCATGTGCAAGTCTCCACTAGTCGATCTACTACTGCTACGATGTACTTTTGGGCAATATGTAGTTTTAAATTTGTGTGTGAAAGAATGTGATTTAGGGAAATGAACTTTAGGCTTATACAGAATTGAAGAAAGTCTAAAAGTTAATACATTTTCAAACACAAAACCTTATAAAAGAAACTTTTCTATTTATATATTTATGTAAAATTTATGAATTTTTAAAAATTGTTTTGACTTTGAAGATATTTGACCCAGACTGATTACCAACATTTTGTCTTTTTCAGTTTCCTTCACAGGACTGACTTTTGCTGCAGTGTACCTAGCTGGAAAACTGCACTGCTTCCAGGGCAAAGGGCGTGGTCAATCTTGGAGACTTCTTCTGGCAGGCTTGCCCTTGCTTGGCGCCACTATGATTGCCTTGTCTCGAACCTCAGACTACAGACATCACTGGCAAGGTCAGAGTCTAGGTTTTAAGCTGAAACATATTTCTTGGGCGTAGGTAAAAATGTTGACATGAATGTGTTTCCAGTTATCTTAGCAAAAAAGAGCTGACCACTGGCAAAATTTTTTCAATCTGAAAACTTTCAAACATGTTCTCATTTCTGTTTCAAGAGATAAAGTGATACATACAAACATTGTACTTCTTTGGTATTTCCCCTTACTAGTACTAGGTACTGGTCAAATATAGAATGGTATTCGTCATATTGAAACTAGAAGTAAAAGCATTGAGCTGTCTTGATTTTACTGTTGATACATGTGTGCATGTTTGTTTTAACGGTAGAAGAACAGAATAGCAGACTGCAGCTCCAGCAGACTGCTGCTCCAGCCTGTATGTGTTCCGTAGCCGTCCCAGGCCTTGCCTGCAAAGTCCCCACACTGGCGAGGGGCTTGTTCTGGCCAGTATGCTGCACCTCCAATGCAAGCTTGCTCAGAGTTCCCTCCATTATACTTCAGACCTGGACACACAGCAAGAGGGGCTTGTTCATTGTTGAAAACACAGAAGTGTACAAACCCAGGCGTCACCTCAGAGAGCACGTTAGGAGCCACCAGCGACTTTATCAGGTCCTCACTCCCGTTGTCGAAGGTAACGGGAACTGCTGGTCCATTCCCTGTCTCACCTGGATCTTGGTAGACAATTGGGAAATGATCCTTGAACAGGGAATACAGATTGCCACCATACCGTTGCAGGAACCTGTCAGTTGTGTAGTACCTCAGGTAGGCTGCGGACTTGTACTGGGACAGAGGAGTGTTGTTGGGGACATGCCACAGCATCACGTCAGATGCATTGATGCTGAAGTAACCAGGGTTCTTGAGGTCATCATTAGTTGCCAAGTCAACTGAACCAAATGTATTGAGGTTAGCCCAGTTTCCATCCCCCACGGGGTAGTTAGTGGTGCTTCCCCGAGTTGAAGACCAGCGGTCACCAGCGGTACACTTCCCATATATGTCATTCTCATGCACACTGGACACAAGAGTCCACCCACCGTCAGCGATGGTCATGTCACAGTAGGTCTGGTACACAATCCCTTCCTGGCTACGGAGGTGGTACAGCCCATCCTGGGCTGCGTCTACAGTGTCCTTTATTTCTTTGCAAGACAGTCCTGGGTTCGCAGCACTTCCCAGCTCTGCCTTCAGTTGTTGAGCTTCTAGGGAGGCTAGACGCTGCTCCAGGTCAGCAATCTTTGTCTTCTCCTCGTCAAGATGGTGTTCCAAGTCGTCTATTTTACCGAGGCAGGCCTCCAGACTCTTGCAGTCGTCAGCATGGCCACCACACGTCTGCTGCGGTATGTTGATGACAGGGCTGCACACAAACCTGTCACCTGGTCCAAAGCTTACTTGATCTTGTCCACATGTCATGGGAAGGAAGACACACAGCATAATTAACATGACCATCTTGAACAGGCTTTCTAGTGCTTGTGCTTGCAGTTCTGACTGAGGGAAAGGACCAAACATGCCCCAAAATCTGTCAAGTTTCAAAAAGAACTATGTGTAGAAGAAAGGGTCATTCTTCTATATAAGGCTGGTACAGCTTCTGGTTTAGATCAACTTGTTTGGTATTTTGTCAGCGATCCAAGAGAGGCAGATTGGTCTTGGTACACAGTAGTGTAGGACTGAATTAAAGTAGGTGCTGTTGATTTCATTATTATGGATGACATCCACACGCGCATGAATTTCCACATGTTTAAAAAAAAAGTTCTCAGCCATTCAGCAAACAGCTGCAAAATGAGCAAATACATGCTGTAAATTGCAAATGTCGGAGAAGGCCAAAATCAATTCCAAAGGAAAAGAAGAAAATGTGAAGAAATGTTTAGTCATTAGTTCAACCTTCATGACCGCGTAGACTCCATAATGAAGGCAACTTTTTTGGGGGGCCAAACTTTTTTATTCACACGCTCGCATCAGTTTTGGGGTTCCCAGAGGCTAGATCTATCATCCATATAATCAAATCAACATTGCCTAATCTTAAAATGTCATTAATCTGTTTGGTATGACTTCTTTGTGGCTAGAAAGGTAGTCAAAACAACTCCTCAAAGTTTGTCTGTTGTTTTTCAGACGTTGCTGTTGGATCTACCATGGCATACACAGTGTACCGACAGTACTACCCTGCCCTCAGCAAACCTTGCTGTGACATGCCCCATGTAGCCATCACCCCACTGGCAGACAGCGCGCTCAGTAACTACGATGTGGACCAAGACACTCTCATACAAGTCAAGACCTCAGATTCAGCCATTAAAATGATTTAAAACTAAGAAATTATGTTGCATGTCAGTGACAGGTCTTGTTTTTGGGAAAAATGGACCAAAACCGAGGTACTTGTACATGACTTGTACATGCATGTCATTACATTTATGTGGCCAAATGTAATAAAGAGAACCTTCATTACTTTCCATGTCTAATGTTAATAATATTGTCAGATGAAAGTTGTCTGTTCTTGCAGTAAAAATGATTAAATGTTAAACATGTGGAATAAAAGTTATTAGTATTTTTTAGGAAACAAAGAGTATATATAAACATTGTGACACATTCCAAACAAATTCACACTGCTGGTTGTCTTCATTGTGTGTGTACAGCTTTATTCTCCTATACAACATTGAACTCCCTATTAAAGAAAAGTGTTTGGGATCTGTTGGGAAGAGACTGGAAGACTATCCATAGATACGGCTTCAAGCTAATTGCTTTTGGCCCCCTAGAGAATGAGAATTAAAGCATAATGTAGCTATATGTGAAATTTTGCACATACCAAAACATGATATTTGTCTATTGGCAATGACATTTAACTGGATCACCAGGGAAACCATGACTATCATGTCTACAGATTCAAATCCTTTACCCAAAAGCAATTTGTGTCTTTTCCAGATTTGATGCTTCATTTGTCTTCCCATCAGAGAACACACTTGTAGAGAGCACAAGTACTTTCTGTGACAAATTTTAGCTGATAAAATCCTCCATTCCACATTAAAAAACACTGTATATAATATAGTTATACCAAGGGCTTTAATGATAAAAGGAAAATTCTCCTCTGTACCATGCAAATATGATTACAATATGAAAGACTTTGGGAATCATCCATTTAATATGCATTTGCTAGGTAGTAACCCATGTGTATATACTATTGGTCACCAACTGATGTGTTAAATTTGTGCCCATTGTGCTTTTTTATTCGAGCCTTTTTTTAATCAGCTCTAGGCTACTTTAACAATTGGTACTGTTCTGAGTAATTTGGTAGCCCCAGGTGCAATGGGACAGTTGCAGTAAGCTTAATTTTTTTTCTACTTAAATTCAAATCAAAATCAGACAGAAAGCAACAACTGACAAAAAAGACTTATAAACTGTCCAAATAAAACCACTTCTCCATCTGGAAAAACTCCAGGCTACAAAAGTTGAAAACAAACAATGTCTGTTGGGTCACTAGGGTTCAAAACAATTCCAAACAAAATGTGTTAAGTGTCTACCTGTGGTTGAGACTTGTTCAAATGGGATACACAGTCCGAGAAATTATACTCTCTGTGTCCCACCTAACATCCGTATCACATTACACACTGTAGGTATCAAATCAAACAAGGTTTTCAACATTTGCAACAACTGCATCTGTTCACTGTTGAGGTGTAGTGTAATGTCAGTACAAAAGTTCATGTTCAGTGCAATGTCAGTACAAAATGTATTACAGATAAATGTATCAGCTTTCATCATTCAAGCATAACCCCAGTCCACATGAATTGCCAAGTTTCTGAGGAAGATAGAAGACTTCCAGAGACTCATTGAACAATATGTTTTGTACATTCCTACTGGTAATAAATTAACACATATTAATCTCTTCGAATTCACAATTATTTACAACATGACTGTCTATCATCCTGATCTGCACCCAGTGTCTCCATAAATGTACTTAATAACCTGATACTGGTAAGAAACTTCTTCCATCAACTGGAAGCAACCAAAAAAGAAAAACCCTCTTACCGGTATTACTAGACATGATAATTACGACATTGGTCTCAGAACTATGACTGCCAGATACAGTATAAAAGCATCTTTGAAAACATTTTAAGTTGATGCAGAGACACATATTTTGAAACATGCAAGTGATTTCAGTTTGGGAATGTTCAACTTCAAACCTACCCAAATCAAGTACCATTTCTGTACAACATGCAGAGTACATGTATAGTGTTTTTAAAAAGGTGATCGAAGCCACATCTATTCTAATTAGACACACTTATTGCAAACCTATCAAGTCTCCCATTCCTTGTGCTTTTTCATGCCAGCTCTATACTCGGTTAGTTTGCATTTCCAATGTTTTAATGGTAGTCCCTTATTTTTTAAAGAAAGATACTGTTTATGATACCATTGAGAAGAGCTGTCTAAGTTAAAACCTTTGTTCCATCACAAAGAATTGTTCTCACTTAGAGCTTTCAACCAGTCCCTCTGGTCATCTTCAATAGACTGACCTAGTGAGACTTGTCATGTAGCTTCTCTGAAAAAGATGTCAACACTGGGTCAAAGGTATCTGGTTGAAAGCTCTAGGTGAGAACAAGTCTTTGTGTTGGAACAAATGTTTTAACTTTAAACACTGGTAGCTACCAACACAGATGGACTCTCATGACAGCATTGAGAAGAGCTGTTAATAGATATAGAGCATAATAAGTAGGGAAACTTGACAAGTGCTAATGTGTAACAACCAATAACAACAGAATGGTGTTGAACATCGATCACAATCTAGCTGTTTCTACCTTTTGTTAAAAAATGTTCCCAAAGTGACCCCCTCATCCCCAAAGGAATTGTATGGAAGAGTCTTATCTATGTGCTTAGCTTCTATTGATATCTAATAGCAATGGCAAATTGGTCCAGACCGAGTTCAAAGGAATTGTATGGAAGAGTCTTATCTATGTGCTTAGCTTCTATTGATATCTAATAGCAATGGCAAATTGGTCCAGACCGAGTTCAACAATCCATGTACCTGGATTCGAACCGACTAATACATCAGGAGCAGCTCAAGCAATAAACAGTCACTTAGCAGCCATTTGTCAAGCCCTTCCCCCACTTGACTACTCTAGACTCCCTGCATA